>NC_081558.1:177724327-177964896 GCF_022355385.1 Mustela nigripes
CCCTTGCTTTCCTTGCCTTTGGCGATGTTTCTAGGAAGAAGTTGCTATGGCTGAGGTCGAAGAGGTTGCTCCCTGTGTTCTCCTCAAGGATTTTGATGGATTCCTGTTTCACATGGAGGTCTTTCATCCACATTGAGTCTATTTTTGTGTGTGGTGTAAGGAAATGGCCCAGTTTCATTTTTCTGCATGTGGTTGGCCAATTTTCCCAACACCCTTTGATGAAGAGACTGTCTTTTTTCCTTGGACATTCATTTCTGCTTTGTCAAAGATCAGTTGACCATAGATTTGAGGGTCTATCTGGGCACTCTATTCTGTTCCATTGCTTTATGTGTCTGTTTTTTGTGCCATTACCATACTGTCTTTGATGCTTACAGCTTTGTAATTGAGTTGGAAGTCTGGAATTGTGATGTCTTCAACTTTGGCTTTCTTTTTCAACATTCTTCTGGCTATTCAGTGTCCTTTCTGGTTCTACATAAGTGTTAGGATTATTTGTTTAATTTCTTTGAAAAAAATGGTTCTTTGATTGGGATTGCATTAAATGTATAGATTGCTTTAGGTAGTATAGACATTTTCACAATATTTTTTCTTCAATCTATAAGTATGGAACATTTTTTCCATTTCTTTGTGTCTTCCTCCATTTCTTTCATGAGTACTTTATAGTATTCTGAATATAGATTCTTTTCCTCTTTGGTCAGGTTTATTCCTAGGTATCTTAATTGTTTTGAGTGCAATTGTAAGTGGGATTGACTCCTTAATTTCCCTTTCTTCTGTCTTGCTGTTGGTGTAGAGAAATGCAACTGATTTCTGTGCATTGATTTTATATACTGACACTTTACTGAATTCCTGTATGAGTTCTAGTAGTTTTAGAATGGAGTCTTTTGGGTTTTCCAATAAAGTATCATATCATCTGCAAAGAGTGACAGTTTGACTTCTTCTTTGCCGATTCAGATGTCTTTTATTTCTTTCTGTTGTCTGATTGCTGAGGCTAGGACTTATAGTACTATATTGAATAGCAGTGGGGATAGTGGACATCCCTGCCATGTTCCTGACCTTAGGGGGAAAGTTCTCAGTTTTTAATTGAGAATGATATTTGCTGTGGGTTTTTCAGAGATGGCTTTGATGATATTGAGGTATGCACCCTCTATCCTTATTCTTTGAAGAGTTTTGATCAAGAAAGGATGCTGTACTTTGTCAAATGCTTTTTCAGCATCTAATGAGAGTATTGTATGGTTCTTGTTCTTTCCTTTATTAATGTATTGTATCACATTGATTGATTTGTGGATGTTGCACCAACCTTGAAGCCCAGGAATAAATCCCACTTGGTCATGGTGAATAATCCTTTTAATGTACTGTTGGATCCTGTTGGCTAGTATTTTGGTGAGATTTTTCACAACTGTGTTCATCAAGGATATTGGTCTGTAATTCTCCTTTTTGATGGGGTTTTTGTCTGGTTTGGGAATCAAGGTAATTCTGGCCTCATAAAATGAGTTTGAAAGTTTTCCTTCCATTTCTATTTTTTTGAACAGTTTCAGAAGAATATGTATTAATTCTTCTTTAAATTCTTGGTAGAATTCCCCTGGGAAGCCGTCTGGCCCTGGGCTCTTGTTTGTTAGGAGAGTTTTGATGACTGCTTCAATCTCCTTACTGGTTATGGATCTGTTCAGGTTTTCTATTTCTTCCTGATTCTGTTTTGGTGTTTATACATCTTGAGGAATGCATCTATTTCTTCCAAATTTTCAAATTTGTGGCTATAGTTGCTCATAATATGTTCTGATAATTGTTTGTATTTCTTCAGTGTTGGTTGTGATCCCTTCTCTTTCATTCATGATTTTATTTATTTGGGTTCTTTCTCTTTTATTTTTGATAAGTCTGGTCTGGGGTTTATCAATCTTATTAATTCTTCAAAGAACCAGCTCCTAGTTTTGTTGATCTGTTCTTCTGTTATTTTGGCTTCTATTTCATTGATTTCTGCTCTGACCTTTATTGTTTCTCTTTTCCTGCTGGGTTTAGGCTTACTTTGCTGCTCTTTCTCCACCTCTTTTAGGTGTAGGGTTATGGTGTGTACTTGAGACTTTTCTTATTTCTTGAGAAAGGCTTGTATTGCTATATTCTTTCCTCTCAGGACTGCCCTTGCTGTGTCCCACAGATTTTGAACAGTTGTGTTTTCATTTTCATTTCTTTCCATGACTTTTTTCAGTACTTCCTTAATTTCCTTGTTGACCTGTTCATTCTTTAGTAGTAGGATGCTCTTTAGCCTTCATGTATTTAAGTTCTTTCCAACTTTCTTCTTATGATTGAGTTCTAGTTTCAGAGCATTGTGGTCTGAAAATATGCAGAGCATGATCCCAGTCTTTTGGACCAGTTGAGGCCCGATTTGTGACCCAGGATGTGATCTATTCTGGAGAATGTTCTATGTACACTAGAGAAGAATGTGTATTCTTTTGCTTTGAGATGGAATGTTCTGAATATATCTGTGATGTCCATTTTGTCCAGTGTGTCATTTAAGGCCTTTATTTCCTTGTTGATCTTTTGCTTGGATGATTTGTCCATTTTAGTGAGAAGGGTGTTAAATTCCCCTACTATTATGGTATTATTGGCAATGTGTTTCTTTGATTTTGTTATTAATTGGTTTATATAATTGGTTGATCACATGTTAGGGGCATAGATATTTAAAATTGTTATATTTTCTTCTTCAATAGACCTTTTAAGATTGATATAATGTACTTCCTCATCTATTATTATAGTCTTTGGCTTGAAATCTAATTTATCTGATACAAGGATTGCCACCCCAGCCTTCTTTTGATGTCCATTAGCATGATAAATTGTTTTCCACCTCCTCACTTTAAATCTGGAGGTGTCTTTGGGTCTAAAATGAGTTTATTGCAGACAACATATTGATGGGTCTTGTTTTTTTAATCCATTCTGATAACCTGTGTCTTTTGACTGGAAGAATTTAGCACATTTACATTCAGGGTAACTATTGAAAGATATGAATTTAGTGTCATTGTATTGTCTGTAAGGTGACTGTTACTATATATTGTCTCTGTTCCTTTCTGTTCTATTACTTTTAAGCTCTCTCTTTGCTTAGAAGATGTCTTTCAATATTTTCTATAGGGCTGATTTGGTGTTTGCAAATTCTTTTAGTTTTTGTTTGTCCTGGAAGTTTGTTATCCCTACTTTTATTTTCAGTGACAGTCTAGCTGGATATAGTATTATTGGATGCATGTTTTTTTCGTTTCATGCTCTGAATATATCATGCCAGTCCTTTCTGGCCTGCCAGCTCTCTGTGGATAGGTCTGCTGCCAATCTAATATTTCTACCATTGTATTTTACAGACTTCTTGTCCTAAGCTTCTTTCAGGGTTTTCTCTTTGTCACTGAGACTTGTAAGTTTTACTATTAGATGACAGGGTGTGGACTTATTTTTTATTGATTTGGGGGGAAGTTTTCTGTGCCTCCTCAATTTTGATGCTTGCTCTCTTGCGATATTAGGGAAATGCTTTACTATAATTTGCTCCAATATACCTCCTGCCACTCTTTCTCTTTCTTTTTCTTCTGGAATCCCAATAATTCTAATATTGTTTCATCTTAGGCATCACTTATCTCTGGAATTCTTCCTTTGTGCTCCAGTAGTGGTTTGTCTCTCTTTTGCTTAGCTTTTTTATTCTCCATCATTTCATCATTTGGTCTTCTGTATCACTACTTCTCTCTTCTGCCTCATTTATCATAGCAGTAAGACCCTCCATTTTTGATTGTACCTTATTAATAGCTTTTTTTATTTCAACTTGGTTAGACTTTAGTTATTTTATTTCTTCAGATAGGGATTTTTATTTCTCCAGAGAAGGTTTCTCTAATATCTTCCATGCCTTTTTTGAGCCCAGCTAGCACCTTGAGAATTGTTGTTCTGAACTCCAATTCTGACATATTATCAATGCCCATATTGATTAGGTCCCTAGCCATTGGTACTGCCTCTCGTTCATTTTTTTGTAGTGAGTTTTTCCACCATGTCATTTTATCCAGGTAAGGATATATGAACAACAGAACAAAATTCTAAAAGGGTAGAAAAGACCTCAGAAAAATGCATGCTAGCCAAATCAGAAGAGATCCAAAACCAGGGGAAGAAGAAAAAAGAAAGAAAGAAAAGAAAAGAAAGAAAAGAAAGAAAGAAAATAAAATAAAAATAAAAAATTATATATATATATATGTATATATTAGATTGGTGCATAACGCTGAGCCACCCACTTGATTTTGGGTGTGTTTTGCTCTCTTAGAGGAAACTATCTCCCAAAATTTTTAAGAAAGAAAAAGTTATATATGTACAAAAATAAAGGTAAACATGATGAATGGATGGAATATAACTGTAAAACTGAAAATTAAAAAAAAAAGATTACAAAAAAGGAATTGATAAGATAAGTTGGTTTGAAAAAGAAAAATAAAAAGGGAGAGAATGTGCTCAGGCTGGAGACTAGAACAAAGCCATGTGCTCGATTTAGAGTATATTTTGATCTATTAGAAGAATTTGTATCTCAAAATTTTAAGGAAAAAAGAAAAACCTCTATGTATACAAAAAATAAGGTTAAATACAGTGAAGGGATAATATATGACTATAACAATAAACGTTTAAAAAGATTTTTTTAGAAAGGTATTGTTAAGATAGACTAGTTAAAAAACATTAAAAGAGGAAGGAGAAAAAGTTAAAAAAAATAGAATAAAAAAAGAATTAAATTAAAAAAATTAACTTTTCAATACTAAAGGCTCATGGGGAAAATGCCATGAATTCTATGCATTGATTTCCCCTAGCTCTGGTTCCTCTGTTCTCCTTGATTGGTCCGAGTGTGGTCTTGGCTGAATGTTCTTGCTGATCCTCTTGGGGAAGGACCTGTTGCAGAGAGTATCAAGTATCTTTGCCTGAGGTGGAATTGCACCACCCTTGCCAGGGGCCAGGCTAAGTAATCTGCTTGGGTTCACTGTTGGGAGTTTTTGTTTCCTGAACACTTTTCATAGAGCTCTGGAGGACAGGAATAAAAATGATTGCCTCCCAATCTCTTGCCTAGAAGAACCAAGAGCTCTGGGCCCCACTCCTCGGCCTGCCCCCATCCCCCTGGTCTCCAGCCATCCTCTGTGCTCATCCAGCCTGTGACTGAGCTTTTCTATCTTTGTGGCACAGCCGCATTTGGAGTCTCCAAACCCAGCAGATTCTTGCCACTCACTCCTGCACTACTCCTCCTTTCAGAAAGTAGTCGATTTTCTGTTCCTAGAATTGGTGCTCTTCTTCTCTTATATCTCCTGTTGAATTTGTAGTTGTTCAGAATGGTTTGATAACTATTTAGCTGAACTCCTGGGACCTGGTATCATTTCAGTCTGCTACTCCTTTGACATCTTGCCTCTCCCTTAATAAATAAAATCCTTAAAAAACTATTTCTTGATCTCTTTCATGTGCATAATATTTTAGAAAGAAATCATTTCCTATAAAAATTTAGTTTTATTCTTGGCCTTGTCATTCACTAATTCTATAAATTTTAGTGAGTCATTTATCATATATGTATTTCTTTCCTTCACAGCAGGACAAGATATTAAGAGTTTCTCTTGTTACCTGTGGTGATATTGAATTAGAATTATTTATCTCTTAACAAATAATTATGTCTATTCTGAAATGAACTAGGCCATGAACCAGGTTTTATGTTAGATTAGACTTGCCCTTACCATATTCTTTCTGTCTCTCTCTCTAAGTGTTTAAGAGAAGCATGACCTAAATGAAATTCAACATTATGTTATTCACTGGATCCACTGTGGAATTCAACATTATGTTATTCACTGGTTCCACAGAATGCAGTTTGAAAGGCAATATTTAATTATTTGTTTTCTAACAATACACTTAAACTTCATTCAACAAATACTTATTATATGTCTACTTACATACTGTGTGCCAGGCTCTGTGTTAGGCATTTGATAAGTGATCCATCCCCATTAGGCTAAAATTTATAGATGTGTCATTCTAGAAATTTCCATGCTGAGGGGTGCCTATGTGGGTCAGTCATTTAAGCATCTGAATCTTGGTTTTAGCTCAGGTCATGATCACTTGGTCATGAGATCAAGTCCCATTTCAGGCTCTGCATTCAGCATGGAATCTGTTTCAAATTCTTTTTCCCTCTCCTTCTGCTTCTCCCTCAACCCTATTTGTGCTCTCTCTCAAATAAATAAATAAATAAATACACAAATAAATAAATAAATACATAATGTCTTAAAAAAAACACAAAGCACAAAACTTCCATGCTGAAATGATGCCTTACATTAAACTGTAGTCAATTAAACCAAGAAAAATTCCTGTTTGTAAAATATCTTTGAAAATTTAAACATTGAAAATCTCATCTATTTGATTCTGAAAGCACCTACTAAGCATTCATATATTGAAAAGATTTTATTACCTTAAGATATTGTAACATGGGGACACCTGGGTGGCTCAGTTGGTTAAGCAGCTGCCTTCGGCTCAGGTCATGATCCCAGCGTCCTGGGACTGAGTCCCACATCGGGCTCCTTGCTCCGCAGGGAGCCTGCTTCTCCCTCTGCCTCTGCCTTCCACTCTGTCTGCCTGTGCTCGCCCTCACTCTCTTTCTCTCTGATAAATAAATAAATAAAATCTTTAAAAAAAAAAAAAAGATATTGTAAAATGATTTCAATATTCCATGGAGTATGAAATACATATATGAAATCATATAACTATATGTATATATATATATATATACACAAAATATATAGATATTTATATCTATATATATTATTTATATCTGTATATATATAATATATTTATATTTATATCTATATATATCTAAATGTATAGATGTGTGTGTGTGTGTGTGTGTGTGTATACATATATATATATACTGTCAGAAACACAAAACAAATTGATTATTAGGGGGATCTCCAGCCTAAAATAAATAATAATATTGGCAAATTGAGCATTGCCTAAAGGATAAACATTGCCTGAAGAAGAGTATCCAAATTAATTTTGACTAGAGTCTTTTTCCATTTTTGTGCTGCTGAGTTGCTGATATGAAATATATATTTATTATATGAAGCGTACCTATGGCAGTTAAATTCAGATAGTGTTATCTATAACAATTTGTATTGGCTTCTTCCCAAGGCTTTTGATTTGCCATGTATTAGAATAAATGAGAACCATATGAAAGTCAATAAGTTCTTGATAGTACATGACATTCTGTGTTCTCTCATCCTTGATTTTAGCAAACATTCCAAGGTTTTGGCTTCTATCATTGAGGGTGATAGGCTTCAAAAATGTAAGGGCTTTTTTCTTGGCTTCAGATAAGAATCCCAAACTTAACACTCTTCCATAAATCATTGGTGTGGAAATCTGTCAGAAAATAGCACAACAGTACTACTTTTTCCTTGTGGTATTTGGTGTTTCCAAATTAGATTATTTGTTGAATGTTCAAGGGAGTATGTTCGCTTGAAGGGTTCACCATATGTCAGACAAATCTCATGCTCTTGAAATGGAGTTCACAGAAATGAAATCAAGGGTTACTGTCTGTTCCTTCCTCTGGCATGGTAGTAAGATTCTGCAAAAATGTGTCTCTACTAGCAGAGTTATGGAGTAACCTCATGTATGTTGGAAAGTGGCAAAATGGAGACTACCCAAGACCTTAAATCAGAGAGCATTTTAAACTTGTTCTTCAGATTTTGTTCTCATTAGTAATATAATTCTGACAGGTAATAGAGTGTGGTCATTCAGAGCATGAGTCTTGGAGTGGGTTTTGACTTCAATTCTTCCACTTGCTAGTTACATGATATGATGTGATTATTAACTACTTTAAGCCTCAAACTATAAAGTGGATAATAACATACTCATTTCATAGGTCTTTTGGGAAAGTTGAAATAGTATATATTAAGTGTTTGGCACATAGTACATACTCAGTTGATATTTGTTATTATTATTTGGAACAGATCAATATAATACATACAGGTATATATACATATGTGTAATAGAAATTATCCAGGAGTTTTCAGATTGTTTTTTGTTGTTGCTATTACTATTGTCTCTTCTACTATTTCTAACTTAACTGGAAAATTACCTTTCTTCAAATCAGGAAGATGATAACTCACCTAGCAGGAAAATATGACTTAATTATGACTATTCTCTATCAGCTTGTAACTGGGTTTTCTCAAAGAATTTAAGGGTGAGGACTTCTGTAAACCTCCAAAATCTTTATTTTATGGTGTATTTAATTCTACCAATTATTTTCCCCAATTGTGTCTAGATCCCCTGGGTCCACAGAATATGCATCCCAGATGCCCTGTAAGAAGGGTGGCTTTTAGTAGGCATGTTGACGTTATTTGTACATAGTAAGAGAGTAGAAAGAATCAGAAAAGCTTTGGCATTTACCTTGTTAAATTTTTATAGCTAAGCTCTGGTTCAAGGGTCTACTTAAACAACTTAACTGCACTAAGAAAAATGAGAGCATTGAGACCTGTGAAAGGAGTTCACAAAATTCTATGAAAATGAACCGGTTTTAGCAGAAAGCAGTACATTCAATGATCCAAGATACACAACTAGAATATTAACTAGTTTTATTGACCTGAAGGAAATTTATACTTCTTTTTCTATAAGACCAAAAATAAACAGGGACATGGTCTTTTATTATATTACCAAAAATTGTTTTAATACATTAAGTCAACTCAGATAATTCTGAATGCTTATTACATATCAGACATGTGCAATGGATCAGGGGGCACAGTGGTTTATAAGGCACAGTTCCCGGTAAAGTGCTCTCAGCCACAAGTAGGGTTGGTACCTGAAAAAAAGGCAATTTCAGTATAAGTTGATGTGTTATGCAGGATGAATCACAGGATTCCTTTGCTACACACAAAAAAGGAAACCCAGCACATGCTGGGGAGATAAGGAGAGGAGTAAATTAAAAGTTGGCTAGTGATTCTAAACAAAGGAACAAAAGTTCAAAATCTCTGATGCATAAAAAAGAAAAAAAAATGGAAATATTCAGAGCACTACGAGGGGTTCAGTGCAGATGTGTATGGTGTGAAAAGGCAGTGGACAGACATGAGAATATGGAGAGAAGCAGGTTTTTTTTCAAGGCAGATCTTATGTATCACTATTAGGTAGTATTCTCCATTTCAGAAATAAGTTGGCAGCTGTGAACTAAGAACAGCCCTTGGATATGTCTTCATTATTAGATGGGTTACCATATTTAAAGTATATAGAAGTTTCTCACAAAAACTCAGATTATGAATTATTTTAGAGGATCCCAGATGGTTCAGTTAGTTAAGTGTCTCCTTCTTCATTTCAGCTCAGGTCATGATCTTATTGTCCTGGTATCTGGCACCTCTGGCTCCTAGCTTAGTGGGGAGTCTGCTTGAAATTCTCTCCTTCTCCCTCTATCCCTCCCCACCACTCTCTCTCGCTTTCTAAAATAAATAAATAAATCTTAAAAAAATTAAATCTTTCTTTTTTTAAAAGGAATTCTTTTAAGAGATTAGGAATTCACATTGGATCCATGCCTCCTTGTCCCTGAGAAATTGCTTTTGGAGGAACAAAGGGTGCTTTCAGGAGGCACCAACCTCTCCACTTGCTTCACTTATTTATATCAACTGCCAGTGCCCTTGGCATTTGTATGCGTAAGAGGAATACATAATTAAATTTGCTCTAATGTATTGGTCTGACTGATATTAGAGTCATCAGTACCAGAGAGGGGGTGCACTATTTAGGAAATATCTTTGGTAATCAAAAAAGTAAGGAGGTACCCACAGAGATTGTGGTGGGAGGTAGAGAAAAGAAAGAAGTTAGCATTCCTTAGCTGGCATAGTGGCTTTAGTGAACCAAAATAAGAAAAGGGAAGAGTGAAGGGTGACTTTTTTTTTTTTTTTTTTTTTTTTTTAAATTTTCAGGTTAATCCACTTGAAAGTGTCATTGTCTCAGTTTGGGATCTTCAAGAAACAGACACTGAGAGAGAATTAGACCTGCATGCCAGTGAAGGATCCAGGCAGGGAGCAAGAGAAGACATAGGGAGCGTTCAGATTGAAGTTCTTGTTTGAGGCTTATGGAAGGACAGAGCAGAGGAGGGGTTGGTAGGGAGCTCAGGCTTCAGTGCAGCTCTGAGAGCCCTGGGGGAGGTGGGTGGGGGAGGTGAGCCTGAGATATAACACTGATGAAAGGAGGCTGTCACCGGAGTAGAAATGGTCTTACTCTAGGACTCTCACCATGCTGCTGTGCCTGGGCCTGGTGCTGTGCTGGGATTTCTGAAAGTACGACAGCTCAAAGTTCTCAGCTAATCGCTCTCCTTCTAGTAAGTTCTCTGTTGTAAGAAGGTCTGAACAGTTCTGGTCCAGAGCAGACCCAGGAGCCGCTAATTGAAGTTATCAGGTGTAAGTAAAGAGAGAAAAATGTTTAAAATGGTTGCCTATAGAGAATATGGAATGGGTGAAGTTAGCAAGAGGCTGATGTTCCCTTAATAGTTCTTTAGAGAACTAGCTGCTTCTTAGTATTATACATGTCCATAAGGAGGACTTGGGGCAGAAACTGCTCTATAGATTCCTATACTCTGTAGTATAGATTTCTCTTTACTTTTCTATTTAGGCAACCTACTTCTTCCCCATTCTCTTGCAGTTAAATAAAATATGAGTTCTAGCCAATGGAAAGAGAGAAACAATGGGTGCCACTCACAGGCAAGACTCATAAAATCCACCACAGACAAGTCTCCCTTCCATTTTACTGGCTGGGAGCAAAAGATTCCAAGGACCAAGGACTTAGACTCCACAAGTTGAAGAGTGTGGGATCTGAATCACTGCTATTAAGGCTGCCTGACAAAAAGCTACTCTGGATAATTCTGTATTTAACATTTTGCTGTTTTTCTATTTTAAGCTGATGAGATTTGGAGATTTAACTATTAACTAGCAGCTAGCATTAACTTCAGAAAGGTAGTTCAAGATAAAGTTATATATGTTTGTATAGCATAAATGAAGATACATAGATCTTTGCATCAACTCAGAGACACTATCACCTTTGAATGATTTTTTCTAAAGCTTCAGACTCACATCTTCAACATCTATTAATTTGTTAATGTTTGGCAACACCATAAATTCTGCACTCATAATTTTAAGCTAACATTTCCTTATTCCCTACTTCTAATGGTGCCTTCATTTCCACAGAGAGTCATGACCTACATTTTATGGTTCACTTTGATTCTTACCTTTTAAATAATTGTTTCATCAAATTGATAACTTCTGCTAAATCTCTGTGTCTTTGTATGCATTTCATGATTCATATTCTTTTCACACCATTCCAGAGTAAATGCACAGCGTCGTGCCTATAGCACCGAAGTAGAATTCTAACATTGAATAATCTGCGATAGCCTCGCCACAAACCATTTTTGCAAATTGCCACTGACACTCTCCCCAGAGCACATTTTTGGATTATAGCAGCAATTATTTTATAAAACTAACACAAAATAAGAAGGTTCCAACTTGAAAAATATCTATTTGTCTACTTAGTAGAATTACTTTGGGAAGGTGACTGGGACATTCCTAACCTTGATTCCCTCACATATTAAAAGTGAGTAATCTATTTTCACAGGACTGTTGAAAAGATTGAATGAGTTGCTTTGCAAACAAATGGTAATAACAAAACACCTATTTCATAATAGTGTTAGATACATGTTTATTGAATGAATAAATATATTCTTCTTTACCTCTTTCACTTTATTTAGCTAATTTGCTGCTTACCAGTTATTCCCTACTCTAGTCAATGTTATCAAGCGCTATTTCTCCCTTAACATAATCTTAAATCTGACCTGTTTGGTGATCTCTCCCTATCGACTTTGTCTCTATGGAATTCTTGATCACTCATCTTGGCTTATATTATTAGTTAGCTTTTTTTGGTTTTCATGTATAATCATATTCTTTAAATAGATTGCAAATGACAATGGACCTACTTTATAAACAGTATCAGGTGTTTCTTAAGTGGTATCTGCAGTTGTGGTTGTTTGTTTTTCATTTCAGTTTTATTGACCTGTCCAAAACTATTTCGTTCTTTTTTCATAAATGACATGCTGATTTTCTTTTGGACAGAAACCACTCTGATACCTCTAATCCTGTAGATCATCAATTCCATTCACTTGGCCCCACCCACTGTCTCCAAGGGTAAGCACATGACTAAGTACTTGCCAATCTCAGTATTTCACTCTCCTTCCCAAAATGATTCACATAAGGTCTGTGAGCTCAAAATTCTTGTTCTCCTTAACCTAATTTGTTTTTCCGTTACTTATAAGCAAAATATTTGCCAAATAAAGTTGTGTTTTTTAATGATAAAGGTAATACTTACTGCTTATTTTTTCTAGCTTATTGATAATGAGATTTAGACAACAAAATTGATTATATAAATGAACATTCCTCACTACTGGAGAAAAAAGAAACAGAAGCACATTCTTTGTGGCTTATATAAATTTCATTATTTTGCTGTTTAAATAAGCACATATCTTATAATGTTTAAAAAAGCTTCAAAGACCACTTCTGTATTCCAATCTGTAAAAAATATTTTCATTATGTTTATTATAAAAATATAAATGTTTCCACTACAAATCATTTTACATTAGTAAGAGGCCATCTACATTGTATGATATAAACTAAATGTGTAATTTTTGAAAATACAAGTTTAAAGTAAATACATATTGCCAATCATATCACATTTTTACATGGCTTAATTGATACTTAGCACAGCATAAACTGCGTGAGTTACCAGAAATAAATAATATATGTAAATCAAATTTAAGATACAAAACAGATAATATGGTACATAAAATTGTGAAGTGTGTTTTCATGTTTATTGAAAGTCAATGCATGTCCTATACAAAGAGATGGCCATCAGCATTCTAGTACCTCTACTCCACAGTTAAGAATCGTACACTGTTATGTTTACATATGTACAGAGTAAAAAGCATGTAAAGTAAATTTATAAGAGGTCAGATAGAAAAATAGTGGAAAAAATGAAGAGCAATATACTGTGTATACAATCTCTACTTTCAAATGGAAACCACAGCCAAAAGAAGTGAAATAGATCTAGCAAATCTCAACTTCTATTAATTCATGAAATGCACAGATTTTGAGTATTCTCAGAATAGTAACTAAGAAAGTAAATGCTAGCATGGGAAAAAATGAGATTGAAGCCAGATTTAAGTCTTGATGAACATTCCAAAACACAAACAAAATATCTGATTTACAAAAAAAAAAAAAAAAAAAAAAAAAAAACCAGAAAGAAAAAATACCTTTTAGCTGCTTCTAGCAGGCTTAAGTGAAATTTGTAATTAATTTCATAACCGCATATATGTTTTTTAAAAAGTTCATGCTCTTATATATCCAATACAGAATTCTAGTAGGATGATTTTACTATAAGGAATATTGCAGAAATCTAAGAAATAATCTCATACATGAAGGAACACAACCTAAGCTTTATTACACTAAATTTACAACAGATTAGCACTTGTGAATTTTGATCTGTGACTGTAAGGTGTATAGTGTTCCATTGTGCATAAGAACATAAGGGTTGCAGCTTTGATTTATTCATCCAACTCTTGTGATGTATGCATTTCTCATGTCTATTCCCATAACATGATCCTATCAGCATTAGAAAGAATATAGATAGAACTAAAATGTTGCTTCACAATATATTAGTCGCTAGATCTCCACCAGGTATACCTTTTCAAATATTACTGAGTACACTCATATTTGGCTCTTATGGAATAGTAAATCTAAGTTCCTGCAATGAGAGATCTCTCCATTGTCTACAGATTTTTTTAGTCATTTGCTAGATAACCAGCTCGTGTGAAAATCAGATGCTCAATAAATGCAGAGAAGTTCAAGGCTTCTAAGTTATACACCAAAATTACAACAGGTGCATTTCAGTGGAAGACTCTTAAAGATAATATTACCTGCTATTGATGATCACAATGTTTAATTAAATTAACTAAACCCCAGTGACACAGATGAGTAGTTTAGTTTTCATTATTCCCTATAAACAGTTCAACAAGTTTAAGCAAAGATATTAAGTGACATTTCAAAGCCAGTCAGCAAGTGATTTTTTTTAACTCATGCATTGGCCTCTAGGCTTTGTTGCCAATTAATGCAGCAATCTAAATAGGATTCCAATTTTTTCCAGTGTAGCTATTCTCTACTCAGGAGCTCAAATGTAGCTCCTTTACTAATGGAGGGAGTTAATGGTCTCCTAAGCACCAGAGCAGGGCAGGTATGTCATTGAGAATCCATTACATACAAGCCAGTATATTACACTAAATTAGGAGCATACAGTTTGTAATAAATGGAGAGACAAAAATGGATAGGATAATTCAAACTGAGATTTAAGTAATGTATGAACAGAGAAGGGGTTTGGTTTCTTTCTTTTTGTATATAGATATAGGTACATAGAAGTGGATGGTTCAGAAAATCTGGAAAGAAACCCATCATTCCCCATGTCTAGTTTACCATGTTTCTTACTGCTGACAATTTTAAAGAACATTTGGCACTTGGCTGTAACAAATCCAAATTAAATCATCATGCTATAAATAGAAAATAATAAAAACAATTCAAAAGAAAATAAATATGTACTTTTCTTCAAAATTAAGACACATTTTTACATGGTAATACTTAAGAAGCTAACAATTAAAAATGTATAGTACTTAAAACAACTACAAACTTCATTTCTAAATGCTTTTAACAGATAAAAGAGAAAAATACAATGAAAAAGGTAGTATATATGGCCAGATAGTTTGAGGTATAAACTCCTCTATTTTGCTTGCTTTTAAAGAAACAAAATACCTGTTACAGATTTCTTCTGTGTATAAAAATATCACAAGTCTTTTCTTTTGTGGCTATTAGTAAACAGAGCCACCATGTTCATCTTGTTATTACACTTGTTCGGCTTTTATGATAATCAGTTTATGATCAATGGCTCTATGCTAGTTCTTCATCATTCCACGCTGAAGAATTTTAATTTAACCCATCAACTAATATAAAAAAGCAATTACAAAACAAAATACACCCCCCTCCCATCCACTAAATGATAGGGGAAAATAAAGAGTCTTTCAATTCCATGTTAAGGCATTTGTATTCATATCTGAGTGTCTTATTGGGCTTGGAATTGCCACCAGCATCTCCAGCATTATCGTCTGTCTGCAGAATGATACTAGATCTTCCACAGCCACCACTTTCTTCCAGAAATTACACTTTACACTGGAACTGGACTGTTTTTTGATTGTGTTTCTAGAGCTTTAATGCTACTGATGATTTTCTTCTGTGGACCAACCACAGTGACACCAACCTTTTTCATGTCACTGTAAAGAAAGAAGAAAATGTGTGGTGAGAATCTTGGTTTCCTGGATGGTATATTAGCAGAAGATTTTCAATCAGCAAATCTTGCACAATCATATATCCCAGTGCTTTGAACCTAATTTTCTGATTTTTGCATTATCCACGTACTCTATCCTGATGATTCCACCTCCATCATTATGAAGAATAGATGGTTTAATGGATTGACTTGTGTCCCCTCAAAATTTCTGTCCACCTGGAACCTCGCCATGTGACGTTACTTGGAAATGGTGTCTTTGCAGATATAATCAAGACAAGGATGGAGATGAGATCGTACTAGATTAAGGTGGGCTCTGAATCCAAAGAGACTATATTTAGACACAAAGTGACACAGACAAGAAGGCCATGTAAAGATGGAGGCAGAGATTGTGGAGTTATGTTGCTGCAAGCCAAGGAATGTTAGAATATACCGGAAGCCAGAAGAGGCAAGGAAAGATTCCCCGACTCCAGACATTTTGGATCATGTATGGGCCTGCCAATGCCTCGATTTCCAAATTCTGGGCTCCAGGAACTGTGAGAAAATAAATGTCTGTGGTTTAAGATAATAAGTTTGTGGTAATTTATTATGGCAGTCCTAGGAAACTAATATAGATGATAAATTCTTTGTGGGTCATTATCCAATTTCCTTATATCTGGGCTAGCTTGGGGATTATTTTTACTGCAAGAGCATGTTGGAAGTAACACTGTATCAGTTTCCATGTTCAGGTCTCAAGAAATTATAATATTCCATTTGTGTTTTGAGACACCATCACTGGGCCCTGAGATGCCATGTAAGTCTGACTAGCTTGAGACTATGACATTGGAGAAACCATGTGCAAGCATTTAGTCTACACTGCCAGCTGTGTAGCCGTCTGCATCAGGGCAGACATAAAGGAAATCATCTCAAGCCTTCTGGACTAGACCAGATTCATGTTAGATGAATGTTTCAGTCAGCACCAACATTAGGTAGAAGAATCACCCACCTGAGCTCTGCCCAAATTCATAACTGATGACATCGTGATATACAATAAAATTGTGGTTTTGAGGTAGTTAGTTATATAGCCATAGACAACTGAAACAATTTCTTTAAAGTATAAATTCCTTTCCAAGTAAAAGCAGTGACTATGATCGATTTCCATTTATCAAAAATATTTAACTTAAAATAATTCAAACTTAGAAACCTAGAAACCAGGCATTAAAAATAAAGATTTTTTTTTATTGTGGATGCAAAAATAAAGATTTTAAGAACAAAAGGAATTTCATTTGGATGTGGGAGAGACTTAGCTAAGCATGTGCAAATGATTAATTAAATTACCTTGATTCAAGTATTCGTTCAAAAATTCACCTCTTTCAGGTCTTGACTCAAACATAGCCCTCTCAGAACTCCTTAACTGAACTTCCTATTTAATATTGCAAAACCTCTTGCACTCATACCTGCATTTCCTATTTTCTTTCCTTGTTTCATTTTCTTCTAAAGCATTTATCACCAACCAGCTTTTTGCCTTTCCTTCTGATTTATTTTCTTTATTCTCTGTCTTGTCCCATAAGAAGTTGAATTCCATGTGAAAAGGGATTCCTGTCGGTTTTGTACTCTGTTTATCAACCACACCTTGAACAATGGCTATCATTTAGTAGTGGCTCAATATCTACTTAATGAAGGATGAATAAATAGACTAAATTATATTTACCTGGGGAAGGCCATAGAGGAGTAAAGTATTGCTTTGCAAGGAATGCCAGGCTAACTGAGAATGGCCAGAAGGAAAAATATGCATTCAAATATGTGCACATACACAGAAACATACAGAAGGGCTTCTTTCATTTTGATCATAAAGAAAAGAAAGAAAAATTGGGAGTTCAATTACACAGAAATGGACCAATTGATTTCTTAAAAAATGGGTTCCCAAGCAACAAAGGTGTACAAGCAGACACTGGATAACCATTTTAGAAGGAATCTACATGATATTTATGTATCTGCTACAGAAAATTAACCAAGATGGGGTTGCATTCCTATCACCTAGGCTGGGAATAAAATCCTGATGACCTGCTCTTACCTCCCTGCTACCATTCAAGGGGCTGATAAATTCTCAATGTATAGCTTGTATCTTGTCTGAGTCTTCTCTGAGTTTCCTCTAGCAGCCTTGCTTCACCAGGAAGGCTAGTAGTTAGATACGGTGACACCAGACTTGCCGCTCTGTGTAACTGTGGATAATGAAACTCTCCCTTAGAGTAACATAGGCTATTTACATATGTTGATCCCCGCTTCTGAGAATATGTGTTGTACGGGGGTTTGCTTCTTTATATATCGTGGATCTATCTTTTAAATGAATAAAAAGCATTTCCCCATTTATCCTTAACTATAGAAATTTACAGACAGAAAACAGGGAGATATAAATATATTTGTACGAATCAATATATCCTCAATCTTTTTGTATTTCTCCTCTCATCTTTCTTCCAATTCTATATTATACTTTCATGACTTGCCCAGCTCTATGACTCTTGTTCCAACAGGAAGGGACAAGTGTTCTTCAGTACATTGTCCCCCTTATCACTTTTTTCCCTCTCATCATTTTTTTTTTTTTAAATAGATGTATGTCTTAAACACACTCCTCAAGAAATCTCTTGCATAAAACTATTTCAGATTCTGTGTCTGGACCCAATGTAAATAAATAATACATAATTTTGTATATATTCAATGCAAAGGATTCTTGGAGAAAATATAAAGTAATTATCTCTTTAGGTTATACCTTAGCTTAGATTTTTATGTCCCCTCCAGCTTCCCTACCCTGCCAACGTGTCTCCTACCCACCAGCCTGCCAAGTCCAAAATAGTTGTAAACATCAGCTCCTGTAGTCTAAATAACATTCCCACGTGCTTATCTCATTTTGACTACCCTATTCAGAAGAGCAGTGGAAAAGTTCAAGTCTAAAGAGCAGCTCAAGACTGAGACTAGAGGTTAATAAGCTATCTGGCTGGCACTTCAAAGGCAAAGGATAGGTGATGACACTGTAAGAATGGCATCCAAGGGTGCAGGATAATGACCTGTAGCAATTAATCTGCCTAATATTCATTGCACACACTCAATGCTCTCTCCAGTTTCTGTAAGCACTCTTGCCCTTTCTTGTTCTCTCTTCCCATTTCACATTAACCTCCCTAAATCCATCGGAGGCTCTGCAATAATATTTTAAAACGTGTTATTTTGACTGAACAAAACTGCATATTTTCTGGATTTCATTTGAAAATTAGGTAGCTTGATTAGCTTGTGTGTCAAGGAAGTCCCTACACTAACTGAAATAGATAATTATTTACTTGGATATGAAGCTCTATTGACCCTTTTCCTGTAACTTGAAGATCTGGAGAGAAGAAAAAAAAGAAACTCAATATCCTTTTTTAAGCATTCTGTCCTATTTGAAAAGAATATCTAGAAATATTTTGTCAAGAGAATCATTTCTGAATTGAGTCTGGATGACACAAAAGAATCGCATTTAAACAAAAAAGCCCAAGACTGCAAAAGGTAGGATGAAATACCAAGTTAAATATTTTATAACATTTGAGGTAAATATGTTGCCTCATTCAATTTCCCCATATTGCATATTATGCATTTTTTAATACATTTTCATTTTTGTTATAAAAACTAGGAGCATGAAGGACAGCACACCGCAGAGATCCACAAGACAATTATTTTCAAGGAGTTTTAGGTCAATAGATGTTAATTCTACATTGTCCCTGCATTAAGGAGATAGGACAGGAGAAAGAACATTGTGGGGATTGAAGTAGATGTGGAACCATCTGGCTTCGTGTGAAGGACAAATCTGAAAGAGCAGTCTCCCAGGAAAAGTCAGCTTTCATCTTCCGTGTACATTCATAGGTCATTCAAATAATAACAATTAAGTTAAAATATTTTCAACAGCCAAAAAGAGCTCACTGTCCAACAGTGGAGTGTGGAGACAGACACATCCCAAACTTGGAAGTAGAGCAAATGCCACTACTTCATCGTTTTAAGCAAATAGCCTTATTACCACATTCACAGCTCCCAACATATGACTCTATTTAAACTGTGAGCTAGCAGTTAATCATATTAACAGTGCTCTGCTAATCCACTCTAGCATGCTTTTTCATTATCTAAAAGCTCTGAGTGTTGATATTTGATGGAGAATAAACATTTGTATACCTTTGTCTTTGGAAATCTGGCAATGGTGCAGAAATGTCCAACTTTGTGTTTGTTCTTTGCTATGCCTCTGTGCTCTGAAGCAGGTGCCTTGTAGAGCATAACCCTAATTGTTTACATTACTAAAATAAGAATTAATAAAAATATTTAAATACATTAATATATCCTGAGACTGTGTCTGATCAAAATAACTACCACAGAAACTCAAATGGTATTGTTGATTGAGTCAGAAGTCTATTCAATAAACATTACATTCCACTTCATACAGAAAAGCCAACATGTGTCAAGTAGATTGGAGTGGGTTTATTTTCTAAGAGCAAATTCTCCTTCAATAGGAACGTTCCCTTCCTAAAGATCTTTTTGTGAAGTTCTGTGTTTCCTATTGGAATGCTATATTATACATGATAAGCTTTACCTATTTGTTAGGCACTTGTATCTCTATTAATTATACTGTACACTCCTTTTTGACATCTAATCTGTTGCTCTCCACAGTGACTTTGTTTAAATGACCAACAGGGTGACAATGAAAATCTTTAAGTATTCAACATTTGAATATTAAGATATTGAATGGCAAGGATAAGACTAAAGGAACTTGTGCATGGAAATGCAAAAAAAAAAGTCACTATGCAAAAAAAGAAAAACAATGCAGTTAAATTAGGACATCAATTAAATTGGTTTTCTTTCACAGAGAGATGGAGAATATGGCTTCTGGCTCTTCCTTTTCCACTTCCCAATTACCATATCCTATGAAGGAGGACTAATTTTATTGATTATATATTGGATTCAGTTAATTCTTTATAAACTCTCTTTGCCTTAGACCCATGTGTTCAAAGGATTCTTATTATATCAAAGAATTCTTTTTAGCAAAAATCCCTAAGAAGCACAGCATGTTATACTTGATATTTGACCTTTACACATGACACCATAAATTAACACTAATTAATGCATACTAATTATGCATATCCTGTCTTTCCAATCTGACTATAAGCCTTTTAAGGAAAACAAATAATATTATGTCTTAAACATATTTATAACTTCAGATTCTAACATGATACCCTTCAAAGGATAGACAGTCAATAATAAGTGATGAAATACAATTATTTAGTATTTGTGAAACTACTTTTAGACTTTAATGTGTTTCCCTATATGCCATCCTATCCACTTAGTCCTTAATTTTCCTCTTCTATAGAGGTTGGGCTTTGTTATAAATAATAGAAAATCACAAATGCAGGAATGCTTTAATCATCATGCTATGTTTTCTTATGTCTTAAACTAAGAACTTGGGTCATTAGGGCTGGGAGTGGGTATGTATCTGTTGGTCTATCTGAGAAAGGTCATAATTCAATAAAGACACCTATTGTGGGGAGCTATGGTGAGGGAGAAAAGACATCAACACACATAAATCTAGAAGATGTCACTGACAAAGAGACCCAGGACCCAGAGGACAGTAAGAACCTCAGAGGTTCAGCTAACATGTATAGCTCATTAATTCAAAACATGTATGTCCAGCAGAAATTTCAGAATCATTCAGTCTTAAAATTTTTCTCTTACTCTGTGGAAATCTTGGCTATGGTGTCACAAGAACTGTACTCCACGCCTGTGAAGATTTCCTTGCACTGTGCTGTCCGGACACCATTAAGCCAGTCACCTGTTGTGCGGAAGGTAGTGATGTCGACATTGCTTTGGTCCAGAAGAAGATTTGATGGCCTGCAAAAAACGAAAACACCAAAGGAAGAGAGATCAGGAGTCAGCAGTGTTACTGCGTGTCAAAATTTGACACCAACATCAGCAGGAACTTCCAGACGTCATGTGGTGTTCCTGTTTATTTGTGGAATTTATCTGTCATGAAGGCTTCATCTGTTCAAGCTGGCAGCTTGCAAGAATACTGTGCAATCATCTTGTCTCAGTGTTTCCCTCTCCACTCACGACCGCTTTGTAAATCATCAAAACTTTGCCAGTGGAATGCATAAATAGACCAATACATACTTCTTCAATTATTTTCTTTAACTATTAGCAAAGATGGTGGCACTTCAGGATCCAGTTATAGTAGACATGCCATACTGAATACCTAACTGTCTGGAAGTTCATTTGTAGACATTGTACAGGTTGCTGTCTAAAGGACAGTTGAATAACTGAGACTGTAATTATGGTAGGGCATAAAATCAGCACAGATGTAAATAATGTCACATAGGTCATTAAAAATAAAAATCACAAAAGAAATAGAAAAAGTAGATGAGTAACATTAAATGAAATTCTCACATATATGACAACATCAAATGGAGTTCATGATTTATAGAGAAAGATGAAAGAGGGAGAGATAAATAGATAATAGATATCATGACTGTGGTTTATATTGCACAATACAATCATCATTAAGGGAAACTTCTAGAACTGTTTTATATAATTACATGCCTCACCATAGATCTATGCCCAACTGCAAGATCTGGTAAATAAAAGGAACAGCAGGGACATAAAAGAAACAGAAGGGACCATATTTTTATCCTGGGAGAGCCAAAAGAAGCAGCCTTTTGGTAAAATGCCCTTGGGGTGTTTTTTCAGCTCTCAGTGACCCATATAATTGTCCTTTGACTCATAAGACTGGGACCAGTTACCAGATAGAAAATTGATTGTCCTCTTTTTTCATTTTCTCCTCTCAAGGAAAGGAGCTTGAGCAAAAGTAGTTATGAAGACCTTTGTTTTGAGATGAATATTAACAACTGGCAATAATGATTACATTGAATATTATGCTTCTATACTAAGCATGTTACACAGATATGAAGGGCTTTAATTCTTACAACATTGATGATAATATGTCCCTACAATAGATGTGGAAACCAAAACTAAAAGAGATTAAATCACAAATCTTGGTTTCCTCAGGCAAAAAAAGGCAAAACTAGGATTTAGAGGCAAGTTATTTTATACCAAAGCCCACACTCCTGGCCACTGGTGGAACTTTGTTCATATTGCTTTTCTCATGTTTCTCTTAAGTACTTTGTGGTTCCAAGATGTGGCCTGTTTGATTTTTATATTCCACAAAATGTAGAGGTCTAGTGCACAAGCACTGGAACCATAAGGCTTGGGATGAACCCTGGATATAGCTCACACTATCTGATCTTCTTTCTTTCTTTCTTCTTTCTTTTTTTCTTCCTTTCTCTCTTCCTTTCTTTCAGATTTATTTACTTATTTGAGAGAGAAAGAGAGAGAGAAAGAGTGAGTGCATGTGCAGGTGAGGACAGAGGGACTGATAGAGGGGGAGAGAGACAATCTCAAACAGGCAGTACACCTAGCAGGATCCCAAGAGCCCAACACTGGGCTCAATCTCATGATCCTGATATCGTGACCTGAGCTGAAATCAAGAGGCCAATGCTTAATTGACTGAGCCACCCAGGCAACCCCATTGGTTTTCTTATCTTGTCTGTTTGCACATCTGTAAAATGGGAATGACCATCACAGTAGATTTCACACAACTAAAGATTAAATGAGGTTTAAAAAAGAGTACATATGTTAAGTGAAACTCAGAGATGTGTAGACATGTAATATGATATCAGTTAGCTATTTGTTATTCTGACATAAGGTAATACATCTAGTCAAATGGTTGAAGTTTTTAAAACTTCAAAAAGAAAATAATAATCCCAGTTCATGAAAAATACTAGGAATGTGGTGATGCTGTTAATTATCTTTCTGAGCAACTAGAAGTTTAGTCATGTACAATCTTAGGAGCATAATAGGGCAACAATCTCGTAAAGCAGGTATAATTGGGGACCTCATTAGAATAGCCAATAACTTTTATAAGCTCACAATGATTCTATAACCAATGCTTGCAAATAGGTATGCTATTCTCACTTCTGTAGTTTCTGTTTTCATTACTGCAAATAATATATATTATTAACATTAAAAATGTGTGTGTCATAACCTAATCTTTAACTTATAATTGAGAAGGTACATTTAGATTTTTACCTTTTCAAAGTTATCCTTCAGAATCTTTCATGTTTTGTGATACTGCAGTTGAATTGAATTAGCATTGAACTCTTAAAATTTTTTTAAATTATTTTTAAAATCCCCAATGTTAGGATTTGTTAACTAAACTTCATATTTTCCTATCTATGAAAAATTAATACTTTGCCTAAATGAAATCTATTTTTTGAGGTGCAATTTAGAATTGTCAGAAGACAGAACAAATGAAGAATATACTAACATACATTTATCCTTATTTTAGAAACAAACTCAGCTCTTTAAAGTACCAATTCAATAATATTTTTAGAAGTAGCACGGAATAAAGACAGAAGGAACAGACCTGACAAAATTAAACTGCTTAGTGTTTTATCTATGAATAATAACCATTGATTATCATTTAGGAAATGTGGTAAAGCTCATGTTCTCAGGAGGAAACGTTTCTGTAAAGCAAATCTACAAACATGCCAACTCTACTGACATTTAAAAGGAATTTTTAATTGGGAGATTTTTATTACCACTGATAATATTTCTCAACTCACTCGTATAGAAAACATGCTTAAGTGTGAGGCTAATATTCTCAAACCTGAACAATTTTGTATCGTGTCCTAACCCTGCAGGCTACTGTTGGAGACACATGAGAGAATGTAAATTGACAGTCCATTTGGATTTTGATGGGGATACATTAAATTTTTTTGATGAAAATAAATTTTTAAGTATTTTTTTCATTTGATATAAAGATATATTAAGGAAATCTTAATACTCAGTTGAAGAAAAAATTGATAGCATGAGAGCTTGGTTCTGTCTGTATTTTTATCCTCTACAGAAAAAATAGCTCAATAGCTAGTTCCCTCCCTCTCCTGATCATTTGTAAAGAAGAGGGCAGCTGAGAAGGGATGGCTTTTCAACCTTCTTTCCATTAAACTAAACTCAACTATTGCAATTTCATCTACCTCAAGTATTTTATTTATAAATTAAAACCAAAAAATTACAGAGTTTATAATTTCATTTATATATTATAGTTTAGTTTTAACTAACAGAGGTTATCTTTAAAAAATGGAAAAGAGACAAAAATTAGATATTATTTTAAAAATCATTGACTATCTTTCCTTCAAGGAATACCTAGAAAACTACACAATATAAATAGAACATTGTATAAATTATTCTCTTCGGGGGAATATGTAAAAATAATTTTCTATGACTCTTTAAATTACTCATCTGTAAAAAAGGTTAAATCATTGAAAATTTCTTGGTTTTGTTTTCTTTCCCAGGAACTTGATGCAGATACACAAGCCAGATTCCAAAATTTACACAATATTCTTGGATTGTTTTAACATGGCCCTCATGGGTGAAATAGCTTTTGTCACTAGCCAGCATTACATAGAACACTGGACCCCTTGGATAAGTCACAGAATTAGCAAACAAAATTGATAGGAATCCCATTAAATCAGGTGGAGATAATTTTATAAGAAAAATGAAGTCATACTTAGAAGACAATAAAATACTAAACCATCTACAGGCAAACGTGCACACACACACACATGCACGCGTGCACACAGGCACATACACACACACACACACACACACGCCCGCGCACACACCCCACAGCTTGTATTTCTACAGTAGCTGCAGTAAAGAATCTAATGTCGACTCTTGGTCCCATGAACAGCAATACTCCTTTATTTATGGGCTTGTGGGTATGAAGAATCAAACCCCAGGACATTTATTCAGAATATTTATGAACTGTGCCTAATAGCAAAATGCAGAACTTTTTCTTCTCAGTTCAAACTGGTTTGTATTTTTAAACTCAACACTATAGCCAGACTCAACAAGAGTTTAGAGAAAATTAGTATAAACAAATTGAAATGGAACAGGACGTGCAGATTAGGGATTAGAGTGACCCCAACTGAGTTTTTCTGTTTATTACTTGGATCAAAGTACAATGAAGACAAAGAATGGCCTAATTTTAATGCCAGTGACCTCAGAATAACCAGCCCTGCAAAGTATCATTTTTCCACTTCCAGGATTTCTCTGGGGAATTCAAATAAAAATTGGTTCCTTTCCTCCTCAGAGAGGACATCTGGAGAGTTTATCAATGGATAGGAATTTGTCTCTCACTGTGAAGAGCCTGTGATGTCTCTTCATGCGCACCAAGGGAATGTCCGCTTTTTTGAGCAGCTGCAGGCATTGGCTATTTTTTTTTTTTAGACCCAGCCCCAGACTTGGGTCTGAAGGGGAAATTTATAGGCTGGGTGATGTGCTCCGTGAGCTCACACTTTTACTAGACAAATTAGATAGGTTTCAATCCATGCAGCTGTAAACGGTGTCCTGCAGAGTTCCACCTGATCTTTTACAGCTTTTCATAAATCAGTACCTACTGGCCGCAAACCGCAGTCATTAAAAAGAAATCATGGAAATTACATGTTTGCTCAGGGGAAGCAAAAAAATAACTTTCCTCCCCCTTCTCTCTCCCTCCTTGTATTTAGGCTTGTGAATTATTCTTTTATGGATTTTCATACTGTTGCATTAAAGAGGTATGCATGTAATTTCTTCCCATCAATTCCTATTTTACCTGCAAATGGTTTCATACCAATTAGCACCCAATATTGGGGACCAAATATCAATAAAGAACTGCCAGTCCCAAGAATATCTTCCATAATGAGGTTATTTCAATATTGAATTAGAATTCCAAATCACTAAGATTGAATGTTAAGTTATCCTTTTAGAATATAAAGACTCCTTTTGGTATACAAGTGGCTTTATTTTTCATGTATTAAAAACAATGATTAATACACATTTCCTTGATAAGTAAGTAGGTCCTAAACTACATTTAGAAGTAAATATCAATAACAGCGGAGATGAACACTCTATGACTATAATTATCTACATTTTGTCTGTTGTTCTGAATAGTTCCAGGGAATATATGTACTCAAGAATAGTTTCTTAAAGACAGAATATCAATTATATCTATCCTTATTATTGTCTGAAATTAGTTGTCTAATTTTTCAATGATTCTTCTTGATTAATTGTTAATTTTTTTATTTTAAACAATGTCTTCCTGCTATAGTTCAGGGGTAAATCTTGTATTTGTCAATTTTTTATATGTGGATTTATTACAATTTTGATCTTTTTATCACTCATATTAAAAATTCCACATAAGATTAGGAAAATTTAATTTGTCCTAAGTAACTAAAAATAATTTTGAGTGTATAAAGTTCCCAATAGGAAAGTAGTATATCCATGACACATTAAAGAAAAGTAAAGTCCTTGTGTTTATTTTAGTTATCTCTGGGCCTTAAGGATAAGAATCTTAGCAGTTATAGCTATTACATCTGGTTTAATTCCCCCCAATGGCAAAATTACCTACTTTGATTTTTATGATTAAAAAAAAAAATCATCTGGGTCTTTGGCACACTCGCTTCCCTATAAAAGTTTCTTCATCGTATTTGATCAGTGAGGAAATTCCCCTTGTCAGTTTCAGAATTGGAGGTCAAAGTCAACGTTCGGAAATAGATTGTTTTTGATTGTTAGACTTCTCTTATAGGATGTAGTATTTGTCAAAAACAGTTATTCTCAAAAATAATTATATCATATTCTCTTAGAAATCAGAAGTATTTTATTTACATGAATTTACTGCTATTAGCAGGGAAACATTACTAGTGTTGCTTATGTTTACTCCTATTTATCTTGCCAAATTAATAATAAAAAAAAATCCCTTCAAAGTTAGTGATCAATACAATGGAACAGTATATTTTAAATTATTTCAATAAACCACCTGAGTATAATTGGATCTATAGAACCTCATTCTAAATTATAATTAGAGGGATGCTTGGGTGGCTCAGTTGGTTAAGCACCCTGCTCTTGATTTTGGCTCTGATCATGATCTCAGGGTCCTGAGATGGAGCCCAGTGTTGGACTCTATGCTCTGTAGGGACTCTGCTGGAGATTTTCTCCCTCTCCCACAGCCTCTCCCTACCATTCACATGCTCTCTAAAACAAGTAAATATTTAAAAGAATTTTTTTTTTTAATTACAATTCAATACATCGTTTAAGAACTTATGCCATGAATTTGGTTGCCTTCACTTTAGAACCTCATTCTAAATACATGGGATGTATTATTCAATACTTTATGCCAAAAATATGTATTCCATAAATTAAAATATTATTGAAGAATCCAAATGCCTGGAGTATTAAATTATGTAAATTTAAAGAAAAAAGTCTCTATTCTATTTTATATAAATGTCCATAAGTTAAAAAGGAATTTATTTAGTGCCTAAATAGAAATGAATCAATTCATCTCACATTTTTCTCTATTGTTAGTCTTCTTTATTTTTAATTTAGCTACATTCATAAAAATAGCTTAATTCATTTAAATACAGGAGCTATATTTTATATAGAATATTAACCATTTGAGTATTTATATAGCATAAAATATGTACCATAAAAATAATTTAAATTATACATGATTAATTCTTCAAAATAGTCTCTTTTAAAAAATGAATTTTTAAATTTTCTTGGTGGGGGTAGAGAGGGAGACCAAGAGAGAATCTCAAGTAGGCTCCATGCCGACACTGATCTCACCACCCTGAGATCGTGACTGAGCTGAAATCAAGAGCCAGACACTTAACCAACAGAGCCACCCAGATTAAAAATGAATTTGATTTATTTCTCCTATCTGTGTAACTAAATTATATGTTAAGTAGGAGAAAATTTATCATTCTAAGACCATTTTCTATTTAGTTTTATGGAAGTATTTTTTTCCTTTTTTAATTATTTATTTATTTATTAGAGCGAGAAAGAGCACGAGCCGGGGGGGAGTGGTAGGCAGGAGAGGGAGAAGTGCCCTCCCTCTGCCTGATGTGGGGTTCCATGTTCCTGGGACCCTGGGAGCATGAGTTGAACCAAAGACAGAGGCTTAACTGACTGAGTTACCCAAGTGTCCCATGGAAATATTTTCTATCAAGAACTTCTTTAAGAAAAATTTTGTTCTTTTTTCTTTTTTTAAGATTTTGTTTATTTATTTGAGAGAGAGAGAGAAAGAACACAGAGCTGGGCAGGGGTGCAGAGGGAGGGGCACAGGGGGAGAAGCAGACTCCTCACTGAGCAGGGAGCCTAACAAAGAGCTCAACCCCAGATTCCACGGGTCATGACCTGAGCCAAAGGCAAACGCTTAACCAACTGAGTCACCCAGACGCCCCGATTTCTTCAATTCTTAAAAAAAGGAGGGAACTTTGTTTACCGTTTTACACATGTGCGTTATATTTACATTTTTTTCTAAATTTTTTAAAAGCACTGTTTTTTCATTAACTTTTCACATCCAATTATAACTAAACCTCTTAAAATGTTGTATCTCATGTTACCACTGTAAAAGAATCAAAATACTTCTCTAAAAAGAACCCAATGTTATCACCCTTGCTTAAGTGAATGGCTTTTTTCTCTCAGTCATCTTGTTTTCCCCACCACTCTTAAGCAGCTTTTGATAACAGTTCATTCTATCCACTTCTGGAAAATTCCTGGAGCTGTGGATTCAGTAATGGTCTAAGTCACATTTTTAATTCTGCCCCTGATTTCTACCAACCACTTGGTATCCTTCTGCTCTGTGATTGGTACTGTTCCCCCAAAGCTCTAAAGAGACCGTTTTCTTTCTCTCTGGGTAGTGTATGCAATGGGTTCATGCTCTGAGATATTTATGAATGTTTCATACTTTTTTTTTTTTTCTTTTAGGACTGCCATCCACTGACATTAATTGGCTCTACAATCCCTTATAAGGGGCCAGAAATCCTCATGAGCTACCATCACACCGTGTTACATAGGATGGAAGCATTCACCCGTTTCAATTAGCTTCCTGGCCCTTACAAACATTTTGGTTCTGGATTAAGTGATGGAGGCGTTCAGAAGCTTAAAAAGGCTCCCTAAACATCAAGAGAGCCCAGAGGCAGCAAGAAGAAGCATAGAGACAGATTGGGGGAGGGGTGGGATGACCCAATGTCAACTTCTGTGACAGACACCCTCCACTACTCATAGATTAAAATCTCCCTATAACCATGAGATATCAAAGTTTTAATTACAAATTACAATACTAGAAAAATAAAAAGAGATATATTTGTGGTAAAGCCCATCATTACTAGGGGCACCTGTGTGGCTCAGTCAATAAGTGCCTAACTCTTGACTTAGGTTACGTTCTCAGGGACCTAAGATCTAGCTCTATGTCAGGCTCTCCACACAGTGTGGCATCTACCTGCCCCTCTCTTTTTGCCTCCCCCAGTTTGTGTTACCACTCTCTCTCAAAAAAATAAATAAAATCTTAAAAAAAAAAAAAAATCAAACAAACCAACCCAGCATTGCTAGATTGAGGTCTGTACCCCTAGGCAAGTTTCTTGAGGCTTTTTATTATCTTTATAGAGAAAAGGCTCTATATTGATTGCCCAGGTTTAATTTCTCCCCCAGTTTGATATGTGAACTTGTAGTTTCCTGTGGGACTTGGTCTCATTGTTCCAAAATGCTCTTCTGTCTCACAGACCTGCTCTTCCTTATGCCGTTCCTATGCTGTCAGTGAGAGCACTGTTCTCATGTCCTCCATTTTCAAAACCTAGAAGTACTCTCCAATACTTTCCCTGTCGATCTGCACAGCTCCTTGGCCACCATGTCCTATAATACTTCAGTAAAACTTTTTGAACTCATACATTTTCTTTTTGTTTCCTCTGCTCTACCCAAGAGAAAGTTCTTTCTTAAACAACTGAAATCATCTCCCAACTCCTTATTATGAATGTCTTTACTCCAGCCCTTCTTAGGACTATCTGCCAGAGACCTATTTGATAGGCAGCAGACCACATGTCACTTAAGTATCTTCCATGGTTTCTCTTTTCTTTATGGACAAAAGTCCAGATCTCTAATGATGCCACAAAATCTTCCATTATCCTGTGAAATAATCTATCAGGCTCTTTCTTCATCTTTGCCTTTTTAAATCCTATATTTCTGCAGAATTGTATGATGCCAACAAATTTGGAAGTATCTTAAGTTTTTGTGTGTTCGCTTCTTTGCACAGTGTTCCCCTAGCCTGATGTGATCTGATCTGCCTAAAGATATTTCATCCAGTGTTCAAAAGTTACTTCTTCTCTATGACTAATCATCATAGAGCCTAGTAAAATGCCTGGCACAAAGTAACTTCTAACTGCACATCTGTGGCTTCATATCAATGTACTGTCTAAACTTCCAAGTTCATGTATGTCTCCTTCAATTACACTACTTTTAGGAAAATAAATCAATTACCATAAGACAAACATAACATAAAATTTTATATAACTCTCCTTCTCTTCTCACCACCGCCTGCAATATCTAAGTTTTTAGTTGGCACACCTTGACCATCTGCTAATATATCCTCCTACTTCCAGCAGGAATATTCACAAAGACACTCTCAGTGGAAGGTTCTCTGGGAATTATTCTGTTATGAATCACCAACTCTAATGAAGGTTGAAAAGTGAAATGATGCATCGTAGAAGGATTTCTGTAATGTATATGAAATAAATTTTGCCATGAAACTAACTAGACACAGGCTGACTCTGGAAAACATCATCTCCATTGGAATGATGGAATAATGTTACTTTTCCTAATGGAGTTTATAGGCATAATTCTATACACTAATCTAAATAAGTCATTCAGAAACTTGAATTCTTGGTGCTACCCACAAAATCAAATGAGGACAGTCTCCTAGTGTGCTTGGATGAGGACATTTTGGAGGTGAGTTAATAGAGACATGAAATTTTGCTTAGGAGAAAATTTTAAGATTTTAGTATTATGACTAATGTCTGCATAAATCTATATAATGAAAAGAAAAAAAATAACAAGAATTTTTTTTAAAAAATCCTTCTATTGAAATGGATGTTTGTTATTTTAGAAAATGTATATTGCTGTACTTAGCAGATAGTCATTGAGTTCCCAGTACCAACTTGGTACTGGTAATATAAGAGAGACATGGCATCTGATCTCATAGGACTTAGAATTTATCTGAGTAATGGATACTTAAAAAGAAAACACACAAAAGAAATTAAATTAGGAAAGCAGTGGAAGGGTGAAGCTACCACGAGAAAACAAAAGCATAAATTTTTTTGAATATTAATTTTGAAGACACTGTGAGACTCTGATTTGAGAAGTTTGGCCATGAAGTCCTGTGGATAAAAAAGGAAGGACCTGGCAGAGATGTGAGACCAGCAGAGATAATGTTGGCAAACAACATCCCCTAAATTCCCTGTATGATAAAAATCACCTGAAGTTTTTTTTTTCCTAGACCAGGATAACTGTCTATTTAATTAGTTATCCTGTGATTCTTATTGCCTGGGAATTTTTTTTAAGATTTTATTTATTTATTTGACAGAGCAGGCTCCCCACTGAGCATAGAGCTCGATGCAGGGCTAGATCCCAGGACCCTGGGATCATGATCTGAGCCTAATGCAAAGGCTTTAACCCACTGAGCCACCCAGGTGCCCCTTGCCAGGGGAGATTGAGAAACAATGTAATTTAGCACATTTCTGTGGCAATGGTTCTGCCCCCCAAAAGTATCTAGATATGCAAAGGAGGAGGGAGGGAGAGAGTTGGGGGAGAGGGAGAGAAAGGAAGGATTTGCCTCTGACAAGTAGATGGGCACTTGCTCTACGCCCCTCTTATAATTAGAGAGAGAGAGAGAGAAAAAAAAAGCAAGACGGGTAGGTGCAGGCACCTAATTTTTTGTTTTGTTGCCAGAATTTCCCATCTGAGGGCTCGTATTTTCTCAATGAAGTATGTGGCAAGAACATCACTGGAAAATTAAAGGGGGGTGGGAATGAGTTTAATCAGTGATTATAAAGGATGAAATAAACATTATTTAAAATGGAAAAGCAAATTTTCTAAAGAAAAAAATGTTTTCTTGACACTGTTATATGGAACTTAAGGTTGTTAACTAATAAATTTACATTGATGCAATCCACCTGGTTGTGTGTTTTAAGGGCAATAAATAAACATATAAACAAAACTTCCATGACTTTTATATTTAAGTGAATTAAGATATATGGGACCTCTTAGAAAAATATTTTCCTAAAGTTACTTACTTCGTGACAAAATACATAGAATTTATCAAGTACGAAGAATATATATTAGGAGAAATAATATTCAATTTCAATAAGAATAGAAAAGTGAATTTAAGAAGTATTTTAAAATTTGAGTACTAGGAGATATCCGGATATTAACACCATTTCCCCGACACAGAATTGGAATTAAAGATACCTTGATCATATTACATGAGTTAGAAATATTATCTTATAGAAATGGCTTGCATGTCTTTTTTATGATATGGAAAGAACTGAAAGATATTTATTTTTTGTTGTTCTTGCTTCCCCCCATGACTGCTATTGAGTAAAGATCAAAAGAAATGGATTCAGGGTACAAACTATGGCCCAGAGAAGGGATTTCTCCAACCCGTTGTGTGGATCCAACCCATCGGGCAGATTTCCAAGAGAGTCTGTACAGTTTCTCTCTGTGAAGATTTGAGCAAGAGATTCAATCTTACAGGATAAGTTACAAGTAGTTTTTCCTGCTAAAGATATATCATCAAGTTCAATCTTAGTGACCCTTAAATGTTATTTTCAACAAATAATCTATAATCTTAGATTCCTCTTATTCATTTCATCCAAATATAGTGCAAAACCTGGATCATGTAGTCTTAATATAATTGTTCCTCTTAATGTTAAAATGTTAAAAATCATATGCTATTATAAAGTGCATCAGCAAATGCTCTATCAATTTGAAAATCATAATTCTTGGTGATTATCAGCAAAGACAGCAAAAGAGAAACAAACTCCTTTGAATAAAGCATTATGTTATATCTTTTTGATATAACATTTTTTATGAGTCATCTTTCACATGAGTCATGGTAAATCATCACTCACTATGTAGCATTTATACATCCCATTTAATACTGTGGATATATATGCATACTAAATATAGTTCTTTTACTACAATCATGTAATTGTCCTATGAGAGCACATATCATCAGAATGGAAAAGACCTGCTTTGCTCTTATGTGTATAATAAGAATATAAATCTTTAAGCATGACAGCTTTGCCTTTAGTTTGTCTGAGAAGTATTAAATATATTAACACCTTTTTTTTTTCCTTTCTCATGGTCACTGACAAAATTCATCTCTCATTCCCTACTTCTCCAATAGCACTTTTTAGATACACTTTAACTTGCATTCCTCAAAATCATTAAGAGAACAGAGGAGGAATATGCATAAAATTTCATGTCTGTCACGCATTTGGAATTGCATTATAGCTTTGATGTACTGACATCTGTCTTTTGTTGCCGGACACTGACATTATTTTATACTCCGTTTTATTCTCTACAGTGTCTAACAAAGTCATTGGCACACAATATAGGTTCAACAAATGTTTGTTTAGTTACACAGTGGGGGGAACTGCATCTGCTGGCCCAGTGCAATGTTTTGGAAGCTTTATTATTTTTGAAGCTTTATTTTAGATGAGGAATGAATCACGACTTTGCTAGAATTCACCACCACTCCAGGAGATTTCATTTTTTTCTCTTAAAATTTTTGTTTACATAGTAGAGAGTGAAAAGAAGCTATGTGTCCAGGGTTCCTATCTCCCAAAGATTTAAACCCAAGCCCAAATGTAGACTCACTCAAGTCAAGCTGGAAATTAAAAATATCTCTGAATTTCATCATTACGATTAAACAACATAAGAATTTCTCTTGGAAGTTTTTTTTTCTTTTTTTTTTTTTTTAAGGAAGAAAAGAAAGACACTTTTCTCCAGTCCTCGGGAAAACAAGCTTCAAAGAATGCAGTTAGGGAAGTGGGAGAAGAAAATTAACACAGTGGAGATACAGAAAATACACTGATGTGTGAGTGAGAGCAAAATCTGAGTGTCACCTTGCTGCCGCGCTGGTGATGATCTTCAGGCTGCCTGGGTTCCGGATAAGCTTGTCCAGAATGCTGACAATCTGCTCAAACTTGGGTCTGTTGTTTCTGTCTTTCTGCCAGCAGTCCAGCATCAGCTGATACAATGCAGCTGGGCAGTCCATGGGGGGCGGCAGCCGATAGCCTTCATCCACAGCTTTAATCACCTGTGTGAGAAGCAGTTTCCAGGGACTTCAGAACTGAGACTCCTTTTATTCTCCGTGGGAAGGGTACACCAATGTGAATATTTTAAAGTTAAGTGGAAAAGTTCTCATTTTCATTTACTTAATAAGATGACAGCTTATCAAATAAATAAGAGATTATTCCTGCCTAGAGATGTTATATAAAAGGAGAGCTTGAGAGAGAGAACGTGAATTCAGGAAAGAAGCATTTGTCAAGCTCCTTTTCAGATGAAAATCAGAAGAAACATTTTGTGATATAGGAAATTCAATGAGTTATAAAGAAATTATTATGTGGTAATACAGATTTATATGGAATATCATTTGTACGTGAATGGATGCAGAAAAAGTTAGTGTACAGATTTTGTTTATATTTCATTCAAATGGTACCTCCCAAATCATAGTAAGTTTTTTAGGTAGGATCCTATGTGCCGAATAATGAAGTGATTATTAGTTCATTTGTAATTTTAAATCACATAAAACAGTGATTTTCAAACTTACTGTGTATCAGAATAATCTGGAGGACTTAATATATAGATTGTTCTCCTCTGATTCCATAAGTCTAGAGGAAGGCCCGAGAATTTGCATTACTAAAAATTCCCAAGCCCTGCTAAAGCTGCTGGTCCAGAGCCCACAGTCTGAGATCCTTGAATACAGAGAAAATTTGGACAAAAGAGATGTGGAAAAGTGAGTCTGATTTTCCCAGCACTATTATAAACATAGCTGGATTGGAGAGTACAGAAAGGTTTTATTTGCAAATATGGTAAAAACAGTTTTATATGTAGTGGGCAGCAAATGACTAAAATCATCTGAGCTTTCCGTCTCATGTATCTTTGAGATCATGCTCACAGTCTTTGGCTAAGGAAAAAGAAAAGCCTCTGAGTGCTGATCCCATGTCAACAGCATTCTTTTACTAAGCATTTGCAAGACATGAATTCTAAAACCAAAAATCCTTTTCAAAAATCATATCACAGTTACAATAGAAAGTTTAACATTATTTTTCCAACCATATACTTCAATTCGTATGACTAAATTCACATGTAAGTTTAATACATTAAGAACAACAACACACAGACATTGGTTGCTTTGTCTGACACTGGGAAATGCTATGTTTAAGTAAACAAAATGCTGGCATAGATGCATTAATTAGATCTACAGAGAATGGCATACATGTAGCTTTTTAATGTTACATAGAAACAATTTTATAGCAAAAATACTTCAAACAGTCCCCGATATCTACTATCTTTTCAGTCACTTGTTTCATTACATTCTTATTACAAATGTCCTTATTTTGTCTCATTTCTAAACCCCTCCTTCAGGGAAACGTGTAAATCTATAAGAACAACTCAATTAACATCCTTGCAAGACTTGGAAACTATTTCATTTCTTCTAAGTATTCTATTTCAATGTCACAAACTGGGAGCCACCTGGTTTCATTATGCTCCACTTCCTTGCACAGCTTGATCTCTTAATCTGAACCCATAACTCATTGACTACAAATACTTACATCCTGATTGGACATCTCCCAGTATGGTCTCTCTCCATAGGACATCACCTCCCAGAGAACAATCCCGTAACTCCATACGTCGCTGGCTGACGTGAACTTGCGGTAAGCTATAGCTTCTGGTGATGTCCATCGGATTGGGATCTTCCCTCCCTTTAAATATAAAATTATGCACATATGTGATCAAGACTGAATTTGTCAGAGTATGTCTAAAATGGAATATGGGTTTCTGCTGAACTATCTGGATGTTCTATTTTAATGCCAAGCAGAAGCAAGTGGCATGCCATGTACTGAAGTGTTTACTTACAATTAATCTGTTGAAAGGAAAACATTTAAAACTTATTTAAATACCGCTGGTTTATATCAACTATGGCACATTAATTACTCATCTGAAAAAAATGACCTAAAGTAGGCGTGCTACATGGTATATTAGAATTGAACGTGGTATCCTGAGTCAACCTTTATTGATTTAACATAGCTTTATGTTTGACCAAGCAATCTTAGTTCAGAATGCAAGTTAATATTTGTAAAGAACTATATCAAAAGAAGAACTTATACCACTCCTTGATATATAATTTCTCATTGGTATTTGTTAACTAAATAAATTTTAAGTTAAATTATACTCTTAAAACACTCTCTTCGATTCATAATCAATCATCTCGATAAGTTTACCCGATGCTTCACTTCATCATTAATCACTGAAGTACCTTCCATGCACTAGGTAGGCACCACATGAACTAACTAGATATAATAACTACATTTCCAGAACTTACAGTCTAGAGGAGAATCTTGCTTTGCTGAGTTATGGGAGATATAAAGATATAACTCCCATGGAATTTGCTCTCAGTTTAATAAATATATTTAATAAAAATGTGTCGAGTAGCAGCCATATGGGAAGTATTAGGCAAGTCACCGTGGGTGAGACAAATATAAATAACACTAGCCCTTCTGTTTGGAAAATCTCAGGCAACTAGGAATGATCATTAGTTGTTTTGAATAATGAAATGCAGAACGAAGTATCTAGTACTTTGTTTCTCAAACTTTATTATATATATGAATCAGCTGGAGCTTGCCCCCATTAAAATGGAAGCACTGATTCAGTAGTTGCAGAGTGTAGCCATGGTCTGCTTTTCTCAAAAGTTCCAGATAACGCTTACTGGTCACACTGGTCATAGACCTTCCAGGGTCTATGCAGCAGAGATGGCTATGACGCAGAGTACGGGGCTGAGAGGCTCACTAGAGAGACTGAGGAGGTCACATATGAATTGAGCCTGAAAAGATGTACAGATCTATTTTAAAGACTTTATTTATTTGACAGAGAGAGACGCAGGGGGAAAAGGGAACACAAGCAGGGGGAGCAAGAGAGGGAGAAGGACTTCCAGCTGAGCAAGGAGCCCAAAGTGGGCCTTGAACCAAGGCCCCTGGGATCATGACCTGAGCTGAAGGCAAACGCTTAACAGACTGAGCCACCCAGGCGTCCCTATGAGCAGATTTTTGATATTAAGAAAAAGGGGCTCAATACTGAAAAGAATTCACATCATCCAAATCATAAGGCCTATTCATAAAAAGGTTTGTTTGGCTGCCTAGCACTTCACTGGTTTTGAAGTAGTGCTGGGGGCAGGGGGATGTGAAATATCGCTATGGAGAAATGGATCTTAGGAAATAAAGTTATTACACCACATTACACCTGAGCTTCTTCATGCTATTTGGAAAAGTAAAAGTTCTGGTTCATAGTATAACTGTGGGGCTAAGTGACAAATTTCAATAAAACCTTTAGCATAGTTCCTGGCACACAGTAAAGACTCAAGAAACATCAGCTTAGCCCTCTCATACTTGGAGGGAAATACCATATATCAAACAAAGTATCAAACAGAGAAGGAAAATGTATGTTCTCAAAGAAGTTTCCAGTGGGATTATGCTTCAGAGTATGTGGAGGAATATAATGGAAAAGGATGGAAAAAGATCAGGTTGAGGCTTAACCATAATCCTCAACTAAACTGAGCCAGCTTAATCCTGCAGAGGACAGGACTGATCTGCGATTGGAACTTTCTCCATAAACTTGGGGCTTTTCCGTGATGCTTTCATACAAGTGAACTGCTCAAGGAGAATACTGCCATAGGTCTTTGAAGGAGGTGGGCTTTGAAGAATGCATGAAACGGCAGTGGAGCGAGCACAGAAAGGGTGACTGAGCACAACCTTCTTGAGGAGCTAACAGCCGAAGGCTACATGATGCTCTATGTTAGTGAAGTAAAATAAACCAGGTTGGGGAGACGGGAGTGAGACTAATAGCCTTGGGAGGTCCTGGGGAGACACTACAGTGCACAGTGTGCCCCCCAGGAGTGGGATGGTTTAGAATCAGAAAAACAGAACAGAAAACTTTTATGGTCCAGTAGAGGAGAAGGTCTTAGAGGTTTCCCTTTCCTTTCTCTCTCACTCACTCATTCACTCTCTTCTTCACAGTTTGCCTTACTTTCAACATTTTAAAGGGTCCTTTTCATACTCAGATTTGGAGGGTAAAAGAGTGCCTGGGTGGCTCAGTCAGTTAAGCTTCCAACTTTTGATTTAGGCTCAGGTAATCTCAGAATCCTGAGATCAAGCCCCACATCAGGCTCACACTGGGTGTGGAGGCTATTTAAGATTCTCTCTCTCCCTCTGCCCCTCTTCCTCCTGCTCACCCTGGCTCCTTTCTGAAAAGTAAGTATGTAATAAATAATAATAATAAGTAAGTATGTAATAAGTAAATATAAAATAATAATTTTATCTATTTATATATTGATATATATAAATATATATTATTTATATATATAAATAAAAATAATAAGTACGTAATAAATAAATAAATTTGGAGGGTCTAATATTGCCATTTTCTCTGACAATACATTCAATCCTAAAAGTACCTAATAATACCCAAATTAACTTATTTGCACCTGCCTAGATCAAGTTCTGGGTCTAAGGATTCAAGATATCAAATATCATTAATTTAGAAAAAAACAAAATTATACATGTGACATGTGACAAAATCTATTCAAGATGCCAAATGACATCATCTGGCACGTTTTCTCTTCCTTAAAAAGCTCTGAGAATTAACAGAAGTCAAACAAAGCTATATTCACAGAGCAAAGGAAAGATAATATTCTGCAGTACCAGTTATATATCTTATCTCTGCTATAGACACTTTGCCATTTGCTTTCCTTTGTCCAGAGCCAAATTACTGAGAGCATAAAAATTGTGCTTAAAAGGAAGTCCTTTCCTTGATGAAAACTTTGTATCTATTTAGAAATATAAGGCACAGATACAGGTCATCTTATGAACGTCCTTAGTTTACAATAATCTATGAACATAGACAAAAACATTAGGTTGATAACTGTCAGGAACAAGACACCTATTTGTTGTGTTTGACCTCAACCAGGATGAAAATGGAACACACTGAAGTTGTTTCCTCTTATGTGCTTCATCGCTCTTTTCCACAGAGGAGAGCAATGAGAATATTTTAATAAAATTGCTGAAAATAATCCAATCAAGAAATGGGCAGAGGACATGAGCAGACATTTCTGCAAAGAAGACATCCAGATGGCCAACAGACACATGAAAAAGTGCTCCATATCACTCAGCATCAGGGAAATACAAATCAAAACCACAATGAGATATCACCTCACACCAGTCAGAATGGCTAAAATCAACAAGTCAGGAAATGACAGATGCTGGCGAGGATGCGGAGAAAGGGGAACCCTCCTACACTGTTGGTGGGAATGCAAGCTGGTGCAGCCACTCTGGAAAACAGCATGGAGGTTCCTCAAAATGTTGAAAATAGAACTGCCCTATGACCCAGCAATTGCACTATTGGGTATTTACCCTAAAGATACAAACGTAGTGATCCAAAGGGGCACGTGCACCCGAATGTTTATAGCAGCAATGTCCACAATAGCCAAACTATGGAAAGAACCTAGATGTCCATCAACAGATGAATGGATCAAGAAGATGTGGTATATATACACAATGGAATACTATGCAGCCATCAAAAGAAATGAAATCTTGCCATTTGCAACAACATGGATGGAACTAGAGCGTATCATGCTTAGTGAAATAAGTCAAGCAGAGAAAGACAACTATCATATGATCTCCCTGATATGAGGAAGTGGTGATGCAACATCGGGGCTTAAGTGGGTAGGAGAAGAATCAATGAAACAAGATAGGATTGAGAGGGAGACAAACCATAAGTGACTCTTAATCTCACAAAACAAACTGAGGGTTGCCGGGGGGAGGGGGTTTGGGAAAAGGGGGTGGGATTATGGACATTGGGGAGGGTATGTGCTTTGGTGAGTGCTGTGAAGTGTGTAAACCTGGTGATTCACAGACCTGTACCCCTGGGGATAAAAATATATGTTTATAAAAAATAAAAAATTAATTTAAAAAAAAAGAATACAAAAAAAAGAGAGAAAGAAAGAAGTACATCATTAAATACATATTAAAAAAATAAATAAATAAAAAATTTTAAAAAAAATTGCTGAAAATAGTAAAGTACAGAAAAGTGACCCTTTTAAGGAAAAACAGGGCCACACCTGTATTTCAGTTTAGAAGGAGAATCCTTCCCTGTGCGGTTTTGGACACAGGCATAAATGCTATGGGAGGGATGTCTCCTGGGAGCCCATCTTTTTAATGGTGGCTCTGCCCTGCACCATCCCTGAACTTGCCTGGGACTGGTGTAATGTGCTCTCTAAGCTAGCACGTGGTTACAGATTTAAGCAAATTATTTTCCAATCGAGTGCTAGCTATTTACTTTCACTGGATACATTTGATTGAAATCCTCACAAAAAGGAAATGCATTTGGAAAATTAATTGGTAAATTATTTTAAAGAATACATTTAAATTTTGAGTTGTGCTGTCTTGCTAATGTTTTGTAATCATTATAGTCTTCCAAACTATAGAAATAGAGGTAAACAAAGATGGCTGGAGATTATGGAATATTTTTGGTTTTGGCAATGGTTTTATAATATACATAAATCAACTAATAAAAGTGTCTGATCATTAACAGACTGCTCATAAATATCTTGCCCTTTCTTCTCTTCTAATTCCTTCAAGTGGTTAACACATTTTGTATATTGATACAAAGGATTTATTAAATGAACATAGGAAGGAAAGCTTATTGTTAACTACAATATATTATTCAAATTTAGCAATTGTTGCTATTGCTGCTAAAAATAAATCAGACTAAGAGGAATTTTATACATATTTTTCTTTTTCCATGATTGGCAAACAACGTGGAGTCACTCTGGCTTTAAATGAAACACAGGATCAAGTAGTAGCTCTTGTCCAATCTGTTGCCATGAGTAAATTTTTTTGTCACAGTTTGTAATAATTTGGAATTCTTAGCCTATGAAAATCTAAATAGGTTGTAAAGCTGAGGAAATACATGCTATTCTTTTTTCTTGGGAGGCTCTTTTCTTGTCTGCCTTCTGTAACTAGTATACTTAGTTGAACATTTTGGTGAAGTGTGAACTTATTGGTGGAAAATTTAGGAACATTCTAGGCCAAGTTGGTCACTCCATGTTCTGTGATCCTTCTACCTTTTAATCTTATGAGTAGACTGGGATGTTCAGAAGAGTAACTGTTTTGCTTACTCCATTTCTGCATTCCTAGAATTTAAAACAAGAGTCTGACTTTCAAGTTCTCCTGTTTACAAGAGCTTGTTTCCCAGAGGTTTATGTAGATTTGTGGAGAGAGAATATAATCACTTACGTTACGGCCTTAGAGTGGTAGATTTTACTGAAGCTATTTGATAATTTGGGGCATATTTTAAAATACAGCTCACTTAGAAAACAATACATTGAACCTAGTTTTTCAGAATATACAAATATTAAGAATGAGCTAATATATAACACAATAATAACTTTAAAAAATCATACTATTTTCTTATGCCTTCTTTCTCCTCATGCTATTTAACAATGTTGTTATTTCCATAATAGTAATAAATATAAGAATTATTAAACATCAAGTTTTTATAGTATCTATAAAATTATGAAAATATCCCACAGGGTTGTGCATAGATTAAATATTTTAGAGTTTGCAGAATTCTATAAAGATTTTCATTTGACTCAACAAACAAAATACATCCTACAACAACTATTTCAATTTTAATATTGCAGGTACTTTACCAACCTAAAAATAAATAAATATTGTTGTCTCTGAATATGAATATTAATCCATTCCTTTGTAGGATGAGGTAAGTACAATTTTTATACATAAAAATTAATTATGCATGGCTAAGATTCAAGTGCTGAAAATACATGATGTATTTACCTGCAAGGTAAGTATGTCTACTACAGTTAACTCCAAAGACATATTAATAAAACAAAATCAAAACATCAAAAATAAAGAGGCCATGTTTAAAATTTAGAGCACCAGGGGAAGGAATTAAAATTTTAAGTACTAGATGAAGAACATATGAGAATAAAATATTAACAGGAACAAGAGTCATAGTATTCAGGGGCGCCAGAGTGGCTCAGTCGGTAAAGTGTCTGCTCTCTCTCCCTCTTTCTCAAATGATTAAATAAAACCTTAAAAAAAAAAAGCATACTATTCATTTCATTCTGTTTGTGAAATATCCCCAAGTTCAACCTATTAGGCTTGGTGGCAGATGGCTAAAATGTTGAGTGTATATATATATATATATATATATATATATATATTTTTTTTTTTTTTTTTCCCTCACAAATGGCAACGTAGTCTACATTTCCTCAGGCAACTTATGGTCCAGTATGTACAGGAGAAATTATAAAGTACCTGAGAGGGACATTTGATCTTCAGTTCCATTTTTTACACATTATTTACACATGTTGGGTAATTTTAGAACAAGCTCTCTGTACAGTAGCAAAACGACATTTTAAGCCAGATTAATGATTTGTTGTGGGGGCTACCCTGTGCATTGTAAGATGTTTAGTAGCACCCCTGGCCTTTACCCACTAGATAACATTAGCATCCCTCCATTTGTGACAGCCAAAAATCTCTCCAGACAATGCCAAATACCCCCTAGGAGCCAAATTATCCCTATTTGAAAACTACTGCTTTAGACGGTATATGATAAGCTTTACTTAGCAAGGGAAAATAATTCAGACGAGGTCCAGGATTTATCCAGGATTTTATGTAGAATAAGTGGAATTAACTTTTTCATTTTTTTTCCTTATTATTCACACCCTTTCTAAGGATATTTTTATTTCTGTTCTAGTCAAGTAAAGGCCAAGTTCTTCAGAGCTGATTTTGATACCTCCTTTTAGTAAATATAACAGTATCCTTTTGAGATGTTTCCCTCTATTTTTAACTTTTTTATGTTTTCATGCTTTTTTATTGTTTTATTTTTATTTATTTTATTATTTTATTTTATTTTCTCCTCTCTTCTTACCTTCTCCTTTCTTCTTTCCCCCCTTTCTTTTTCTTTTTTGAAAAGGGGATAACTTCTTATTGCTAATAAAACTTGAGTTAAACACCAATTTCTTTATCAAATGGAAGTATCTATGACCGAAGAGTTTAGTAAGAAACAAGTTTTTTACTTCCAGAGTAAAAAATGGCTACAAAAACATTAATGTCATTGACATAGTGAGACACTGGACACAAGTCCCTGAGGGCCCAATTTGGTTCTGAAATATGGGTGAAAGAAGAACCCATACATTTTAATAATGCCTTATTTCACAATAAGGCTGTCTGCCTTCAGGTTGAATATCTATATATCTGAGACTATCAAAATAAAATAAAATGGATCTATAAGAGTCTGACTCACTAAATTTCCTACAAGTCATCCCTTGTAGAATTTATTCATCCTTCTGCTTCTTGTTGATCACAAAAATCCCTTTTTCCCCCTACTCCCCACCCCAATAAATTCAAGCTTATATTGTTTGACTTCTTTTATATTTTTCAGGTCCAGAAATTGCTTTCTCAGTTATATATGTGCGAGACATTTTGAAACTTTAGATGCTTTTCAAATAACTGCCAAACACATCCTTCATTGGGTTACCCAAAGATTTGGAGTGATCATTTGGCATACTTCTTTTCTGCCACAGTAAAACTATTCAAGTACAACTGCTATTAATGAGCTAAAATTTTGAAATCAGTTGACAGTTTAAAGTTTGTCTGATAAAATGCTACTAGGCACTTAGAGTACTCTAAAGTACAACTAGTTACTATAAAGATGATTTATGAAGATGTATTTTTTACAACATACAAATACATTGTAAAATGAACACATTTACTTAAGGTGGTCTCTATATCCATATGTAAGCTCCCCAGATAGCTATGCATTTGAGAAAATTCTCCAATTGCCTGGAGCAACCTCAGAATCATAGCATATGGAGTATATCTAAAACCTCAATTACAAAAAAATTAAAATTTAAACAAATTAAAAAAAAATAAAACCTCCATTACAGAGAAACCTCTTTAACAGACTGAAGTTAATGCTTGTTTCCCATATTGAAAGCTGCAAACCTAGAATCAGTTCCTTTCCGTGCTGATGTCTCATCTAGGTATAGCTCAGTAATTGGGGTGCAAGAGAATTTATAGTTATTCGTTCCATCTGTTTAGCAGAAATTAAGTGTCTTGGTTTCTGGTCAATTTTTAGAATACTGTTTAATTTAATTTAGCCAAGCTTCTTAACTTCTCTGTGCAGCTATCTTGTCATTCACCAACTGAAAATTATGGGGAGTATCTCTAACAGCTGGACTGACCTATGAACCTTAGCTCCTTGAACTTTCAAATTTCTGTCTGAAACATACAAGCATATCAAGGATGCTGAAGTTTTTGACATTCATTATTTTGGACTCTTAAAGATGGTCCTAAGTTTGGATTTACTTATCTATTGAATATCATATCTGGATTTACTCCTATAGAATTCTTAAAGAAAATTTAAAAGAGGAGAATAAAATGGTGCAAGTAAAGATACTTGGGAGTCTCTGGGCAGAGGCATTACATAACTGCTACACTCAAATCCAGGATTATAGTTGAAATAGTCCCAAACCTTGTTCACTTTGTCTAGAAATAGCAGTTGGAGTAAACCTATTCTCAAAAGATCCTGCAATTCAGTTCTCTAAGCTTAATGAATTTAGACAGTTCAAATGAGGCATTTGGCTAAAAGCCTGAATTTTTCAGGCACTCAACTAAAGCCAGCTCTTTCATTATGGGTTAGGGGGTTTCAAGTCTTGATTCCTAAAGAAAAGGAGTATAATTGCTAAACTCTCTGGACATTAAGGCATAATATCTCATATCTGCCCCAATTTTTCTCTAATTATATATACAAATCTCTCCCTGCTGATTTCATAAATGCTTAGCTGATCCACAGTTCACACTGCCTGCCCGTGAGCTCTGTCAGGTCATACTTAGAGTGACAAAGGACTTCGGAGAGTTTATCTTAGTAAACCCTAAGTAATTGAGTGTTTAACCTGGAGGCTAATATTGGCTTCTCAGGTTAAAAGTGGAACCACAGAGATAAATCATTTGACTCAAGGATTTAGCATCTATCTATTGTCAGGAACTGAACTTCATTCACTGTAGACAACAGTAGAAAACAAGGTGAAGGGCAAGCCAGGAAGACTCCCAGGGGAAGCATCTGTTCTAATCCCCAGTAGTTCAAATCTAAAAGCCATTGAGAGAATTGCTCCAGCAGATGTTGATTGCCACAAGAGATCAGAGACAGATGATTTTTTAGGTAGCAAAAGCTTATCCCTTGAACTTTTGAAATGTTTCAACATTATGTGAAATGCTTAAGAATTTCTTAAAATACAAGAAAATCTTCAACTTGCATTCTAAGTTATTCTATTGCTATCCAGGTAATGCAGTATACAAATAAACAACTTTTCTGTTACTTTCTGTTAGTTTCAAATTAGGTCATCTGATGTATAATGTCTATTTTCAACAAAAACAATACAAACATATACAGATAAGGTTGAAGATATTTCAGAGTTCAGTGAGGTTTTAAATATTAAACTTTTGTGTTTTATAGATACTCAACCGTAATTATTTTAAAGATTAAAGAAATTCATTTGAAAGTGTATATTTTTAGCACTCTGAACACAGTTTTCCAAAGAAACAATGTTATAAGCAAATAAATCAGAAAGACCTATTCAGTATATAATTGAAATAAAAATAACAGAAACAAAAATATTAGGTTCATTCTAGTTAGTAACCAAAAAAGTACGAAACTTGAATAAGCTTGATTTGTTTAATATTGATGATTGAGAAATAAGGAAAGATAATATAATAGGTTGAGAATCTCATAAATATCCAAAAAGACAATTCTGACTGGACATAATGGCAATGGCTCCCTTATAGGCTTATATTTAATAAATAACAGCTTGAACTAGGGGTCAATTTCAGAGCAGTGGTCAGCAAATGAAAAAGGAAAAAAGTCATGGAAGTGTATCTGAACCATGACATATAGAATTATGGTTGAAAAGGGGTGACAAGACAGAAATGAGTCAAATTATTAGCCATTCCAGACATCCAGTGGGAAGACTGACTTAGGACTTCAAGACTGTGATACTTCCCAATGCCAAAGGAACTGGGCTGGTCAATGACTTTGGGGCACTAGGAAAATCTTCAGGTAATGTGTCATCACATATTTGAAAATGTGGGATATTCACAGCAAACTGGAAATAATATCAGAAAGTGATTTTTACTAAGCTTCCAGGCTCACCAACATTACAGACTAAACCAGTCACTATGAGCCTGATGTTTAGTCTGAGTCAAACCATTAATCTGACTACTTAATTTGTCTTCTTGCAAAGTGAGCCTGTTGGAATTAGAACAATGATTAAAATTGATTTATTAAATTGAAAAGATTGTTAAAGCAAAATAAATCTGGTTAATTAACTTTGATATTTATATTATTTTCTCCTCCTCTATCACTAATTCAGTGCTCTAATGTCATTTTATCAGGGAAACTCTTGTAATCTTCCTCACTGAAATAACATGCCCCCCCACACACACACTCCACATATTCTTCATCTTACTTCTCTGCCTTGCTATACCTTTACTAGTTGGTTTATTACCCGAATGTCAACTAGAATGTCAACTCATAAGGTCAGGGCTTTGTTTTATTTACTGTCCTAGAACAGTGTCTGGCATATCATAGGCACTCAAACATTGAATGAATGAATTATGCACTTAAGAGAAAATTTTTAGAGAAAATGTTAGAGACCGTGTAATATTTTACATACAACCTCTGTATTACTATGTTCCACTCTAAAACTATAGCTATGATTTTTTTTCCTCACTTAAATCTGGATAGATTTTTTTCACATGTAAAATGCTTATGGTATCTATCTCTCTGAATCAGGTGACTAGAAAGTACTAGATCTCTCATTAAATATTGATGCAACAATGACAACTGAGATTATGATATCTTCTAGCATTTTCTGATATTTGAATACATGACTTTACTTTGTGAAGCTGCATGAGGCATATCCATACTGATGCTAAGAGAGTAGGGAATAAATTCATGATTGACATTACTTATTTTGGTTCAAAACTTAAAATATATGAAGGCCACTGATTAGATATTTATGTGTTACCTTTTTTTCCATTCATGTGAGGACATATGATATATATTACTTATCAAATAATATAATTTTCTTTTTATATCACACTGTCTCTTCATATTCATAGTTTTTAGTCCTTGACTACAGAATAAAGGCTCATGTTCTCTATTATTTATGTCCTTAGAATGGAGTTATCCTGAAGAGGAAATTTTAACTACTTAGCTTCTAACTACTTGCATTAGCCACTTTTTTTTTCTTTCTTATCTTGCAAATGAAATTAGGTAAAATAACTGTAGCAGAATATTTCTGGCATCAAGTTGGCAGAATTACAGAGAAAAAAATCAAATAAATTATTATGTAAAATAAGATTTCTTTCTCCTTCATTTAACACGCAATTCCTGTGATAACTTTTCAGTTGCTTTTATCTCCTAAAAATCAAATAGTTACTAATGGGTTATAAATGTAATGAAAGGGAGAAACTTCTTATCCAATATAAAAATCTAACTGCAGAGGTGCCTGGATGTGCCTGCAGGCAGTTAAGTGTCTGCCTTCAGCTCAGGTCATGATCCTAGGGTCCTGGGATTGAATTCTGCATTAAATTTGTATTTGGGGTGGGAAGGTAGGGAAAAAAAAAATTCCTGCTCAGCAGGGAGCCTGCTTCTGCTTCTGCCTGTTGCTATCACTGCTGGAGCACTTGCTTGAGCATGCGCACTCTCTCTTTATCTCTCAAATAAATAAAATAAAATATCTAATTTCTAACCACTTAGTATACATCTTCAGGAAATAAAAAGGAAAAAAAATTGAAAGTGAAGAAGAATATAATGAAAAATAAATCACCTGGCTCTCTCAAATTTCCCAAACCAGTTTATGTGGTAATTATATCCCTAAAATGAATTTGGGGCTTGAGAATTGGATTGACTTTATATAATAGAACATGTAAATTAGATAAAAGCCTATATTTTCCCTAACTTGATCTTGTTAAATGGTAAATTGATCACCATCGTGGTGGAATTTTGGATCCCATCTATTTGAACATATGAATATAAAAATGTTCATTTGCATAGATGCATGCATGCACATAAGAAATGCTAACCGCTTAAAATAAAATTTCATAAGGAAAAAGGCTAAAAATAAGTTAGTGGTAAACAGTCTTCACCAATAATTTCATGGTTCTCTTAAACTGAAATGAGTTGGTAGTTCAGTGCAAAAAAAAAAAAAAAAAAAAAAAAAGGCAACATGCCATAACTGTGCTCTGAATTCACATGATGGGAAACCAAAGAAAGGCAATTCATATTTTGTTTGTTTTTCTCAACAACAAAAAGTTTCTGATGGTTTAAGTTTGCAGAGCTAACCTCTCCATCCCCAGTAAAATCCAAAGCTTTTCAAGATGATTTATAGCCTTTTGTATGCAGCTGCTGTTATGCATCCCATGCCTTTCTTCAAAACATGCTATATCATATTAATACTATAAATCAAGACTTTATATCACTTGATAAAAACTAAAATATTCATTTCATTTTTAAAGTGCATTTTCATGACATAGTACCTAGAACAGTGATTCTCAAAGTGTCCTTTATGCACTTCAGGGTGTCTCCCAAGAACATTTCAGAGGGTCCACAAGATTGAACGATTTTCTCAAAACACTAGAACATCACACCTTTCTTACTCTCAAATCCCACGTGTACAGTGGAATTTTACAAAGGTTACAGGATGCATAATCACGTCGTATAATGGAAAGTGTCAATGTTTGGAATTTCTGCATAACTGAGTAGTGAGAAATGAGAAGAAAAAACTGTGGGTGAGTACTAAAAGAAATTCTGATTTCCTACTCAGTTCCCTTATAAAAAAGAGAAAACATACAAAAGTGTATATTATGATCTGAGCTGACACTCACATCTCAAGGAATACTATTGGGACAGAAGGCAGGAAAACCTGTGATACACTTAAGACAGTGTTAAAGCAGCAGAGAAAAATGTCTGGTAATTGTTTTGAGTTTCAAGGCTCAATGTCTTCTCAACTCCTCGGGTGTTCCATCCAGTTTAAAAGAAAAAAAAAGTACATACGGAATTAGTTGATATAAATTCTGTTCCACTCTCCTAACTTGCCTGTTGATTGCCAAGCTGTTTTTAAAATGAGATCAGCAGACATCCCATATTCATTCAGTGGCACTGAATCAAACGCCTCTCATGATTCCTTAGTGCAATTACCCTCTACCTAAAGGCAGGAACATTCTGAGCAGGAATTGGGCAATAGGCTTAGTGCACTGAGGCACTGAATGCTAATTTTTGAACCCCAGTGACTCTGAGTGATATGTGTTAAGTGTGACCAAAGTAATGTGGGTAGCTTCTTCTTTTTTTTTTTTTTTTGAGATTTATGTAATTTTTTATTTTTTATAAACATATATTTTTATCCCCAGGGGTACAGGTCTGTGAATCACCAGGTTTACACACTTCACAGCACTCACCAAAGCACATACCCTCCCCAATGTCCATAATCCCACCCCCTTCTCCCAAACCCCCTCCCCCCAGCAACCCTCAGTTTGTTTTGTGAGATTAAGAGTCACTTATGGTTTGTCTCCCTCCCAATCCTAGTGGCTAGCTTCTTAAAGCAGATTCACCAGAGTGTGTTTATCCAACAAGAATGTATGGCACACACTCTTAAATGGTGAACCTGTTTTTCTGAAGTAACCATAAATTATAAGATTGCCTAATCAAATAAAGAAAGTGAATGTCTAAGCTGAAAAGTACTGGTTTGGGTTTAAAAAAAAAAAACTAGACTTCATTATATGACAATGTACTAACTTTTCTTATTTATTAACTATAAATTTATTGAGACCAGAGTTTTATCTCAGGCAAGTATGCTTCCCAAAACACTATATGCTTAAATAATTCTGAATTATGATATCCTTTGCAATCCAATTTTAAAGATAATTTCAAAAGAGATTTCCCAAAACATTTTGTACAATAGCAGGGTTCCTGTAATATGTACAAATTCTCAAGAATTAGTATGGCAACACTCATTTAATTGTTTCAGTGTGTTTGTTTAAAAAACAAAATAGCAGTCCTATTACGTTAGAACATACCTAATAGTTTAGGGTAAATTATAAAATTGGTGTACCAAACAAGGAGATTACAGGAGATTAAAGATTTCTAAATTATTCGAGAAATGCAGATGCAAATTACAGCTTCTCTGAAGGAAGTTTGGACCCCCACAGATATTTTGAGAAGTTTTGAGAAAATACAAAGATGAACATTGAATAATTCTAAACAGCTGTTTATTGGCAGTTAATGAGCCATTTGGTTGGTGTAGTTTTTAATAATCTTCTGAGAATAAAAAGTGCAGAGAGCCTGTCGCATTTTTATTTCATGAATGATAATGAGGAATCTTGACAGAGCAATATCTTTTTTTTTTTTTTTTTTCCCCTACTAGGGTTAAAAAATGGTCTTCTGTACCCCTGGTCCTTAAAAGTAACAGTCAGTACAAATGAAGCTATGAAAGTTAACCCAATATATTCTCTAGAGAGCAGATGATCCAGATTTGGATGAAGCTTCCAAGTTTCTACAAAAAGGGGAAAAAAAAAAAAAAAAAAAGTCATGCCTTAGAGTTTCCTGGAAATCAAAGCTAATATTGAAAAAAAAAAATGCTCTAGTTTAAAAATAAGATATGGCACAGAACCTGACTAAATTACCAGAAATCTAATATTTCAAATAAAGGCCTTTTAATCAAATACTTTTTATTAAAACTGGAAGTATATCACATACATATATATAATATACTATATATATAGTGATTGCTGTACCAAGGATGAGACCTGCAAGAATGATACTTTCTGTGCAGTGTGTTTAAAGCTCAATAGTAGCAGAAGGTTATGAAGGATATCTTTAGAATGCAGAGTAGCAATGAGCAGAATAAAAAATATTTCTCAAAACTATAAATATATTATCATCTGTTGCATACGTTATCTCCTGGGATGATAATTTATAGTCATAAAAATGATGCTTTGCTGTAGAACATTGGCTAATTTTTCTGGAGATGAGAGAAGGAACAGAAGGGACACTAAAAGCACTATCCACATATTTACTCAGGTTTTGTAATTTCTTCAAGTTTTCAGAGCTTTATAGTCATAGTCACTGCTATAAATTTAATTAAACTAGCTTTTAGATATAAAATTTTATTTTATTTGTTTCGCTCTCAACCTAGTGATCTGTATTCCCAAGAACAGCAACATTTTTGTGCATCTTCAGAAATACTAAGATGTATAGACAGTGAATCCACTACAGAGTCTAGCTGAAAATGGGAAATGCAAAAGAGAGTGTAATGTAAAAGGCATCAGGAGAGTTCCAACTCCTTTATCAACTCATCTAGGAATATCTCCAGGACGCTGTGCTTCTGAATTTCTGGTTCTATCTCTGTGGCTTTGTGGATGAAACTCAGTCTGGCAAATTGGGTTCTTTCTCAGAATGTGAGATAGGCGTCACATGACACACATGGTCATTGATAATAGATTTGTTGAAATTGATGGTTTAGGAAAGAATGAGCTTTTAAATTTTTTTTAAATTAATAACTTTCTTTTTTTTTTAAAGATTATACTTATTTGACAAAGCAAAAGAGAGAGAGAGAGGGAGGGAGAGAGCAAGCACAAGCAGGGGGAGAAGCAGAGGAAGAGGGAGGAGGCTCCCCACTGAGCAGGGAGCCTGATGTGGGGCTCCATCCCAGGACCCTGAGATCGTGACCTAAACTGAAGGCAGGAGCTTAACCAACCAAGCAACCACCAAGCGCCCCAGTAATAACCTTTTAGAAACATGAAGAAAACAGCAGAAGTTGACATTTAAAAACTGCCCATTCTCTTGGCTGGTGCATGGGGGAATAGTCTCTTTTATATGTTGCCACTAGAAGTGAAACTCTATAACAAACTATATGGAAAACAACTGGGCAATTCATATATGAAAATCATGCACATATCTGCATGCATTTTATTTATTTCTTTTTTAAGATTTTATTTATTTATTTATTTGTCAGAGAGAGAGAGCGAGAGAGAGTGCAAGCGCACAAGCAGGCAGAGTGGCAGGCAGAGGTGGAGAGAGCAAGGAGTGCCCGATGTGGAACTCAATCCCAGGACTGGAATCATGACCTGAGCTGAAGGCAGCGGCTTAACCGACTGAGCCACGCAGGTGTCCCTCTGCATGCATTTTAACTCAACAATTTTAACTCCAGAAATTTATCCTGAGGAAATAATCATGGCCAGACACTAATCATTTATCAGGATTACATCAAAGTAATGTTAAGAATATCAAAACTCTGGAATTTGCTTAATTAATAGTGCATTGGACAAATAATGTATGTATATGGATAAAGTGGGTTATGACACATTATTTAATGATAATGTTAAAATTCATCATTTAGAAAATTTTACATTTTATATTTTAAGTTAAAATAGTCAAATTACCAAACAACATTGAGTTTGTAAAAGAAGAAATTACTGGATTGATAATGGATATCATTTTATATATCAATATGTAATATCCCATTTTATAACTATATACATAATTGGTAATTACAGTTGGTTACTTTTGGTAGTATCATTAATGATCATATCTTTATTTTCTAAAATTGCCATGAAAAAAGAATTCTATAAAGAAATGTCTTTTCAAAGGAATCTGTCGATAAATATATGAAGAAATAATCAGATGCATTTTGAATCATATTAATAAAATTAAATCAATTAGATACTAAAACTAAAAAATACAAAAAATCATAATATCTATTTTTATCAGTATATAGTTAAGTATACTTTTATTTATTTATTTTAAAGATTTTATCTATCCATTTGACAGACAAAGAGCACAAGTAGGCAGAGAGGCAGGCAGAGGGAGAGGGGGGATACAGGCTCCCCATTGATCAGAGAGCCCGATGTGGGGCTCAATCCCAGGACCCTGAGATCATGACCTGAGACGAAGGCAGAGGCTTTAACCCACTGAACCACCCAGGCACCCCTTAAGTACGCTTTTAAAATGGGCACAGAAGATCCACTTTGACAAAGAAAATCCACTTTTAGGGTTCTATCATAGGGAAATTATCAGACTTATATACTTAAGAATGTAGATGGATCATTTACACATTTGTATAAAATATTGAAAAGCATCTGACAAAGTACAACATCCATTCATGATAATAATCCTCTGCAAAGTAGGTTTAGAGAAAACATACCTCAACATAACACAGGCCTAATATGAGAAATCCATAGCGAACAGCATACTTAATGGTAGAAACCTGAGAGCTTTTCTCCTAACGCCAGAACCTGGTGGGCAAAGATGTCCACTCTCACCACTTTAATAGAACATAGTATCAGAAGAAATTAGACAACATAAGGAAATAAAAGGCGTTCAAATAAGGAAGTAAACTCTCATTATTTGCAGATGGTATGGAACTATATATAGACAACCTGAAAGACTCCACCAAAACCTACTGGAACTGATAAATGAATTCAGTAAAGTAACAAGACACAAAATCAATGTACATAAATCTGCTGCATTTCTATATACCAGTAATGAAACAGCAGAAAGAGAAATTAAGAAAACACTTGCATTTACAATTGCACCAAAAACAATAACATATCTAGGAATAAACTTAACCAGAGAGGTGGAAGACCTATGCTCTGAAAACTATAAAGCACTGACAAAAGAAATTCAAAATGATGTAAAGAAATGAAAGACATTCCATGCTTATGGATTGAGAGAACAAATATTGTTAAAATATCCATACTACCCAAAGCAATCTACACACTTAAGTAATCCCTACTAAAATACTAACATCATTTTTCACAGAACTAGAACAAACAATCCTAAAACTTGTATGGAACCACAAAAGACCCCAGTAGTCAAAACAATCCCGAAGAAAAGAAAAAAACCTGGAGGTATCACAATTCCAGACGTCGAATTATATGACAAAGCAATAGTAATTAAAATGGTATGGTACTGGTATTAAAAATAGACATACAGATCAAAAATACATATATATAGAACAGAAAACCCAGAAATAAATTCACAATAATACAGTCAATTAACCTTTGACATAGGAGAAATGAATATAAATAGGAAAATGACAGTCTCTTCAACAAATGGTGTTGGGAAAACTGGACAGCCACATGCAAAACAATAAAACTGAAAAACATTCTTTCATCATACACAAAAATAAACTCAAAATGGATTAGAGACCTAAATGTAAGACCTGGAATCATAAAAATCCTTTAGGGGAACACAGGCAGTAACCTCTCTGACATCAGCCTTATTAGCATCTTTCTAGATATGTCTCCTGAGATGAGAAATAAAAGCAAAAATAAACTGTTGGGACTACATCAAAATTAAAAGTTTCTGCACAATGAAGAAAACAATTAACAAAACTAAAAGACAACCTTCAAATAGGAGAAGATATTTGCAAATGACATATCCCATAAGGGGTTAGTGTTCAAAATATATAAAGAAATAACATAATTTAAGATGAAAAAACAAATAATCCAATTAAAAATGGGCAGAAGACATGAACAAACATTTCTTCAAAGAAGACATACAGATGGCCACCAGATGCATGAAAAGAGGCTCAACATCACTAATCATTAGGGAAATACAAATCAAAACTACAATGAGATACCACCTCACACTTGGCAGAATGGCTCAAAGAAACAACACAAAAAACAAATGTTGGTGAGGAGGCAAAGAAAAAGGAACCCTCTTCCTCTAGTGGTGGGAATGCAAACTGGCACATTCACTGTGGAAAACAGTGCGGAGGCTCCTCAAAAAACTAAAAATAGAACTACCCTATGATCCAGTAATAGTACTACTAGGTATTTACCCCCCAAATACAAAACACTAATTCAAAGGGATATAAGCACCCGTATGCTTATTGTAGCACTATTTAAAACAGACAAATTGTGAAAGCAACCCAAATGTCCTTTGATTGAAGAATAGATAAGAAAGAAATGGTACATCACACACACACACACACACACACAAAGGAATATCATTCAGCCATAAAATGAGTGAAATTTTGCCATTTGCAACAATAGGGATAGAGTTAGAGAGCACAATGTTAATGGAATAAATCAGTCAGAGAAAGGCAAATACCATACAATCTCACTCATATGTAGAATTTAAAAAACAAAACAAACAAGCAAAGGGGAAAAAAAGAGAGAGACAAATCAAGAAACAGACTCTTAACTATAGAGAACAAACTGATGGTTAGAAGGTAGCTTGGTGGGGGGTGGGGATTAAAGAGTAGTCTTACCATAATGGAAAAAAATTTTTAAAATAACAGAATAAAATGATAAAAAATTTTAAAAAGCTAGAAATAATAATTTGACCAATAATTAGGAGTCGATTTTAATAAAATGGTACAACCAGATAGAACTGCTGAAAATGGAAACTTGAAGATTATTTACTGACAGTGAAATATATTCGGCAGGTATATCGCTAAGAGAAAAGCAGGCTATACAGTGATATTATGAATAATCCCATTCTAATTATGTATTCATGGATAGGTGTGTATAATAAGGAGGCAGAAAAAATCTGGAAGAAATTGACTGACAAAGTTACAAATGTTCTCTGTGGGTGGCACAATTACGGATGACTTTTCTCCTTTTTATTGCTTTGTTTTGAAATTTTTATGATGTGAGCATGTGCTCCTTAGGTAAACATGAATTTTATAATGCTTTAAAATTATATCTAGTTGGATGGAGGTACTGAGAATTTATCCTGTTTACTGAAAGTGGCTCAACCAGATCCAAAAATGCGTAAATATAAAAATCCCAAGACTTCAAACATGAGTGAATCATGCTGCCTTTCTGGGGGACACATTAAATCTATCTATGACATTTCAGAATTAGCATCATTATCCACTTTATAAATAGTGACCATCTATTTGCCCAGAAGAAGTAACAATAGTTTAATGTTAAAGGATACATTTCCTTCACGGGAAGACATAATTGACAAAGCATTGAGAGACATGACTTCTATTTATTTGCAAGTCCACATAACACAAGGCGGAAAACAAAGATAAAAGAGGACAAAAAGAAAAAGAAAAAGTGACTCACTCTTGTTGTGTAAGCTGCTTCGGGATCATCCTCTAGAACACGTGAAAGTCCAAAATCAGAAACCTTACACACCAAATTACTGTTGATCAAAATGTTTCGAGCAGCAAGGTCCCGGTGAACATAACCCATGTCTGAGAGGTACTTCATGCCGGATGCGATCCCTCGAAGCATCCCCACTAGCTGGATGACAGTAAACTGGGCATCGTGTTTCTGAGAAGTATTTCAAATACACAGTTAAGATGTGTTGCTCCTCCTTAGGGATATACCTCGGTTAAAAATCTCACATACTGAACTGTAAAAAGACTGACTATATACATTTTAGTTCTAAGAGCACTCCAGCCTAATAAGGCTAAACCAAAATAGCACAGTAGCTGCATTACTGAATACCTCATTACAAGGAGAATCCCAATATTCTGACTTCAGGTTCAAAATTAGATCTTTCCTGGTCTGTTGGTGATAGACAAACCCCTCAGAAATTTTACGTTCAAGAACAGCAAAATGAAATGAATCCTGTGGCTATTTTAGTTTTACATACTTATTTGATTGAATGTCCGTTCTTCCTTCCGGTTTTTCAGATTTTTATTAATTGCTTCGGAGAAGGTGGATGTTACATGTTTAAATTATAATTATAAATAAATAATTCAGAATTAGAAATATTTACTGAATATTCATTTTCTACTCAATCTTGAGTTACAGGTTATAAAATGGAAGACAATAAAACACAAAGTCAGAGGTCTGTATTTAGAAAAGTTTCCAGTTTACTTGGATTAAAATAGAAATACACGATTTATATGATAAATAGGTAAGTAGATACACACATATGGATATACCTATGTGCATAAATGCATGCATAGATAGATATAAAATTCTATGTTTAGTTTTATCTACACAATAACAACTTAAAAGAAAAAAAATAACAACTTAAAAGAATATTTATTATAATGGTTTTAATCATCTGATTTGAAAAGTACTTGTTTTTTGAATGCTTGGGAAAATAATTGCTGGTAAAATTTGTATTTGCCTCATGAATATTAAAATAAATAATTTCTCATTTATAGAAAATTTAAAATTTTCCTCTATGAATGAATTGTACTATGCTTCCTGTCTATCTATTTCTATATTATAACACTGAAAGCATATTAAAGACAGAGTATGAAGTCTTTTTTTAACCCTTGAAGTGATTAGAGATTGGCAGGATCTTGTTCCCCAACAAACTTATTTCTTTGAATATTTGCTGAAGCAATCTTTAAAAATAAAATTTCTAAGCTAAAATCATTAAGAATATGTATGGATGCATATATATCACCGAAATGATATCTCTGAATTGAGACTCCTTTGGAATTATAAAACTTGCTTATTTTCTGAGACAAAAGCTCTGTGTGAGAGATAGATGGTTTTCTATCTAATAGCAGTCTGAGGTTACTTTAAATGAAGAAAAGAGAATGTTCATCTTACATCAATCAACGTTATTTATGTCTTACTTTAAGGATCTTTTAGAATTTTCTATTTTAATCAATGTGAATCTCGGCAGTACGAAAAGGCTGAAGAAGTTCACACAAATTTGTTTTAAAAATATAAACCTTTAACTTGGGATGCTGCAAAATAAAGATATGATTTTAGTCTTCCTCTTACTATTTAGTTCCCTCAATTTCAGTTTTACTTTAAACTTCGTTATCTAATAACTCGCAAAATATTAGAGGTTGTCTCACATTTTCAGCGATTCATTCCATATTTATGCATATATGTGTATAGATAGAGGGATAAAAGATATAGATAGATGCGGATGAGAGATAGATGAATATATATAAAATCTTCTACTTACACGTAAGAAACTGTCCAAGGAACCATTCTCCATGTATTCTGTGACAATCATGACTGGTTTACCTGGATATATGGTAAATAATAAATTAAACATGATCAGCAGAGTTCAATAGATATCATGTCATGAATATGTATAATACAATTTGATACACTGATGAATTAAAAAATGTAAAAGCTTTCCTTGTCTTCCCAAATTTGCAAAATTGCAAAAAATATTTAATAGAAATAAAACAAAAAAATTGAAGATTTATTTTCAAAACAAGTGGCTATAACCTGTAGTATCTCAATCAGCTTATTTGGCATGGCTTTCTGTGAGCATAAAATATGCCCCCTTTTTTATCTTTAGTTGAATCCTAGCTGATCTACAAAATGAAGTATTTCTGCCTTCTAGCCCAACATATAGCCAGGATTTCCACAATCATTTATCCTTTGTACAGACATTTATAAATCTATGTACTAGGTGTTCCTTTTTATGCTGTTAGAGCAAGTAAATCAAAGTCCCCATCTTCATGGATCCTATATGTGATTTTCATAAGACAATTAAGATGAATAATTATAATTCTTAAAAATCTGTATTTGATTAACACATTAAAAATATAAAATCCATGTTTAAAAGGAAAATAAAATTAAAATAGCTGTTGGCAGTAACTTATAATAACCATTTTAGAAATATGTGCCCTTAAATACAATTAAATCTTTCAATGAGCATTTAACTTTATATAGCACTTATTATGTGCCAGATGCTGGTTTAATTATTCTATATATGATACCTTTTTAAGTATTATCATTTCCATTTTACACATGAGAAAACTAAGATATGTGGAGGTAATCAACTTACTCAATGTCATACAGCTAATACATAATAAAGCCAAAAGCAGCAACTGGAATCCACTATGCTGTTACTCTTGGAAATTTAGACTGAGGGAGATATTTAAAATATGACAAGCATTAGATACAAGAGTGTTATGTATACTGTTATATGTATGTACAAATAGAACAAGTGTTCAACTATATAATGATTCAGGCAACTGATGGGTGTAAATTCTATGGATTATTCTGAATTAAAATAACAACTCTGAAGTCTGTGGCATTTTAGATAATTGTCACAGTTTAATGTCATGGGAGCCAAGCTGAAAGTATACCTCTCTATATATTACAATAGCAACTTGGAAAATAAGTAATGCAAAATGAACAATTCAAAAAGACAAAGAAATATGAAAAATGGGTATTTTATATATAGAAAATACTAGTTAATTTTTTGCATGATTAGAATTATGTAACATTACATATTTATACATATATATATATATATAACGTACATACATTACACTACTTTATGTTCACACCATCTTGTGCTTTAGTGATATATATTATTCCCATTTTATGGTGTCCTTAACTGAAAGCATCATGGATTTAAAAAACCTGCTGAGGTTACACAATCAATTAGTTCTCCAGCACATTCCCAACACGGCTATCTCTGATTTTAGAACCTACAGTATTACTATACTATAGTTCTCTTCCTTTATTTTTGCTATAATATTGTTTTAAATATAATTCCATCATGTTACAAAAAGAAGGGAAATTGCTTGTCTTCCATGTCTGAAGGACCTGAATCTAGTCTTGACTAAGCACTGTTGAAGGACCTTGAGCAAATAGCTTTTTTTTAATTGATTTTTTTCTTATTAACATATATGTATTATTTGCTTCAGGGGTAAAGGTCTGTGAAACATCAGTGTTACACAATTGACAGCATTCACCATAACACACACCCTCCTCAATGTCCGTAACCCAGCCACCCTAGACCTCCCCCACCATGCCCCAGCAACCCTCAATTTGTTTTCTGAGATTAAGAGTCTCTTACAGTTTGTCTCCCTCCCTGGTTCTTTTTAACAAACATTGATGCACCCCTCATTGTACTGCACATTTAAGTTTTCCTCATATGTTCCTTCTAAATCATGAAGTTTAGTTTGCTATTCTGATGATAGAAAATAGCTTTCTGAGGAGCCTGTGTGGCTCAGTCAGTTAAGCATCTGCCTTCAGGTCAAGTCATGATCTCAGGGTCCTGGGATGGAGCCCCTGTAGTCCTCCCTGCTGGACTGGGAGTCTCCTCTTCTCTCTCCCTCTGTCCCCGTCCCCAGCTTGTGCACTTTCTCTCTCTCTCTCTCAAGCAGATAAATAAATAGCTTTAAAAAAAAAAAAAAAGCTTTCTTTGCTTGCTTTTTCTTTTCATAGGTAAAAAAACTTAATTCACACTAGCTATGAATTATATAGCTTGGTAGTATGAAGGTTATACTTGCTGTATTTAGTATTTGGATGTATCCCAAGCTATAGGTCTTATTTATTAAAAGGCAAAGAAAAATTATTTAAATTCTATAATTTTCAAATAATTTTTATATATGTAACAATTGACTGTATACCAATCTATTTTCCTTGAAGGTACTGATTTAATATTTTGGGTAACATATCATATATATGTAGTTAATCTGGTAATGTCTGAAACGTCATTAGGCAAAAGCTTAAGCCTCTAGAACTTGCTTCTTCAAAATTCTAATTAAACTTTAGATTTAACAATATTCAGGAAGAAAGGGAAGATTCAACATTTCCTTGAAAACTTCTATCTATCCTGAACTGATCAGTCTAATGCCTAAAACCTGGTCCCAGAGACTGAGCTGAAATTAAAAGAATGGATGACTGAACAAATGAATGAATGAATGAATGAATGAATGAATGAATAAAATCCTTTATATGTATGTTCTCCATAAATCATTATAATTTTCTATGTTCTTGCCTTAATACCATTCTATGAAGAATAATATGCTAGCAAAATCCAATGCATACAGTAAGTATAGTCACAGATATTTTGCTTCATACAGCCAACTCTCAATTACAGTGGCCAGTTACTGGGTTTTCATACTACCCAGACCTTTGCTTATCACTCGTTTCCTTCTGGCTCCCAGCCTTATGACCATTTCGTTTCTTGTTAGCATGTCTAGTGGAATGTTTGGCAAGGGAAATAAAAGTAGCTGAAAAATCAAACCAGTCAATTAAGCCAAAGCCCCATGACCATTCAGAAATCAGATCAGGCTGCATTTAGCTCTAAAATTTAGATATTTGTAAACACATCAGTTAATATGGGCAAGTCTGAAAATATGCTTTACATTAAGTTCAAAGATTCAGCAAACCCAAATGTACAGACAAAGAATAAACAGAATCACAAATATTCCACCTTGGAAAGCCTTAATTTCTAAGTTTTATTTTTTTAGTATCTAAGTTTCTATTCTACCTTAGTTTCCCTGTGCTTTTGATTATAATAAATAAGGTTAAAGGAAAAGAAATTCTCTGCATTAGTGGTGAGAACTAGTTCTAACATGTACTAAATATAGCTGGAAATTACTTATAAAATATCAGTTCATCTGCACGTGGATGCAATGTGTTCTTCTATCAAGGTTGCATGCTCTCTCATACGTATTTTGATTTAGAAGTGACATTCTCATGTTTTCAAGGGCTTATATTATTCGCTGCTACCAGATATCCTAAAGTGCATATGAATATCCATAGTGAAACTCAATAAAATTATTGTTGGATGACTGGCTGAAATGGAACTTCAAAAATAAGCAAAAAAAAAAAAATGTGCAGTGGAATTTTGCTTTTGTTCCTAGGTTGACTCATGAGTATAAATAAAATTATGATCTTTCATAACTAAAGAGTTCAGGGAAGCAAATCAGTCTGTTACAATCAGTTCATTTCCCCAACTATTCCCAGTAGTTCAGATATATTATTAATCATTGGACCACTGTTTGATGACTCAAGAAATGTGATTTAGAGTATATAAGAATTCCAGGTTCAACATTATGTATTTCACCACAGCCTTTATAATCACATTTTCTAGAAAAAGGACAGGGAAATGTAATAAATATATAGCCATACACAGAGATTTATCTTGTAATTATCAAATAAATGTTGGCTTTAAATTGAAATATTTTCGTTCAAACATAAAAAGTATTCATCAATGATAAAAATATTAAAACTTATTGGGGTGCCTGGCTGGCTTAGTCAGTAGAGCATACAACTCTTCATTTTGGGATTGTAAATTTGAACCCCACACTGGATATAGAGAGTACTTAAATTTTTTTTTTTTAATTATTGAGGGGCAACTGGGTGGCTCATTTGGTTTATTGACTGACTCAATTTTGTCTCAGGCTGTGATCTCAGGGTGCTGGGATCAAGCTCCATGTGGGGCACCAGACTCAGCATGGTCTGCTTGAGATTTTCACCCTCTTCTATAGCCCTTCACCCCACTTGTTTCTGTGCTCTCTCTTTCAAATAAATAATCTTTAAAAAAATATTGAAATGTAATTCATTTTCAAAGGAAATGCTATTATTTCCCATTACCAGTAATTGTATCTCACATATTCTGTCTCATTTCCAAAAAATTAAAAACACACTCCAATACATGAGTGTGATATATAAAATCAAAATCTTTGACCTTAGCAGCCAGCACTCATTATTAATATGTAATCAGAATCAGGATGGAAGCAAAAAAGCATACACAGCAGGAGGTAAACTGAAAAAAAAATTGACAAATATGTTTCATTATTCCCAGGAAAAAAGACTAGAATCATCTTTGATTAGAAATAAAATGCTTTGGTTTTAGATTTTCATGTAATGTACCTAACTAGCTGATTGAACTTAGAGTATTTTCTGTGGTTTACTATTAAATCATATAAAAATACAGGACAGTATTTTCCAGATTCCATTTTAATGAAGACATTATTCATTTTAAGAATGATCCCTATTAGGATGCTTGGGCAGCTCAGCTGGTTAAGCATCAGACTCTTGATTTCAGCTCAGGTCATGATCTCAGGGTCGTGAGATAGAACCATATATGGCTCCAGGCTCAGTGTGGAGTCTGCTTGTCCCTCTCCCTACTCCTCTGCTCCTTTGCCAACTCTCTCTCTCTCTCTCACACATAAATAATTTTTTTTTTTTAAATGACCCCTATCACACCCACTGGTCTATAAATTAAGGAGGGCAGGGGCCAACTCCATGTTGTATGCAGTTCTAGCAGCACCTAGCAGACTGCCAATTAAAACTGATCACATGACTATCATTTCAGGGTGCCTAAGGATAATCTCTCTTTCCAAAGTCAGGCTAAGAAACACATTCTCCAAGTCTTCCTTACCAACCATACTCCAATCTTAGTACACTGAATGCTTTACGTTACTTTACACTTTTAAATTTTATTTGTGTTTAATTCAAAACAAAATTTAATAGTTTTTAAAACAGGAACAGCTGAAAAATACAGCATAGGCTATACAGCCAACAATATACCATCCACTTAAAACTAATTATCATTGTATATCAACTATACTTCAAAAAAAAGGACAGGAATGATATTTCTACTCTTTCTTATTTTATTCAAAGGTGGTGTGTAAAATAAGTGCAGTAACAATTAATAAATACGTAATCTGAATGTGCTCAGTTTGATTTTGCAAGGACAGCTTAGATATTTTTCCCTTTTCAATCTTTCTACATTTTATTTATTTTCTTTTCTATTTGCAAAAATTAAGACCTTGTGTATAATAATGAATTGAGTTGATAATACCAAGATTCTCATTTCTACTTTAAGATAAATGCCTTTCATGTTTTACTACTGAATACAAGGTTGTAAGATTTTTGTTTTGTTTTGTTTTATGGTTTTTACATACATTTATCAGGCATACATATTTCCATGTAGGATGAGCTGAGAAAAACTTTTTAACTAAAATGTTGATTTTCTGTATCTATCGAGATTGACTTTTTCTTTTCTATCTACGTTGTGAATTTCTAGAATGATTTAATAGCAAACCAACTTTGCATTTTTGGCATAAACCAAACTTGAGCATTACATAGTATCTTTTTTGATAAAATTATTAACTATGGCTTTATAATTATTCCAGTGTTACTGAATTTTTGTTCACACATTGCAGTTTTTTTTTCTCCCTCTGAAAAATATTCTTGTATGATTTGGTGTCAAAGATATCCTCAGCCTCATGAGTAAGGGATGTTTCTTTTTCTCACTTTTTGCAAGAATTTTTGTATGATTAGAATTATACAGACAGTTATTAAACAAGTGTATAATTATAGTTCTTCCTTTAGGAGAGTTATTGTATATTTAAAAATTTAAAATTGATCTTTGGGCAGATGTAAGTCATGCTCTAACAAATGTTGTTAAGTTGCATTTAACCTTTCAAAAATATCATAAACCTATCTAAATGGGGAAATACACAAAAACCAATTCTTTTTTAAATTCAAGTGTGGCCAATTCAACCAAAAAATATAAACGGTCAATGTTGAAGAAATAAGGAAAATTCTTAAATGTGTAAAAATTGCATTCCCTGTCTTATATTTTCTCTAATATATTTGAAAGATTTTCCTAATTTCATTGTTGTGGATACTTGGATAGAGATGGTCTCAACTCCTTTCTAAAATTAGTCATGAATGTACCCTTGAGACAAGTGCAGAAGAACACTTTCAGAGAGAAGCAAACAGGACATAGCAAGAAATTGGCATGGTCAACATAGAATGACATTTTATTTCAGCAATATCTTTATCATATGCGCAGGAGATAGAAAGGTGCAAATAAATGACTAAGACTTTGCTGTAAAGTGAATGCTCACATCAGTATAGAAATGTTTTAATTATGAGAAACTGTCCTAATGTTCTGCTTACTGTATTCCTTAATGATGTAAAGTTACAATTACACTAATTATTATTATTTTTCTAGTTTTCAGAAAATAATCCCTCCCAAATACCAACAATATCACATCAACCTTATCTAATATAATTCCTTCTATTTCACTTGGTAAAAAATGGCCAATGTGGGTCTTCTTGAAGTATGAACATTATTTGACTAATGGTGTGATGGCAGAAATATCAAACATTTGCTAAAAACAAGTTCCATCTTTTTGAACTTCGACTAAAATTGATAACACATGTTAGTACCAAGTTCTGAGCAGAGACTATGCCCCCAGCTTTCTGCTACTTTGAAGATCAGAGACTCTCTCACCTTCTCTTGTTTAAGACCATCAAGCTCAAAACTTATTACAATTGTTTATGGTTCAATTCAAATAAATGGAAATATAATGATTGAATAAAGGGCTTTCTCTAAATGACTTGAAAATGATACTTTATAACAGATGTAGTGTTTCAAACATATAATTAATAGAAATATTGAGAAGAATTATTATTGAGCAAAACAAAAGGAATTGCTTTCAAGAATTTTTCTTTTCTATACAGCCAAGATTAATTGATAAATTCTCAAACTTACCAGGAGTAATAATTTAGGTTTTCACAGGTCTATTTCACTTAATAAAATATATTCCTATATAATCTTACTTGACCTTTAAGGTATCTGGAAATAGTGAAGTAGAACTTCTATTCTGAATCAGAAGGGAAGAAACTGAGTCTCTGTGAGTGCTTTGATTTGCCACAGGACTCACAACCAGTTGGGTTGAGTCAAAACTTGAAGTATTACACTCTAATTCTTAATCCAGATACTGATATAATTGGTTTTCTTCTGTAAACACAATTTTGTTTATTAAATTATAAGCTATGCCTCACTCGTGTGTGTGTGTGTGTGTGTGTGTGTGTGTGTTTATGAACTTTGCAATTAGATCGTTCTAGCAGTCATATATTCCCAGGAAACAAAGAAAATAATAGCAGTGAATGAATAGCTTCTGGTGACCAAAATTGCCTTATTTATATGTTAAATGAAACATATTAACTTCATTTTAAGTCATTTCTATTTCCTCTCAGATGTTATAGGGTACCAGACTTAGAGCTTTTAAATATGTCAGAAGTTCAAAATCTTATCTAGGTTTGCTTCTCTATTATGTTTGCAATATACAAGATGACTGGGATCTATATAGTCAAATTTGGCAACCTCTTACATGCTTATTTGACCTGGGAGAGTTATCAAATTTAGAACTTTCACCCCAAGAATAAGGCAGTTGTAATTCACATTAGAATGTTATAAAATCAGACTTCAATAAGGCATTTAATGTGTAATACCTATGATTTAAAAAAATTTTTTCCTTAATGCATTCTTTTTCTGCAGTTTGGTCTTGGGTATTATTTTATGGATTTCTTTGTCAGCTGGCCATAATTAATATTTGATTATTTCATTTTTATATTTAAAGAAAACCCGCCATAATGATTATGGTTTAATGTTGCTCATCATTCAGTGAATGAATTTATAGGTAACAGCTAGCAAAATATAATAGGTCATTTTCAATAATTTAATAACACTGGAAACCAAAAAGTCAATTTACATTTGATAACATGTAAAAGCCTATCAATAAACAAATTTAAATCTAATATTTATTTTGATAGTCACTTTTATCTCATTCTTTATTAAGTGTAGGTGTTGGAAAAGTTAGGTGGTAGATAATTCTGTCCATGCTAAAATATGATGATGTTTTCCATCACTCCCTGACTGATGCAAGCAGTTATACAGTTGTGCTTCCTTGAAGCATGCATTCAATTTAATGAACCAACACCAAAGAAAGACCTATAGGTAGAAGATACTGCTCTTTTTTCCATCTAATCAATCAATCAATCAATATTTTTTAATTCCTTAACATTGGTAAGTTAAGAATCTAGTATGATCCAGTTTCTATTTTTATCACTCCTTAAAAATAACACGGACTCTTTCCCTTTATGAGAGTTCACATTTTGTTTTAGGTATTAAGGGTTATTAATTCTTTCCAGAAATTTTTTTAAGCTTGAGGGATTTCTTGCTATGATCAAATTATTAGAGAAATTTAAAAAATTCAAGATATAAAAGAAATGAAATGAAAATGAAATGAAATGAAATGAAAATGAAAATTAGAAACTTTTTGTCCATTGTTAGGGACAAGAGGTAAAACCAACAGACCAAGTTTCCAATGCTATTTCCAGGAATTTCTATTTAGATAAGCTGCTTGCTCTTTACGGGTTATCATTTGTTCTAATGCAAATGGAATTATTGTATCTAATTCACAGAGTAGTGATAATAATGAAATGACATCCATAGTACAATGTCAACTCAAAATACAATACAATAGTCAACTCAAAAAGAAAACCTTATGAAAAAAAAATCTTATGAAAATTAAGTTAAAAGAAAAACGGCCATACAAGTAAAAATGAGCTTCCTCCCCAAGGGGTGTGTTCGCGATCTGAAGGACAACCACTTGGTGAGGATGATATAAAAGGGAATAAATGGCTAATTGATTATTAAAATCCCAGTGAGACATAATTGTTAATTCTATAGGCATTAAGTAGTATGGTCTTGCCCTGGAGGAACAAAGGATTTGAACATTTTCCCAATCTTACTACTACTAGCAGTGTTTTTATTATTAATTTAAAAAATAGTTAAAAAATGCTCTTCATCAGAAAATATTTCAGAGTTACTACTAGTATGGCCTAATATTAGGAGTACAAAGGGAAACATGCTTCTTACCGTACTTAATATGGGCTTACAGTTTATGGTTTAGTTCTACATTACTCAGTTCTTCATCCCATTTATTATATAAGAAAACTCCAAAGGAAATCAAAGTACATTTCAATTATACCATGCTCTTGTGAGAAAGGAACTGCCTTTTTAGTCACACTAAGATGAGAATAGGTATTAGTGCCATTTGGAAAGTGCTCCATGTAATGTTAAAGAAAAATATCATCGTGAAAAATATAATGTGTAATGTCTGTTGGTAACCATAGAATATGTAAATGTGGTGCCAATGAATTACCCCCTAAAGGATGCCAAATTTCCTGCCATATGTTGTCTTTTGCTCTAAGTAGTTTGCTGCCAATTTAGTTTATTCTTCATCCTGTGCTCTAAAATATTGAGGAATAAAAAAAATCCTAGAGCATTCTCAAGAGGTTTTCATTGGTACTGGAGCCAAAAATCACATACCTGCCTCACGGGATTCCTTTTGAGTCCGGCTGGAGAAACTATCATGGAAATAAGTTCAGATCTCTATCATGGGCAGTGAGCCAGAGTTTCCCCAGACCAGTCAAAAATCCATCTGGGACTCTAGATTAGAATTATTTCAAATCCACAGAGAACCAGGAAAAGGCCTAGGGTCTAATGTGATCCCAATCTTTACAGCTCGGAAGCAGTCCCCAAACTCCCATAATTTTCCTAAAATCAAGGGAGTAAAGATTTGGAAATTTAACTGAAACTGGTGAACAGTAAAAGAAAAGGCAGCTAGCTGGGAGTTCCCAGCAATTCCTGTCAAAATCGAGTCATCGTTTTTCCTTCTTACTCTACATAACAGAGACTTCTCCACAATTCACTTCTTAACTGTCTTTTCATCAATGTGTCTTAATACCGACCAATTTTTTTAGCTCCTATTTTTTCCAATTTTTTAAAGATCTAGAATAGCACTTTCAATATAAAACTACTTAAATATCTTCGTCCTTTTGTCAAAGAAAGACATGTTAACCCCAAACTAGTCTTTCTGTTAAGACTGACACTTATATCCACTTAAGCCCCCATGTTGAAACAAGATGGGATTGGGAGGGAGACAAACCATAAGTGACTCTTAATCTCACAAAACAAACTGAGGGTTGCTGGGGGGAGGGGGTTTGGGAGAGGGGGTGGGGTTATGGACATTGGGGAGGGTATGTGCTTTGGTGAGTGCTGTGAAGTGTGTAAACCTGGTGATTCATAGACCTGTACCCCTGGGGATAAAAATATATGTTTATAAAAAATAAAAAATTAAAAAAAATAAATAAAAAATAAAAAATTAATAAAAAAAGACTGACACTTATAAAAAAAATCAAAAATCAAAATTCTTTAATGATTGAGTTTAGCTTTAAATAACCTCTGCTCAACAAAGGCAAAAGTCTGTCTTTTGACTTGACTTACTCTTAGTAACAACTCCCTCTAGTCGAATGATGTTGGGATGGTCAAACTGTCCCATAATACTTGCTTCTCCCAGGAAGTCTCTCCTCTGCTTTTCTGTGTAGCCCACCTTCAGGGTTTTGATGGCCACTGAAATCTCTTTTTTTGAAGGAAGCTTTAAGCGACCACTGCACACTTCTCCAAATTCACCTGTTAGAAGAACAGAACCACAACAAAAGGTAAGGACTTACATAATAAAAAGGTATCAGTAAAGAGTAACTCTTTCCCCTCAATAATCCCATTCAAAATATTTATACCTTTGACCCACAAGATGTACTCTGTAGGCTTTCAACTTATTTCAGAAGACGGAAATCAGAGAATCCCTAAGAAAACTCAGGGGATCCACACCCTATGGAAAATGGACCTTGTAAGTGGCCTCATACATTTTTAAGTACCACATTGTGATAAAAAAAATATGAAAGAACCAGAGGAAAGTTGAATGCCATATTTAATAGGGTTTTAATTCCTATTCTCATAGCTACCATTTCCTGAGGTTGATCAGCAGAGCAACACAGATATTATGGGTTGAGCAATGGATTAAATTTCAGATGTTTCCAGCCATTCTGTTATTACTAAGAGAATCAGTTTAGTGATATACTCAGACTCTCTGAAAATGAGAACAGTAGCATCTGCTATCAATTCATTTTATTGGAGTATTGGCATGTCACATTACTGACATACTAGTTGTAAAATTCTCTGAGCTTCTGGAAGGAAGAAGAAAATACTAGTATCAAAAAAGGGTAAAAACCTTTTCTATAGAATTACTATAAATATTTTCTTTGATTCAGTATCTCCAATAAAAAACTTGTCTTAAATGCATGATTAACCCAGAATTTACTAAATATGGAGTGTTGCTGACTTTTAAATAGTCTAAGTGAACTAATATAAAACTGCCTAGAAATAATTGTGGTGCTAACTTCATATATATTGTTATTAAGAAGATTTACCCATAACTCTTCATCATGTTTTGAGCTCCCTGACGATAGACATGCTTTACATTCATTTCTCTCACCCACTGGTGGCCATGGTAATTGCCACAAAATAGTGTCACCCATAGAACGTTCCTTGTTCATAGAGGAAATCCTAATATTATGTGGATTTGTACAATACCTTAAAAATGTGTTTTCTTTTTAAATATCAAATAAGAGATTTTTCTGAAAAGGTTTAATTACATTGTTAGGGTACTATGGAATGGAAGAGCATTCTTGGTCCAGCCTTCTCGCTGTGAGTTTTTGTACAAGCTCCATGTCCCATGGCTCAGCCAGAGAAAAGCTGTCAAGAAGTGAGATGTTTCTTTCCTATATTTTGTTCAAACAAGTGGTTCAACTCACAAAAGCAGCAGGTTATCCTATTGATTTACCAGCTGCATTACTAGGAGCAGCTCGCTTCTCTCCAGGAAGCTCTAAACTCTCCCAGATTTGACCCTTTCTCGGGAATCCAGTTTCCAAACTGGTGGTTTTTGGAATCAGTTTCCAAAACAATGACTTATGCTGTAACTGGTCAAATTCACTTAACGTCCAAAAGCAGTTACTTATACATTTTTTAATAAATACTCATCAATTGGCAACAGTTTGACAAGATATATTGAAAAACACAGAGTTATAATACTAAATAAGACAGATTTCATTTCTTACCTTTGAGGGAGTATAGAGAAGATAGTGGTATCTGTAGCTAGAGTGTTCTTTCAGATTACAGGGAGAATCAGGGACAGAATTTGAGAACATTCATTGACTTTTTGAAATCCCAAGTAGAATATGTCATTATAGAGTGTATTCGGAAGAGAAGTTACGATGCAAAGTAAACCACTGTTAGAATATGTCAGCAGGAGTAAAGGCTGCAGGGAGTGGTCTACCTTCTGCTCAGGTCATGATCTTGGGTTCCTGGGATCCTGACTTGGGCTCCCTGCTCCATGGGGAGTCTGCTGCTTCTCCTGCAACCCCTCCTTGTGCACATGCATGCGCTCTCTCTTTTGCGTGCACGTACACCCAGAAATAAATATATTTTTTTAAGAATTAGGATTCCTTTCATGATACTGGGTTATTAGAACATTTCCAGAGAGCTCCAGTTCATGTTGTATAACATTAATTTTGAGTAAACCATAAGGAATCATCCACAATAAGCTTTAATTTTCTCTAAGTTCTGCCATCATCATGAGCCAATATGCTGTAATGCATCATGTTTTAAATTTTGATGTTATCATCACTTATTTCTAGACAATAAATCATTTGTCAACAGATTGCAGGACAGACAGTACAGAACTGTGGACAGAGTATGGATTCTAGGGTCTAATTGCCTTGGTAACTTCTTAGCCATGTGATTTTAAGCAAGCATCTTAATCTCTCTATTATTTTGTCTCCTGTCTGTAACTTGGGAGCACCAACTGTGTCTAACTCATGAGGTGTTTGTGCAAATAAAAGAATGAATATTATGTAAAGACACATAGTAAGTATCATCTACGTGTTGGTCACTATTTTCCTCTCTGAGTTCAGACCCACCTTAAGAAGGATAAATTACCTATCTCTAAAAAGTTAGATCAAATTGAAGCACAAATATAAAAATGATTTTTAAACTGTCAAATTCTGTATTGATGTGAGAATAGGTGGTTGTGATGATGATGGTGGTAGCAAGGTTAATGTCACCTTAGACAAGTATTTGTGAAGGACAGCATTTTGTGAGAGTACCTCACTGGGACCATCAGAAGAAGAGTTTGAATTTCAAGTTGGTTAATTAGAGTTCCTTTCTTTCTTCTCAATGGGATAACCAACATATGTAAATGTCTATCTACCTCCAAAATTCAGAAAATGATATTTCAGTAATGGTAATTTAAATTTAATTTAAATTTTTGAAATGTGATTGTTTCACCATACAAATACTAGAAATGGTCACCAATATATTTTACTAAACATAGAAATATTAAATATTAATTCAGTTCTCTTTATATTAACTTAAACAACAGTGTTGAAAAAATTAACAAAGATTGGCCAAACACAAGACTGGATTTTACATGGTCTTATACAATTAACTTTGAGCCCAAAAAAAACAAAAAACAAAAACTAGATCCTTTCATTCCCATCATTTCTAGGTAAAAGCACAACTACAATAAGATCCTTGGAAATCATTGCTTGATTTTTTAAATCCAGTAAGTATAGCAGTTTTTATTTGTCCTTTGAAATACAGTATGCTTTCTGAGAATGGACACACTGTATTCTGATTTAAGATACACAGTGCAAAATTGTTCAAAGTAAAATTTCTTACACTCGTGTCATTTAAAATAGAAGAAAAAAATCTACTTGCATTTAAGTAGAATGACACTCTGCCTTCAAATTCCACTCTCCTTCTACCGTTTTAACAAGAGAAGCATAATAAAAATATATATGGAACAATGTTGATGTGTCAGGTAAGCAATGTTCAAGAATTATCTCAATCCTCACAAAAATGTTAGATGAAGGCGTTACTGTCATTATTAATGTCTAGTATGAACTTTGAAATTGGAAAGTACAACATTCAAATTTTGGTTTTCAATTAATAATTATGTGACTATAGGTCACTCAAATTTTTAGCTCATCTGGTGAAATGGAGACGATGCCTACCCAAATGGCTAATAAAATTAAATACCATGTGAATGCCTAATAGGATAGGGAATTAAATGAACATATATTTAGATTTTGAAATAATGGTTGGATGGAGGAGTAAAACTGGAAATTTGAGTCATTCTGAATTCAAATATTAAAAAAATTACTACTTTGAGTAAGTCAATTTGTGGTTCAGTTTTAATTCTGTTATTCTCAATATGGGCATAATTCTTCTAATTAGCCAAAGTATAAATAAAAGTTTCCATTATACCTATTTCTTTTTATAATATATCCTACAGAAAATTAGAGAATTATCTCACATATGTAGAGTTTTCCTGCATATTTAATTGACTGAGAAAGTTCTGTCTTTGACTAAAAGAAGTACTAAAGCAATTGGAAGATAGATGCTAATCAGTTTAGCATAACTATTAAATTTTTATCAACAATATTACTTTTAAAATTTAAAAGGACATAGAAAATGAGTAAGTGTATAAATGAAAGAAGGCTGGCCAGGAATACATTGTTACTGAAGTTGTGGTGGAAATGGGTACTATTATACTATATTCTCCATTTTATTATTATACAATTTCATCTACTTTTGTAGATAGTTTACATTTTTCAAAACAAAATTTTAAGAAAAATTGATAGCTTTCAAAATCTCCATCTACTATTCTGTCTTGGTGATGACAAACCCTAAAAGGCAAATCAAGACAGACTAGAATTGGCTGGATTCAATATTATACTGAAATCTTCCAGGAGAAGTGTAATCGACCTTGAAGATATACTTGTTTGCAAACAAAACAGGCACAGTATTATTGCCCTGAATGTGGCAAATGAGGATATTGGCTACAAAAACCTGAAAATGGGGCATATGTCTATTTTTTTACAATATGTTTGAAGAGAGAAATGAAATAAGATGTTTGTCCTGATCTTTAATGAGTGTCGGGGATTATTAAATGAGTTAGTATAAGGAGCATTTCTTCATTTATCAGATACCATTTTTATTTTTTAAAAATTTTTAAAAGATTTTATTTATTTACTTGACAGACAGAGATCACAAGTAGGCAGAGAGGCAGGCAGAGAGAGGGAGGAGGAAGCAGGCTCCCTGTGGAGCAGAGAGCCCATGGGGCTCCATTCCAGGACCCTGGGATCATGACCTGAGCCGAAGGCAGAGGCTTTAACCCACTGAGCCACCTAGGTGCCCCTATCAGATACCATTTTTAATGTGTTTTGTCTCCCACCACACTGTTCTAGATATCTGGCATTATCAATAACATTGACATATTTAATTTTATTAATGCAGAGAGTCCCAAAGTTCAAGGTCCTGATGTGTTTGTCTGGTCTTCTGGACACTGGCTGAGCCTAAATGGGTTTCTCCTCCTCACATCGGTTGAGTGTGCAAAGTCTTTGTGCTACCTTTGCCCCTGAGTTTTCCATGCTGGGAAGCAGTGCACTCTTGTGGGACATTAATACCAGCACGACAAAAAGCCCCCATGTCACAGAGAAGTTTACAAAGCAGAACTACACAAATGAAAGAGAGTAATCAATATATATTTGTTCCAATTGCATTCATAGATATACGATGAGTATGTATATTCTTAAGTCTTAGATTGTGGAAAAGGAAGCTCATACTCTATTCTCCTTTTATCAATTGCTAGTTCCATATTTTAATATTACCTGCTCATGTGAGTTTTAGGAAGATAAAATATGAATAAAGTTGGAGGAGAAGATTTAGTAAATTATCGTTTTATTTAGATAATATGAATTACTCAGACTGTCCTGTTTGAATAGCAAATGCCGCTAGAATTCTAAACACTGGTTTGATGTACAGAAAGAGAAACAGAGAAATTACATGCACATCTGTGTAAAGAAGCATCAGTCATATATATAGTACTTGCCAAAAACATGATTCGATACGTTATGTATAATTCAATGAGTTAATTTCTCAATCTTTCTATTTCCTACATCAACTTTGCTTTTGTTTTTAAAACAATATTGACTAATGAGATGATGGAATGAAACTATTGTACAATATTTATTTTTACTTTTAAGTAGTAGTTTTTATTCAATTGCACACTGCGTGTTTGTATTTGTCCATATGTTAATGTGTAAATGTGAAAATATCGTTATTTTATAAGTATAATTTTTATTGGAAATATGAATCTGCTTTAAAAATCCATAGGTGTTTGTTAATGGATCTATGATTGACTAGATTCATGATTAGAATGAAGAGATGTCTATATGAAGGCAAGCTTCAGCGCAATGAATTAAGACTATACAAAGTTACAGGCAAATATTAAAATGAACCATTTAAACTGTTCACTCAAAAATAGTTTTGAATAAATTTGAATAAAATGTGTCATTTATGATTTTATTTTGTGTTGTCTCTTTTTTTAATTCTGAAGAGCATTCTAAAATTACCTTTTTTACAAAATCAAATTTTCACCTTGTGAGCTTGTTTAAAGTAAGACACTTTCATCCTGTTATCCCCTTTTCAGCCAAATAGGCTTTGTGACACATGATCAGCACAGCCCGGGGAGGACTGAGCTCTTGCGGCTGCTGGCTCTGAAATTCAATAAATAAAAAGCTGGCCATGGTCTGTGAGTCTGTAAGTCTGGCACCTTTGAAATCATTACATTCTGTTAAATGCTCCTTCATTTATTTATTGCCTGCCTTTGATCATGAAATCAGGGGGAAAAATGTCCCTTTTCATAGCAATATAACTTAGGCTTGAGAACTTGAGTGATCTCAGACGGCATTATTATTCATAGTTGTAAACTTGTAATTAACACAGGGTTGGGGGTGGGATTATTTTGGTGGTTACCTGCTCCAACAACTTTGTCAATGGATATGTTGGTGGCATCCAACTCCTTAGCAAACTCGTGAACTGCTTGGGTAGGGTCTTCGTATGTATGTGGGTCAACGTAAGTCCTGAGACCTGGAAGTTTTACTGTTTAAGGGAAGGAAGAAAGGCATTATTATAGCTAGATTTATTTAAATTTTACTGATGCAATTTCATAATCACATTATCAGTGGAAAAAAAATCCCCGTTACAAAAAAGTACACCCACTTTAGTTTATTCTCAGGTATCATGGCAATTGGCAGACAGAGAAGTTGGAGTAAGTACTGAACCACTTAAGAAACAAACTTTCCCATAATGACACAAAAGAGGAAACACAATGAACTTTCTCTGAAAAAGCATTAGAAGGAAAATGAACTTTCAGAAAGGGGAATCTCAAGGAAAGGATGGTTCCGGATTGAGTAGACCCAGGAATTATTACCAGAAGCATGAGTGAATGAATACCATCACACTATTACACATTTATGATTCTACAAAGCCTGCAGTAAACAGATATTTATAACAAGGCCACATCTGACAATAAATCAAAGTTTGTGAAATAATTTCATAAGGTGGAATGGCAGCTATAATTACAGACAAATTAATTAAAGAACATAAAACATCATGGTTTTTGTCTGACACTATTCTCCTTTTAGTAACATTCACAATCAAAATTTCACATTGCTATTGTAGGTCTTCTTAAACCTGTGAGAATATGTATATATAATGTGAGTATTATATGCATGTACTATTACGTGCATGTACAATTAACTGAAATCTTATTGTATAATTTTTCAACATAGTTAAGGACAATATAGATTCTCTGTAAGTTTAATAATGGTTCTAAGAAGCTAAATTCCAAACATAAATTACATTTATAGTTTATTTTATATAAACCTCCTTCATCATATATGCACTTATTTAATTATTCTGAAGGCAAAATTTTTTTGTGATGATCTATAATTAAAATAGCATGGGTGGAAGATTCAGAAGAATCATTTTGGATCTGATTTTATATTAATGAGAGTCCTACCATTTGGAAAAATAAGTTATATTAGAAAAAATTTGGAATATTCAATAAATGAATTTTCTCTAAAGTAAAACTATTTTTTCTTTTTTGAGTAAGCTGTATGCCCAATGTGGGGCTTGAACTCACAACCCTGAGTTCTGAGTCACATGCTCTACTTGAGCCAGCCAGGCACCCCCTAAAACTAAATTTTAAAAAAGGGAGACTAGGCTCTATTAAAGTACACAAACATGCTCTAACATTAAAGAATATTGTGTATGTACTAATATGATGGATTTTTACTTTTAATTTTGGTAACATTGGTAAAAAAATATTGGTGACATTGTTTTAGCAAGGGCAGGGATGACAAATAGTGATATATTTTTTCATTTATCACACTATATTATCAAAAGATTTTTTTAATACTAAAGTAACAAAATCAGATGTTATCCTTTCCGGTTTAATTTTTTATTGAAAGAATCTTAATGACAAATGCAACTGAACATTCTGTGATGACCAAAGACTTCTTCGACTCCATTTTGGACTTTGCATGAAATGGGTGCAAAGACTGAAGGCCACAATTATTCTGGAAAGCCTTCAGCTCAATGGACATTAGGCCAACAGGTCTAGCATTTCATAGTGTGGGCTGAGAAAGAATTAGTTCATTGACCTATAGGACATCTTTATAAATGACATGGTTATGCCACATAATAATTTATGATCCTGCAAAGTATCCATAAACGTTTTGAGTAATGAAATAGAAGCATACAAAAAAATGGATTATAAAAATAAATGGTGGTTAGGGAGTAAAAAATCAGTTGTCCTCAGCTATGTTTTCAGATGATTTTAGCTATGTTTAGCTGTTTTCAGATGACTATAGAGTGGGTTTGGGAGAGTTGGGAAACAAATGGAGAAAAAAGTCTAACACTCGTCCTACTCAAGCCTGTGTTGACAAGGAGCGCCACCATAGTGCCACCTCTCTATCCTGAGGCCAAGTGCAGATATTTCAAGAAGACATATCTAGGGAGTTACATCCACAGAAATGGGGAAGTGACAAGTCCTTTGCTCTGGCTTGGGCAAACTGTGGATTAAAATAGCTTTTGAAGGTAAGAACTGTTACTTTTGAAGCTTTTCTACTTTGAACAGCTCAGCAAAAAGAATAAATGAGGTGCCAGAGAAAGAAGGCTCTTTCTATTTTCTATTTCTATTTCTTGCTATTCAGGCACCTGGCATGAGTGCCTGTTATGTGGTTAAGGTCCAATAAATGAGAGAGACTATTTGTCGTTTTAAGTATTTTCATGTTAAGAATGTTCATTCACAATTATTAATGTAAATGAGGTTTCTAGAGACAGAATTTGGGCTCAGAAGTGTCCATTCCTTTTGAGCTCCCAGATCAGTTTGCAAGCTTCTGCCATTATTGAAAACATTATTGCTTCCTATCAAAATAGATGGCCGAGCCACTCATTAGGACAGTGGTCTTCTATAGTTTATTATTACACTAAACCTATTTCAATATTATCAGTATCAAAACACTTTACCCTTTAAACAAGCAAACAGATTAAGGAAAGCTCTCATACTTTTCTTGCTTAGGTTAAGGAAAACAGTAAAAGTAACTGTAGACTTACATAAAAAGTCAGGAAATAAAATGTGTCAGAATCTTTTCATGAAGTCAGTTTGGTTACATTTTAATGAAGGCTTGCCTCAAAGTTTGGCTAGGCTATATGATCATTCTGTTTTGATTTATCTCTAGTAGATTGTAAGGTAAAGAACTAGTAAGGTAAGGAAATTAAGTATTACTTTTCAAGGAAAGAGAAACATTTTTAAAGATAAGGTAAAAATCAAGCTTTTCCCCCAAAATGAAAATTTTCTTGTAAACAATTACAAATGTTTTACTTTGCTCACCTCAAGGAAATGAAGTTGGAAGCGATTCACTAGCATCAGAATTTGCAAAGACCATAATAAAAGGAGCTGTCAGGAGCAAAGCCTCAAACATTTATAAATAAGCATTGGTTTTAAACAGCCTTGAAAGTGTTCTTAGAGTTACCTCTCATACCTGGCAGCCCTAGGGTAATATATGTATTACTAAATAATCTGAAAATTCAATATCATTTCCAACTAAAATCAATCAAACTCGTTTCAGTGAAGTAAAATCATATATATTGCTTTTTTTATCCACACAAAGTTTAGGGAACAATACAAATATAAACATACACACATCCCCAAGTAAAATAGCCTGTTCACTGTGGGAGTTTGGCTGCTGACTTTTAACTGCTGACCCTAGAGGTTCCAGGAATCAGGTGATGCAGGATACAAGGCACATAATCCCTTCACACCAATAATTAAGGGCAACATACAGAGTAGCTTGGCTGTGTCAAGAAAACCAGATAATAAACACATGCACACGTGTTAAGCTGCACTACTTTACAGCTCGTTCTGTGCAAACACAATAATTTACATTTCCATTTTACCAGCATGAGTTGCCCTAAGGATAGCAAAAAATAAAAAGACCTAGCCAGAGAGGGCAAGGGGACAGGATCTTAGGAGGTGAAACACATTTCTTTCCTTTTGAAGCAATATTATAGGATTTGTAACAAGGCTGGAGGGAATAGTTCATAGCTAGAGCTTTTTAAAGTAATACCAAATAAATGGTCTGAAATAAACCAGCTGTAGCATTAAGATGCAGAAAGTTTATGACATGCACATAAGTTACCTTATGCCCTTATAGCTAGGATAAAATGCATTTCTCTTTTGTTTGTCTGTTATAAGAATATTGTGCATTTGAAGAAAATTAAAGTCTCAACCAACTCTCCCAGAAAAACCAATAGCTAAAACAGACTGGAGTGATAGAGGGACCTGTTTACAAGTGGGTTACAGAAATTTATCATTGTTCCAAATTCATGAGATTTACAATTCTGATATAAAAGAAAAGTATGGTTTTGCTCTAAAGACAATATTTACATTGACTATCTAACCCAAATTAAGAACAACTTAATCCACAGGAATGTAACTGCTTTAATTTATGCATGGTGACTGGGACTCTGTGTTTTTGGGGATGATGAAAAAAGCTAGACAAGTATCCTGTAATTTGTTCATTCATTCTTTTACGACTTCTGAGTTGGTAACCTAACTAATCTGAAATGATGAAGTGAGTCTACTAAGAATGTACTACTTTGGCTTTTGTGAATTATTCTGTAAGGACTACAAACAGAAAATGTTCTCTGTAAACTCTGTCGCAGTGTTCACATTACATCAATTTACATTTCGGAAGACTTTTTTTTTTTTTTTTTTTTCAAGCCACTGTATGCCCCCTGCATGTTAGCTACAGGTAATCAAGCTTTTACTTGAGTTATAACGAGAGCTATAATTTTTAGATGCAAAGCCACTGACTGATACAAAGTATGATGCTGAATTGACAATAATTTTACAAGGCAACGGTGAATTCCAAAGAAAGTAATGTATACAAGAACACATTACTTATATTGAGATTATTTGAAAGCACATAAATCTATACTAATTTCCATAAGAACATTCCCTTTGAGTCCACTGATTAGTAATTGCCACATTAAACTGAGCCATAGTTTGGAAAATCAAAACACCTGGGATGATTTATTTTGCCAGAAGAAGAAGAAGAAGAAAAAAAGAGTCTTCTTATTAGATATAAACACTTCATTTCCTAAATGAAAGTATTTCTTTTAGAAAATATTAAAAAGACACTAAACTGATTAGTATTAAAATATGAGGGAAAAGTGCAGTCTTTCCTACCAGTTGGATATCGTATAACTCCAAAATAGTTTATTTTAAAGGCTCTCTCCTGCTTGGTTGACAAAACAGAGTAAGGCATTTCACATAAACAGAGGTTTATATTTATTTGGGAGTTAGGAAAAGGAAAAGGTTCCTATTTAGATTTTAGCAAAGGACAAGAAATGAGGAAATTGAAGATACGCTTTGCCTTTCAGCTACGCAGAGCTGACTATAGACCATACTCCACATCCTATGCATTATCTGGATAGAAACCACAGGTTATCCTTCCCTTTAGCTTAAGTATGCTGAAATGTGACCATGTAAAAATTACTTAATGTGGAGCCATGAATTTCCTTCTCCATTTAAAATTAATTTAATTTGCTCAATTCTTTCATAGAACTACTTTTGCATTCTCTTTGTGGGGAAGTTATCCAATAACAAATCAATAACTGGGAAAACTGAAATGGTAAAAACCAAAGCACCAAAACAGCTTAGGAACTTACAATGTCCATTCCCGAAATGAAGCCTTTTTTCATCTGCATTGTGTTTTGACTTGTTATAGCCACAGAACCTGGAGGTTAAGTCAAGGGAAGAAACACAGAAAGAAAATATACTTAAAGCAATTATCTATGTGCAGAATGTGCAAAGCACAAAAAAGTAAAGCATTTTCCTCAAACAATTAAATGCTTTAGTAAAAGTTTAATGACTTCATATTTTCTAAATCCTTTATAGAAAGCCTCTTTCTCTGGGGACTCTGGAAAGCTGCCTAATGAGGAGATACGTAGAGCTGATTCCCCACTGTGCAGACCCCTTCAGCTCAGTTTTTATAATAGCCTTAGAAAGTGTTTATAGTTTTGTTTTTTTTTTTTAAACAACTGCTGTGAGAATGAATGAAGGGTAAAGTCTCCATTGTTAGTGATTAGCGCTATGCTGCGTTACCAGTGTTCTGGGTGAGAAAGTGACAGGGAAATCTGGGGCATATTTGAAGAGTAAGAGGATAATTGGAAAAAGAAAGTAAAAATTACAAGTGAGGTCAAGAGAGAGGAGACGTGGAATGTGTTGAAGAGTGGGGCAGGAATTTAATGGAGGAAAGAAAAATCAAAACTAAAGATGGAGAAAGAAAAGAAAGGGAGGAGAAGAAAGATCTAGATCTCAGTGGAGACATGCTTATTTGTTAAAATACTTCATGGACCACAACCTTTGGCTGTTAGTGGCCACTGAGGGGAGCAGGCAAGGCAATAATGAAAGTAAGTGGTAAAAGAGCCCGTGGACTCACCTCCCGATCAAGACATAGGTGACGACTGTGAGCAGGATAATCGCCACCGCCGCTGAAATGGCAATCATCACTACTTGGCTGTTTTCCCCAGAAATGGAGAAAGCTGTGAGGTAGAGAAAAAAAAAATAAGAAAAGGCCAGGCATTAACACACCATAACTAACATCTGCACAGAGAAACCGTATTTACACTGGTTTTACCTGAAATTGGCTTACTGCTTAAGCCTGTATAGACAGAACTCTTCATTTCGTGTAAAAAAAAAAAAAAAAAAGAAAAGAAAAGAAAAAAAATTTCTTAAAATGGCGCTTGAAATTTCTAATTAGTAAGATAAAGTATTCTGTTTCAATGGCATCAATCAAACACACCTTGAGTGCCTAGCGTGTGAAATATCCTGGCCTGGTTTTGTCTATCCTCACTACAGAGAAACTCACTGGATAAACCAGAAATTACCAGATGCACATAGAGAACAGGTAAGAGTTCCAGGAACAAAATGATAAAAACAATCTAATCAAGCTTGTTTAGGCTCCAATATCTAGAGTTATTTAAATGTTTTACAACACATACCACCAACAAATTGTTCTTCCTGTATTTCCTACCTTTGTGAATGGCCCATTTGCTCACTCACTCACCTAGATGAGGTATTGGCAAAGAAGGCCCAGGGATCAAACCTGGCCTGCCACCAAGTTTTGTAATGCCCAGGAGTTCACATTATTTTTATATATATTTTTAATGGTTGTAAAAAGTTAAAAGAAGATTTCTTGACATGTAAAAATTATACAAAATTCAAGTTTGGGTGCATAAGTAAAATTGCTTTGGAACACAACCGCATTCAATTGTGTATTGTCTGGCCACTTTTATGCTACAATAGCCAAGTTGAGTAGGAACAACAGAGACTATACACACAAAGCCTGACATATTTATTATCTGTCCCTTTACAGAACAAGCTTACTGACCCTTGAGCTAGACCAATGCTTCTCTAACTTCATTCGAACCACTTGAGAATCTTTTGGAAAAGTTGTTTGTGATCCAGTTGGTCCAGAATGGGGACCAAGACTGGACTTTTCTTGTGAGCTCACAGTGATGCTGATGCCGCTGACCCAGTCAACATTTTGACTAGCAAAGACATAGACCATAAACATGAAGTCATCTCATCTTTTCCCTTTTGATCCTTCAATATCCAATTAATTACCAAACTCTTTGAGTGTTTTAGTTTATGTCTTCATTTCCCTTCTGGATTACAATTAGAAATTCCTGATTGGTCTCTATTTACATGGCCATCAGTGTATTTCTTCTAAACCATGAATTTGACCATGTCGTTCTCCTGCATAAAAGTTTTGCAGGGCTCTCCATCACTTTTAAGATAAAATGCAAATTCCATACCAGCGAAGGTAAAGCCATTTAAGATCCTAGTCCTCTCTACCCCCAGCCTCAGCTACTAACAAACTCCATAAGAATCCCGATCTCTAGACCTTCTAAAAATATGCTCAGCTCCTGGAACAACCCCATTCACATGCTCATATTTTAACATATATTACTCTTGTAATAAATGTCGGTGAACAAATGAATGAGGGATGAATGAAAAGAGCTTAGAAGACAGAGTTTGATTATTTGAATATCTGATGTTCAGCCAGTATCTGATGTTCAGCCTCATCAACATCTAACCTTGGAAGGTTTTCTGGAAAATAACGCTGCTTTATGAACAGCTAAATGATACAAATGAAGAGACCTGGCAGATAGGCTATGAGAAGTTTCCTCAGCATCTGAAAAAAAGAGCTCCAAGTATGGCAGGATGGCATCCTCATAATATAAACTGCTGCAAGCACTTTATTCTTTACTACCAGCAAACTGTTGTTTACACCACGGTGGCAGTCATGGGAGTGCCTGCTTCGATCTCTCCGCTGCCAAGCCTGCAGTGGCAGACAACCTCCAGCTGCTACCCCTTCAGGACCCACCGCAGCCTCCATGCACGGGCCATGCTCCCCTCCATGACTAACCGCCCTAGGGGACCAGGGCCAGGCCCTCCCTGCTCAGTGCAGGACTCCTCAACAGCAGTCTTCATTCTGGGGCTCCTCATGGGCTTGTGAGACCCTCCGAGCTGCACTGCTGTCTGAGGCTCCTCCTTCTCCATGCTTCTCTTTCCCTCCAGCTCTTCACAGACAGCTGGCCTACATCCCAGCCGGAGGTGCTGCTTGACCACTTCTGCTCTTCCTGCCTGTTTCCCCTACCTACATCTCCCCTTATAAAGCTCTTGTAATTCCATCTTCACATCTGCCTCCCAGAAGACCTGGACTGATACATACCCATGCATGGGACATTGATCTGTGATTAGTCTGCAAAATAACTTAACCTAGTGATTCAATAATTCTCCATAAGCCTATAATAATAACTCGATCTCTTACTTTCCATTTTGTATCCTGTAATAACTTATAAAGCCCAGCAAGTTCTACCTTCTCTGCACATTTTAGCCAGTTGATAAAATAAAGGTCAGTGAAACTGGGAGGGGAAACATGATAGAAGAAAGAGGACTTCTCGATTTCTTTTTCTGTCACAGGCAGTAGAACATCTCTGCAATTTCCTCTAGCTCTAAATAGCTATGAATCCTGGAGACTATCTAAAGCACATAATCAAAGTGATCATTTTTGCTGGTGAAATTAGCAAACACTTTAATGAGTAATATTGACTAAATGCATAATAGAGTTGTCCAATGACTTTATGTGGCATGCTGCTAAACATTGATACCTATTATGTGTCTTAGAAACTCATTTTGAATATTTACTCCCACAAGCAAACTGCTTCTCCTGTTTCTAGCTAGGCACTGCCCATTTTAGTATAGCCTGTACATACTGCCAGCTTCCTCTCCCTAAAGCAGGTTGGTTAGGAGATCGTTCTTGTGAACCAGAATGCCTGGATTTGCACTTATATGTTGTCTGACATAATATCTCATTGTTGTGAGGATTAAATGGGTAATGCAGTTAAAACACTTAAAACAGTGCCAGGCACATAGTAAGTGCTTAATAAATGTTACATATTTTTATTATTTCATTTCCTCAGTGAAAAACTGGCAAAAAGTGCTATGGATTCCGTGTCTACCCACTGAGGGTTTCTAGACAGTTGACTTTATTTCCAAGCATGCCACAGTTTCATACTCTTCGTACTTCTTACTTAGGAGATGTTGCCTTGACTCTAGGATGCTTTTTTACTCCGGTAAACTCTACCACTTTAACATTACATATATATACATATTTAATTAATTAATATGTACATATATAAATAATATATTAATAAATATATTTTAATATGCAATCACAGCACTGGATCAGTACTCCAAAACTTGGAGATTCTAGGGTCATTGACCTCACTTATTGGTTATACAACCTGAGGGAAAAAAACATATAAACTTTGTGTCCTAGGCCACATAAAAAGGAAATAATAGTATTTGAATAGCTTACAGAACAGGACCAGATAAAATGATTTATAAGAATGCTTAATATAGGGGCGCCTGGGTGGCTCAGTGGTTTAAGCCTGTCTTCAGCTCAGGTCATGATCTCAGAGTCCTGGGATCGAGCCCCGCATTGGGCTCTCTGCTCAGCAGGGAGCCTGCTTCCCCCTCTCTCTCTGCCTGCCTCTCTGCCTACTTGTGATCTCTCTCTGTCTATCAAATAAATAAATAAATAATCTTAAAAAAAAAAAAGAATGCTTAATATATTATCACATAAATACATGAGTTTTAGTATCAGACCCGTAATTTACCAATGGTATGGTTTTGGAAAACTTGTTTAAACATCCCTATTTCTCAGTTTCCTCATTGGTAAGAGGAAGATGATAATCATTGTAAAAAGTAAGACATGTTAACCAAGTTCAAAAAATATTATCTAAATTCCAGGTAAAGATATACTTTGTTCTATTGAAAATTATGTATATGTGTTATGAATGAGAACTTTTCATATAATTTTTAAAAATAAAAACTAGAAAAAATTAAAAAAATAAAAAGTACAATAAATAGTAAATTGTTAAAAGAAATCCAAACATGAGACTTTATATATATATAATATATATAAATATTATATAATATATAAATATCAATATATAACAAATAAGACTCTTATGTTCTTAGAATTTTAAGAAGATATCATTTTTATTAAAAAATATAGAAACTTAGGGGTACCTCGTTGGCTCAGTTGGTTAAGTATCTGATTCTTGGTTTTGGCTCAGGGCATGATCTCAGGGTCGTGAGATCAAGCACCACATCAGGCTCCACACTCACTGGGGAGTCTGTTTGAAGATTCTCTCACTCTGCCCTTACCCCCTTTCTCTCTCTCTCTCTCTCAAATAAATCTTAAAAAAAAAAAAAAATAGAAAGTTGATTTTTGCCTTTTTTTCCCCGGCTAAGACAAAAAATACTTTTTTTTCCTCATTTATATTTAAAGGCTGGAATTATTTTATGCTGAAGCAGCAAGAGTAAATTGATTTTTTTTTTTTTTAAATCAAACTGAGGGGAGACTGGGTGAATCAGTCAGTGAAGTGTCTGCCTTCAGCTCAAGACATGATCCAGGGTCCTGCAACTGGCTCCCTGCTGAGCAGGAGTCAGCTTCCCCACTCTCTCTGTTCCTGTTCCTGCTCGTGCTCTCTCGTGCACACTCTTTTTTGCTCTCTCTCTCTCAAGCAAATAAATAAAATCTTTAAAAATAAATAAATAAATAAATAAATAAAGCTGCTCAACTCAAAGATTTTTTTAAATGTAGAGGAGGTGTTAAAAAGCTCATCTTTTCCTTTTCCTCTCTTCAACTGCTCTATCAATCAGTGGAAGTATTGCAAATATAAAACGTATCTGGCAAAACCCCAAGACCCTATAGTTTTCCAATGGGATTATTTCTTAAACCTCAGACACTGAAGCTTCAGAAGTGGTTCATGCAGAAGGCCACTCCAGAAATATCTATAGTAAATCTGGAGTCACATTCATATATTGGAATTTGTTGTTCCCTTTGCATATTTACATTTCAGATAAAGTTAAGTGCTGATTAAGAACATGCATGCGTGGAACATAATGAAGGTTTATCTAATGGTGATCTGACCCTCCTGTCCCTCAATATGCCTAATTTCTACGACAGGGATATAATGCACATTTGTTTCTTTCTCTTCCTGGGATTTGTGATCTTTCTTGGTAAAGCAAATGTAGATTTTGTTGTTGTTCCCTTAAATATCATTTAAAAATTTGATAAAAAAATTCAATTTGTAATCATTTCAGAACAAGAAACTTTTCTGCAATGACCCTGGCAGGCAGGGAGGAGCATGCAACTCTTGATCTCAGGACTGTGAGTTCAAGCCTCTTGTTGGGTGTAGAGATTATTTGAAAATAAAATCTTTAAAAAAAAAGAAAAAGTAAAAAGAAACTTGTTTTGCACTACTTAAACATTAACAAAAATATTTAGAACTACTAATGTCAAATTGCAATTAAACTTTTTTATTGTGTCACATAAAATTTTAAATTTGTTTTTAAAACTTGTTCAGATGTACTCTCATGGCAATTTGTACCATTTTGATGTGAATTGTCTCAGAGCACGATTTCTCCTTGGAACCTAGTCCCAGAGTGAAGACTGTTTGGAGAGGAATCCTGCATTAGTCAGAAAAGGCCTGACACCAGTCTCCTTGCAGTGTTTAGTACACAAGGGAAGTGTGGCCCGTGCATGGTGGCTGTGGTGGGTCCTGAAGGAGCAGCAGCTGGAGGTTGTCTGCCCACTGCAGGCTTGGTAGCATGGAGATCCGAGCAGGCACTCCCATAATGCCACAGTTGGGTAAACATGTATATCCATCACGGAGGATTAGGAGAGGTCTTGAAGTATAGATGTGTGCTTTTGAGGATGGCAGCTCCCCTTTGAGTTAGAAGAATTGCCACATTTCAGCTGTGAGCTAATAATTTCTAAGAACACTAGGTTATCAGTGCCTTGCAGGAAGTACAGCTTGTTATTATAAGAAGCCTTTCTAATCATCTGACCAAAAGTGTGCCATAAAATTACTACCTGATAGAGTAACTATTACACTAACTTGAACAGTTTTGATAATTTATGTTAATCTTCAATGTTTCTATTAGATATGGATTGTGGGCATAATAAAAATATTACTGTACCGAAGCCAACATGATTTTAATGTCATGAACAAAATATTTAAGTAGGAAATATGCATGCCAGGAGAAATGGCAAATTGGAAAAATCAGAAGAGATTACTGGGTTTCCTTTCAGGACAGTGCAGGCCATTGTCAGACCCTTCCCAGAGAGTCTCTTTCTAAAGGGTGTTCATCTTTGATTGCCTTTCTAGGCTATTTTACAATTGAATTTAAGTTGCAGACAACTGAGTAATGTATATAATTTCTCCCATTAAAATTAAAATAAAACATTTACTGGAGACATAAATGGTTTATGTGCAGTAGAAAAGATTACTTCAATCATTACATTTGTTGTCCTATAGGATATTAGTCAGTTTGGGGCAAATTAGTAAATTTGTTTAAGTATTCCTGATTGCCTATATAGGTACACACACAAATATGTATTTATATGTATATATGTATCTGATCTTCAAATTTTCCTTTAAACCTATTTAATCCAAAAAAATAAGCCAGTTTAATCTTTTGGAGGATATAATGAACATAAATAAAATATAGATAAATACATAAGAGTCTCCTCATTAATTAATAAACTAAATAAAATCCTTAGCTTGAATGTGTGTTCACTCTGTATTAGTTCTGTGGCCATGATATTAACTTTTTAAACATTATATTTCAGCAGAGGGTTTTTCTAATACAAAGCAAATACATTTGAAGAAAAGAGAAATACCACTGGGAAAATGTTTGCCAATTTTAGATGTATTTATGCCAAATTTGGTGTCAGACACATAAGACTATCCAAACTGCTTGTGAATGTGAATGAGGTGATAAATCACGATTTAGAAAATCCTCAATCTCCAAGTGACACAAGATTGAAGGTGTTAAGGATTAAAACAATATTAAAATCCTCATGGATATCAGCAACTTTTTGTGTGTGTGTGTTTTAAATAATTCACTGAATTATGCAATGAACCCAGGACATCTGGATTAACAAGTACTGAGGGTATGTTTCATATTACATAATTTTCCTCAAAGCAATTTATGGCTAGTAGAGGACCAGTAGCATTTCAGCATTCGAACATGTTTGGTGTGTAAAAGAGAAAAACAACAACACAGATGCATACCCACACAAACACAAATCTGCAGACTCAATACCATACAAATTTTCAAATATTTCAAGCAATTTACTTTCAGTGTATCTCAATATGTAAATATTATCTAAATGTTAACAATTAAAATTTAGAGAAAATGAGAATGAATTATCAGACACCTTTACAGCAGCCCTCTCCCAATACATGACGCTGAAATAATACGTACAGTCTGGGCTAGTTTCAAACTCAAACTTGCGACTGTTGGTCCCGTATCCAGCTGCCGTTCGGGCTCGGATTTGGAATACGTAAGTAGTGTCAGGCTTGAGGCTACTGATGGTAACGTTCGTGCCTCTTGCCCTCAGAATGGTATAACTTGTCTCTTGCTCCTGCTTTGAGGTAAGAAAAATCATGTTAAAATCATATCTTCATAATGCTATCAAATGATAAAAAGGTGAACCACTCAAAACCAGTTCTTTCAGATTTTAACATAGAGCATAAGACACAGAAAAGAAACAACAATCATTTCACTCTCTGAATGCAGTAGAGGCATAAAGAATTTCCTAACTTGGGTAAAATGATTTGTGTCCCGCACATGAAGCAGGGAAAGTTTTCATTCTTACCAGTTCGTGAATATGCCAGGGAAAATATCTTTTCTTCCAGGCTAAGTCTGAATGAAAGCTTTGTTCTAATTTCAAAAATAAACGTACAATGAGGAAAATACTCCTGTGAATTAAACTTAATAGGAATGCCCTACTGATTCTCAGAAAAATATTTTTTATTGATTATGAAATATTAAACTCAGAAAAGGTCCAGGTTTTAGTATATGTGCTGCTGAAGTGAGCACAAGTCTAGGTTTTACATATAGCTCTACATTCATAACTTTCTAGGCATCAGTTATACGTGCACTGTATTTATTCTAAGTCACTGTGGTTTAGTAGAGACAAATATCTCCAGATTAGAGATATTTCCCCAAAGGATCTCCATCAGGAGATCGTTTGTATATTGTATAGAAATTGTATATTAGGGGATTCAACAGTGCACATTAACAGGAAAGTTTTTTGTGTGTCGAGACTTATATAGAAAAAATGGATTTACACAGAATTGTGTTTTTCCCCTAAGGCACATTAATATACACGGAGTATTTTATGGGGAACCTGATTTTGAACAATGGTGGAATGTCCCTGCACCTGGGGTGAGGCCTAGAGTGGATATCCTTAACCAAAATGACATAGAATATTACAGAAGTGTACATTACAGATATTTTGTGCTAACTAGTTAAAGATGCTAGCTATGTACTAGATAGCATGTAAGCTGGCATATTAAAAAATGAAGAGGATCAAATATATTTATTTTACAGAAATAATTATTTCATTTGTGAAAAAATTTGTTGAGCCTATACCCAAAACTTGACTCTGTGCATCACCATTAGTGAACTAGTCAAGAAAGCTAGACCTTACAAAGCTTAAATTCTAGGGAAACATTCAAAATATTTCTAAGTATTATATACATTTGGGAATAATTTTTAAATTTATGTATGTCTGATATAAATATTTATATAAGCAGATATTAAAGATAATATTGCATGTACATTTGTATCTAGTTTTAAAATGCTTAGGGAATAATGAATAGATACAGCCATATTTTTCCTTCCACTTGTTAATATTATTTTAATACAAGGATGTGCATTGTACTTTGTTAGTAAATTTGAAAGTTCAGAATTTTTTTATGTTCATAATAGATATAAATATAAATTAACTGCATTTTTAAATTAGCCCTGTAGACCTAAAGTTTAGGTGCGTCCTGGCTTTGCTATCTGAACTGAGATGTGTCATTTTTCTTTTTATTTTGTTGCATCGTCTATAAAACATGGATTGTTACATTTGCCCAAACAATCTGGTCACACTTTTAAAAATAGAAGATCATGATCAGATGACTATTTCACAGTGCTGTCTACAGAGGAGGACCAAAAGCTAGCAAATAAGTTATCTATACTAAGACTTTAGCACAATGAAGTTGATTAGGTCTCTCTTTTCTTTTAATGAAAGGAACGTTCCTTTTCCCGCATCGGACAGTATGGGGGAAAAAATGGCATCACATTTATGAAATACATTAACCTCAATAAAGAGAATAACTACAAAATGCAAATGAATGTTTATACATTATGCTTTTTTGCCAACTGATCATACCACTAATTCTCATGTCTCTAATAATCCATTCTCATGTAGAGCAAGACATGTATTACAGGAAAACACACTAAAGGAGGGGTCATGGCTGCCAGGATTCAAAACCAAGACCTGTTCACTAGCAATGAGGCTGTGAGAAATTCAAATAATGCCACTGACTCCGTTTTCGTATTAGTGAATGAACCCAATTATCAAATTTCATAGGATCATCAGACAACTCAAAATAAAATCATGTACACAAAAGTGTTCTATAAAGTATTATATAAATATAAATACGCAATTTGATTTTAAGTCATTTGCAAATACTTTGTCAGCTGCCCACAAATATGTTTTATTCACATTAGTAGCTATAAAACCATCCAGCTCTGATAAGATCTGAATATCTTACTTTCGAACCTATCTATAATTTATAACCAGGGAGAAATAAGTACCATTTAGAGGTGATGAAATACTATAGCCTACATTCTACTTATAAATAATCATTGTACTAATTTTTATAATTGAATTATGGAACCACAGTTTTATGACATGGAGCAAACTTATCCATCCACTCCCACCTTCCAAGTTACCTTGAAAGTATCAAGAAAGCTTTTCATTGCCAGTTCAATAATACGATGGCTTTGTTATTAGTTCAATGTTCCCATCTGTACTGAATGAAATTCACGTGAATGTGAAGGTCAGGAAGTGATGCTGAAGGCAATGAACTAAGGAGTAGCTCGTCAGTAGGCTAAGGAATCACTGTGAAATAATTGGTAGAACAGGGGTCTCAGCAGAGGACATAAATGTCATTTCTAATGCCATAACTCGATGGCTTAAGTTTGGTACTGACGTCTTTGCTGTGACATATTGTTATAGAATGGGGGATATTTGACACAATTATTTCAAAACCTCCCTACTGATAAATCAAAGGTATCACACGACCAGAGTTCCAAAGAGCTTTACCGCTTCTTAGCAACACCATTGGGTTCTTTGCAAGTACACAGCTCATGAAAAGATTACCTCTTTCCCGACACAACCCAACCCTTTCACATCATCTACCCACCTTTTCATAGTATTTGACCTCGTAGTCCAATATGATCCCATTAGGGTGCTCAGGTTCCTGCCAAGATAGAGAGATGCTGTTTCTGGACGTTCGATCCTTCTTAATCGTCATGACAGGCGATGGAGCTGTAGAGAAGCAACAGGAAGGGATGGTGGGAGGACACAAATCAATCCAATTAGGAAAGGTGGTAAAGGAGTGCAGAGGAAGAAAGGAACAAGCAAATGCAGGCCATCATTGCTCTTATCTTTGGCAAGAAAGCACTATCTCCATTTCAAAGGCTCTGGAGTATTAATCTGGCCCCATATCAAGCCCCAGCAGCTGGATTATAGCCCTGGTACATGCAGGCCTATGGAAAATGAGCTGAGATTTTCAGCTGCTGGTGGACTAGTGGCAAGTGAGCAGATGTTTTCAATCTGCTACTATAATGTAAGCAATGAAATATATTTGATCTATTAAAAAAAGAACCAAACATCAGGGCTACCTATTTGTTATAACGTTGCAAAGTTATTAATGCCAGATTCTGCAGCTCATTGATAACATTTTCATATGCAACTCTGTAAGAGGACTGGAATTTATTATGCAAAAGGAGTCCCATGGTATCTATAGGTAATAATAATATTTAGTGTATTGTAAATGGACAGGGTTTAGAACATATTATAGTAGGCCTTGACTTTTCACAAAAATCTCTCATGAATAAAAATATTTATCAGGAAATAATAATCATCTCCTTTTGTATTTTTATTTCTTGAAATGAAAATATTAAGAAGTACAAAGGAACTGACTGCTCTTTGTGTCACAAATCTCTGGATAGATACTGAGGTATCTTACTGGGTGTTGTTGACTCTATATTGATTATGTTTTGCTATGCATTATCAAAAAGTACAGAATAAGAATAAAAAACATCTGTTGGGATCAGATATCATACAATCACCCTCATTTCTAATGGAAGATTAAATATATTTTAAGTGATCTCCCACTTTAAATCCTTCCATTAAAAAGAAAAAGGCATACTATCCCTCAGTACACTTCTGGTTTCAAAACTCAATGTTGGTACACTGGCCAGCTGAAATATCTCACTGTGGGGTTCAGCAGCATCCCGTCCTGAGGGAATGTAACAAAATAAACTGCGAACATGAAACAACCCCAAATCAAGAATCCTCAAGTGTATTAACTATTGATCATTTTCATTGCTAAACAACCTATTTTTTTATAAAGATTTTTCTCAGGTCGAGTACCATTAGAATCCTGTGTATTTGTATTCCCTTTAATAGCTAGCATTAGAAGTTTTGTATTTGTGGATTTGATGTTTCTGTGATTGTCACATGCTGACTTCTGTGTCTAACTTCTCAAACCATTCCTGTACATAAATGCCTTTCATTTTTATTCCTCACTTAAAAATAGAGTTTTCATGAAGCCTGCCTCATGACACTTTATTAGAAAGGGTAAGTCTAAATGAAGAATCTATTGCAGTAAGTTTCCCATCCTCCTATTTCTATTATTTGTAAGATCTTATGAACTCTTTTGTAACTAAAGCATCATTAATTTAATGGCCTGGAAATGATTATTTAATCTTTTGCCAAGGAAAAATGTAGGTGTTGCTTTTTTGATGGAAAAGTAAATACATTTTCTTATTCATATTTTGCTCCCATTAGCAATTACTGTCAAGTAACTTATCATAATTTACCTTTCATACTTAATTTTCATCTATTCATTGTAATAATTTTATTTCCTGGATTGGCCTCATCATAATCTTACCTTCCACCCCCCTGACCAGTAGTGGTTTGATGCTCTGAAATTGAATTTAAGCAAAGGATAATTTATTTTGGTTATATTTAGTTAAAAGTTTATAAATGTATTCAATGTTTCTAGATATATCACTCAGGTGTAAGTAAATAAAAATGTTAATTTTTTGAGAATTCTTTTAACCTAACCCTGTTACTTAAAAAAAAAAAATAGCAATTCATTATCTAATTGTTAGTAGAAAAATTATAGTCTTAACATCCAGGGAAATAAGTTTTGCTTTTTGTACAAAAACAGAGAAATTCCACTAATTTTCCTGCTGATTAAATCCACTAAAAGAGTAATTTTAATATATACTTAATGGGGCATTTCAAAGATGGTTGATGTTGGAACAATTTCCTAATAAACCCATGGAGATCCTACATTTATTCCATATCACCAGGAAACTGGTATATTTTCCCTAAAGTTAAAATACACTTTCAAAGAAATTTTGAAACTTATCATGCATGACATCTCTCCTTAAACACACACACACACACACACACACAACAAGAGAGAAACACATTCATTTAAAAAAATGTGAAGAAGATTGTATTAGCTTTTTAATGAAAGCTTTGCAGGCTGTTTGGGGTCTGCCCAAATTTTACTGCTTCTGCACTAAGCGAGGCTTTATAACTGTTGAAATTCTTCAAAGGTCTCTGAGCAAGCTGCAGGGCCCTGTTTGACTGTAATAAATAGTCTTTTGTAATTCCACACTTACTTAAGTAGAGGCAATTGCTCCAAGCTTGTGCCATCTCTAAGTTAAATGAACCTTTTCTGATTGCTGCTTTTAGGCCCCTGTTAAGTCATTTGTTCTGCTCTTTTAATACACGCCTCTTGTGTTGGCTGCATGTCAGCAGTTTCAACCCAGTGCACCAGCTGGAATCCCGTTACATTTAGGTAATGCTCATCAATATTTTAATATTAATAAATAATTAACAGAATTTGTTTTTCTCTCTCCTAATAAAGAATTTTAAGACATGATAAAATGTACTTCAGGAAGAGTTGAATTATATGGGCACGCCTCTGTATCAATGCTTTTTAAAGTGTTTTCTAGAACACTCTTAACTCACACCTTGAAGTATAATTCATCCATACTGCCTCATGCACTCATAGAATCTGTAATATTAATGAGAAACCATAATATGGATTACATTTCTTTAGGTTAGTTTCCAGGTATTAAAGAGTGATTTGTTCAAAGTACTAATTTCTAATATCCACAGAAATTTCTTTCAGTTTATTATTATGTTGTGTAAGAGAACATGGTTTTACAGTGTATATCATAAAATAGATTTGATTTATTTTGTCTTCATTTCTTTTTTTTTTTTTTTAATTTTGTTATTTGGAAGAACGGTGGGTCATAGTTCCATAGAATGAAAAAAAAAATCATCCCAAGACTAGAGAAGTGCTCAGTGCTAATGTAAGAAGTACACAGGAGGAGAACAAGTCTTCCCCAGCAAACTGCAGGTATATAAGGAGAAACAACAATTACTTGTGAACACCCCGATATTTCCAGATTGGGCGTTTTAATCTGGTGCCTCTTTTATATACCTTAAATGATATATACCTGAAATGATTCTCTTACCAAGATGAAGAAATTGATCATAAAGTAGGCTATGGGGAAACTGGTCAAAGCCTCTATATAGTTTAGTAAATGCAGACTTCTGCAAAGGGGAGATATATATATATATATATATATATATATATATAAAATAAGAAAAATTAAAACAGTAAGAAGGAACATGGTAACATGAAAAATTAAAACAATAGGAAGGAAATAATTTTTAGTAAGTTAATAGCCCTCTTTAAAATAATACCTTGGTGTGTAAAATACATTTTGTGGTATTGGTGTTTGAGAGGAAGCAAATATTTGACCCTTAGCTTTTGCTATTCTGGGTACAGTTAGTTATACACACGTCCTTTGGAGAATAAAGAACGGAGACATGATATACTTAGTAAAATAAAATGTATTATATTTTAACTGAAATATTTCTTTAAAGAATACACATACAAGAAAAATGTTGGGGGGGAAAGAGAGGTTCATGAATCACACAGTTATCTGTCCTCTATGAAGCTTTCCTATACTGACACTATACCACTGAGAAGTTCTGAACACTCCAGGTACTAAAAAAAAAGTCTTGTGTTGCCACAGTGGACTTGCTCATGGCTCTTTCAATTAATTCTTCTTTAAAATTTTTCTTTGTCATGACATAGAGCTATAAAGATTTTCAGATATTTTCACCTTATATTGTCTACTAGTATGTGTTTTGTAAAAGCTGGTATCAAAATACTTTTCAATTGTTATTCTAGGGAGACATCACTTTCTGGGAACGAAGGATTGAATGCTCACTGGGTGCTTACTTCCCTAACACCAGACCACTGCATCTGGCAGCCTCTTGAATCACAAACATGCAGTGGCTAGTCCAGAGGACAGAGAAACAACAGAGTATAACCCTTAATAGTTAATAACCGAACCCTAGTTATTTATTTATAGAGGAAAGGTAAGATTTCCTCTCATTGTCAGGATAACCTGAGCCATTGACTACATCTAATGAAATAATAATAAAAAAAAATTACAATGTAGAAGCAAAAAATGTTGGGCTTAAGAGATTTCCTTGTAAAGAGATTGAGTTAGAAATGGGGCTTGTATGGTTTACAATTTGTATTTGAGTTACACTTGATACACTTACATGCCAAACCTACTGACAGACATGGAAGAGATTCATTATTTTAACTACGGTGTTTTTAAGCTAAATTTACCATTATTCTGAAGCTAAAATATGACCCATCCTTAGAATCAGGAAGTCAAAACTTCAAAATTCAACTCCTAAAGGATCTGGTTTGGTTTGTTTTTATTGGGACTTTCCTCTTTCTGGGTTTGGGAATTTCTAATGAACCTCTGAGGTATCTGTGGTTTAGAGATTGGACAAGTTAAAGCAATAACAAAAAGGATTCAGTATTTCTTTTCTAAGTAAGCCAAAGCTTTTAAAAATTATCTCCATGGGAAAATGTCATGCAGTAAATGGTTGAAAGATTTTTACTTTGAATCAGACATGCCTTTAAAAGCATTACTCTTTTATATTTTTTGTACCATTCATTACAATGACCACTTAAGAACATTTCCTTCTTGGGTTTTGGGTTTTTTGTTTTTGTTTTTGTTTTTGTTTTTTTTTTTTTTTTTTTTTTTTTTTTTTTTTTTTTTTTTGGAAGTGAACCCTTCTATTAAATCCAGAAACACTCTTGGGTTTGAATTAGCATAATCATTCATAGCTTCATGTTCTCCATCTCACCACCCTTACCCTGATTTCCTCAACCTGTTGTTCTCTGGAATTTCCTGTTTGGATCTCAGGATTCACTATCTCTACAGCCTAACCAGTTTCAATTTCAGTGTTACACTCCTTTATATATTCTCCCTCACCAAGAACCCTGCATGCCAAAAGCTTCAACATCTGACAGCTGATGAATATTCTTTTTTCAACTCTAGTTTTCCAGCCCTGCTTCAATTCAAACTCTTGCCATTTTTCACTTGGATTCTATACTTTTCATCTCAATTGTTTCAGAAATTCAATTTTCTACACATTTTGATGACTTCTTATTTTATAAAGTAAATGAAACATTAATATTCCCCTCCTTCAAAATTTTATAATTTCAAACAGTTTTTTTCCCTAAACCTATTAGCTAAATAATAAGAGTCCAAAAGAAAGGTTAAGGAATCTACATTTTTAAGAAGTTTGTATCGGAAAACTCAAGATCATATATTTGGGAAATTCTGGACTACAGTTAAATACATATATTGAAATTCATGACATAATTATTAAGATTCCTCATAAGACTACCACACACATACCAGTTTTAGTATTTAGTGCTCTCCTTTCAAATTAAAATTCTAAAGCTAATTTCTTTGGTCATCTGCCCACAATGTGCTGCTACACTTGCTATCTGGAACATTCGATCTCTTCCTTTTTTCATCTGAAAAATCTCTTGTATTATTATCCTTAGAAATCAATTGCTAATATAATTCTCCCAAAAAGCCCTTCCTGAATCCCTTAGGCAATAGTTAATCAGCTTCTTCCTCTGTTCTGATATACAGAATAGTTGTTCATTCTCTTAATATTTAGCCCACCACATTGTGTTGTAATTACATAATTTACTTACCAGGTGTCTTCCTACTATATTATAAGCCCCTCAGAGTTTTCGGTGCCTAATGTCATGACAATCTTGCATAAAACTAGCTATGCACTTTGGATAGCTTTACAGTAAAATATACAATATATTTTGTGGTTATTTCCTTTGAAAGATAAGTTCGATTTAGCTCTTGATGTTAAATAAATAAAATTCTAACCAAAATGAAACCTATAATGTGTTTAGCAGAGATACCATTATCTATAATATTATGTCATTAATTTTCTATAGTAAAGAGAAAAATAATTTTCTCAACTGAACTAATAGTGATGGAAGAAAAACATTTTCAGGCATACACATTAAAGATAAATTTTGAGCAATACTGATAGAAGAAGGGTTCATTTCATAGGTGTTTACTGCATGGATTCTTCAAGAAAAGATTCCATTTTTCTTTCTTTTTTTTTTTTTTTAAAGATTTTATTTATTTATTTGACAGAGAGAGATCACAAGCAGGCAGAGAGGCAGGCAGAGAGAGAGGAGGAAGCAGGCTCCCTGCTGAGCAGAGAGCCTGATGCAGGGCTCGATCCCAGCACCCTGAGATCATGACCTGAGCCGAAGGCAGCGGCTTAACCCACTGAGCCACCCAGGTGCCCCTCTTTTTTTTTTTTTTTTCCAGTTGCCTTCCACATTCCTTATTCTTTAAACCAAGTTCTCCCCCCCCTTTTTTTTTTTTAAGATTTTTATTTATTTATTTGACAGAACACAAGTAGGCAGAGAGGCAGGCAGAGAGAGAGAGGAGGAAGCAGGCTCCCCGCTGAGCAGAGAGCCCGATGTGGGACTCTATCCTAGGACCCTGAGATCATGACCTGAGCCAAAGGCAGAGGCTTTAACCTACTGAGCCACCCAAGTGCCCAAACCAAGTTTTCCTTCTAATGTCATTCAATATCCACATAGAATCAGAACAATCCTCAAATATGTTGTTTTTAAAAAAACAAAACAAAACCAAACAAAAAACCCTAGTTTGTCCCCTCTTATGTTTCTCTTTTATTCTCCTATTATTACCACAGCCACAACACTTCTGACACCTCCGGTCACCAAATGTGTGGGTTTTCCCGACACCAACTAATTCTATGACACCAGCTGGGTTTCCTACAATTTAAATTCTGACACTATCTACTGGAAATAGCATCAGATCCCACAGGTTAAGGGCTCAGTCCTACGAGACTGCACCCCACTTAGATACCAACTACCAAATTGTAGGCCCCCAGGTTACTCACAACTTCTGACCTGGCTACAAATTGCAGGTTCCCATGACCCCCTTCTTCAGTTTGACTTATATGCTAGAATAGCTCACAACACTCAGGCAAATACTTATATTTATCAATCTATTAAAGAGCATGATAAAGGAGATACAGATGAATAGCCAGATGAAGAGATACATAGAGCAAGATCTGGGAGGGTCCTAAGAACAGGAACTTCTCTCTCTACTGGAGTTAAGGTATCACTGCCCTAAGACAAGGATGTGCTCACAGACCTGGAAGCTCTCCAGATGCCATACTGTTGGGATGTTTATGGAGGCTTCATCACATAGGTGTATTTCCACCCTTCTCCCTTCTCAAGAGAATTGGGTAGCAGGGCTGGAAATTCCAAGCTTCTAATCATGGCTTGGTCTTTACATTGACCAGTCCTCATCCAGGTGCTATTCAAAAACTCACCCAGAGTCACCTCATTAGAATATAAGACACTCCTTGTACCCAGGAACTGATAAGAGTTTCAGGAGTCCTATATCAGGAACCGGTGTCAAAGACAAAATACTGGAACAGAAGTATGCTACTAGTGTTCTATTATTTAGAAAACTACAGGAGTTTGTAGAGCTCTGTGCCAGGAGCAGGGAACAAAAACCAATATATAATTTCTGTTATCTCACATAGGTGATATGGCTTTGAAAAATCTATGTAGGGCAAACCACAGGTTTCTAAATACAATGTTCCGAAGTGAAAGAGGTTAATATTGATAAAGACCTATTTTAAAAACTCTTGTTGTTCACTTGGAGTTGATTAATCTCTGAAATAAGGAATCACATAGGTAGGAGGGGTACCTAGGTGGCTCAGTTAGTTAAGCATCCAACTCTTGATTTCAACTCAGGTCAAGATCTCAAGGTCCTGAGATTGAGCCCCTCATGGGGCTCCACACTCAGCATGAAGTCTGTTTATCCTGCTGTCCTTCTCCCTGCTCAAGCTGGTGCACTCTCTCTCTTTCAAACAAATAGAAAATCCTCAAAAAAATAAAATTAAGGAATCAGTTATGTAGGAAATATTAGAAATTAGAGCAAATAAAGATTTTTTTTTCAACTATTTGTCTTTGAAAAATGTAGTATACTAGAAAATTTATCAAAAGTATTGAAATCTTGGGAAAACTCAGTTAACATCTTATCCAGCTTCTGAGTACAGACAAGGTTATTTTAGTATAGAAGTTTCCAAAGATTAAGGGCGATAATTGTTGAATGTAGCTAATGAAAACATGGTGGTGAGAAAGGATTAGGATGCAAAATCAAGCCCAGATGAAAGAACAAATCTTAGGTTATAACCAAGCTAACCACACTGTGAGTTTTTGTTTGCTTGTTTGTGTGTTTGTTTTAAAGCACTGTTGAAGTAATAAGGTCTCTTCTGACTTAGAGTCACTCAGGGGTAGAGCTGCTACATTCCAGCACAAGACAGACAGAACTGAATCTGGACCTTGGGAGGACTCTCTGTGGAGCTCGTGACAAAGGGCTTGCTGCTTTCTCATTAACTGCAGGAGTGGAGAGGTATGACTTAAATACATGTTAGTGCGGAAGGGGGCTGACACTTACCCTGCTTCCATTTTACAGAAGATGGTTAGAAATCTAGTAAAAAAATGAGCCCATTAGGCTGTTTGATCCTTGTGCTCAATGGAGACAGAAAGGGGAGAAAATTTTACATTGTATTATTTACATTTTATTATGTTATATTTGGAAACAAGGCAAAATATATACAGGTCTTAAGTAAATTAAACTTTTATTGGCAAATTATAACTGTAGATAGATGGAAAGAGGCCACTGATAGACATACTCTATATTTTGAGTGGAGTGGATATCTTTGTCAAATGTCATTGAATTTTACACTTACAATTAATACAATTTACTATATATAAATGTTATTTCCATTTAAAAGGAAGTAAAATATATATATGTATATATATGTGTGTGTATATATATATATATATATATATATATATATATATATTCTTTTTTTAACTATCTTTCTTTATTTTCTGTATTCTTGATCCTCTGGCATCTGAAGCTGACTGGGTGGGGATAGACTGCCTCTCCCAAGGTTAGCCAATTCCTACAAATAGCAAAGACTGACCCAGGAGAGTGCTTTTCATATGAAATTAATCGATCCAGAGCCTTTTCTATCTGAATTTATACTCTAGGAGACAACATTTCCCTGCTTTAATCATCCCAAGGCTCGGTATCAGACAGCTGACAGGTCCCTACACCTCAGAGTCCACTGAAGTTTTTCTAACTGACTAATCCTAGGTCTACCTATCTTATCTCACCTTGCCTTTCTGACAGGAATCATCATAAAGGCTCTCGCCCATGCTTTCTACTCATTCTTTCTGCCTCCTAACTGACCCTGATACTCCTCTATGTGGCCCCTATGGTGTGGCAGTTCCCCCCCCCTTCCTCTTGGGAACTGTGAGTAACAAACTATCTTTTTCATAACAATCATCTCTTGACCAATTTTTGGTCTCACTATACCTGAATAATAATAAAAACTACATTTTAAAACAACTAAATAGTGTAACATTGTCTACAAGTTATTGCAAGCAATAGACGTCCTCTCAACAGCACTATGAGGTATCTAAGAAAATACTTGGCATGCACACAATCTTGTTAATAACTTTTTGTCTTAGTCCCATCAAATCCAGAGCCTTCCATGACGTCCTGTCTTTGATGTCTAACCAACAGTAAAGGTTAAAACCAGCCTATCGCAGCTTTAATAATAGCTTTAACTTCTTATGCTACTTAAGGAATAGGTGTTTCTGTACTTATAAAGTTGCTGTCTGTTGGGTTCCTGTGTCTCTGTTCATCAGCAGTATGATTTTAGCCAGATTACATCAGCAGTTAGACAATATACACTAAATCATGAGCTAACACTTTTGTCTGTACCTACCCCTACTTGGCAATGCTGAGAGTCAAGGTGAAACATTTTGTTCTGTCTTTACCCCATCCTTTCTGGTAAAGAAAAGAAAATGAAGAGAAATATACCACAGTTGCATCTGTCCAGGATTCTGGATTAATTATGTAGTATTAATTGGGGTTTATGTCAGAAGTAATAAATAACTAACTTTAATTGAGGAACCAAAATTTGAAACACACATACATCCATACATGCTCACACACACACACACACACACACACAAACACACACGCACATACACACGCAGTCATGCATTCATGTATTTGTATGACTTCGAGTGTGATCCTGTAATAACTTCACTTTCACTTATATATGTTCTTGGATGAATGATTTATTCCCGAAGGAGTGACAACTGTCTTTATAAGTATCACATGCATGAGTAAGCAACCATTACTGTTCATTGTTGTATGAATCATGAATTTTTATAGTGCATTATCCCTCTATAAATGTACACCATAGAAGTATATGTTACATCTAAATTTTATTGATTCTGTGTGTGGAAGCAGAAAAAATGTTGACAGATTGTGCTTAGCATATGGCATATGTAGGTCTGGCCCATTTGGCTTGTATGTGCCTAGCAATTCTACCCTAAGTGCAGCAGAAACCAACTGAAGCAGGAAAGTCCACTTTCGGAATCACAGAGGCTGATCTCTTTCTCAAGGAGCTGAAACCTTCCATACCACGAAATCTTCAAAGGCTGGTCAAACACTGGAAATCAGATTTTCAAAGTTAGCTCAGACTTACCAAATTTACTTACATATAGAAATACTCATTGGCTTGGGGGAAAAAAGGGGGGGGGGCAAGGGAAGAGTCCAGAAAAGAAGATCTTTGAAAGGTCACTATATAGAATGTAGAATATTTGATTACCATGAAATCAACTTCCTTAGCAGCCCTACTTCTATGTTACCTTGATGCTAGGAACTTATTTATGGTATGGTTATATTCTTTTTTTTTTTTTATTCTTAAAGAACACACTAGTCTTTATTTGTTAATTTGAAAGAAATCACCTGAAAAATATATTTTTTGAAGATTTATTTATTTATTTAGGAGAGAATAAGGGAGCGGGAAGCTCAGGAGCACAGGAGGAGGGGAAGAGGGAGAGAAGCTGACTTTCCATTGAGTGCAGAACCAGGCCCAGACCTTGTCCTGGACCCCAGAACCCTGAGATCATGACCTGAGTTGAAATCAAAAGTCAGGCACATAAGGAACTGAGCCACCCGGGTGCCCCTCACCTGAAAATTTTCAAGTAAAATAGGAAAAAGTTAAATGCATTTGGCAATTCCATGACTCTTGATATGCAGTCTACATCTCCTCAAATTATGCATCCCAAACCCATTATCTGATTTCAATTAAAATTTTAAAAATTAAGTAATAAAAAAGAGGTTGTGATTATCATTTTTTTGTAGTCTAGCTATCTGAAGGATGCAGGTGGGAATTATGCTAATTCAGGTATGTTTGCATATTTATACAAACAAAATGCACACCAGCAGGGACTTATAGAGTTTCTAAAAGCAATCATGCTTGCAAAATTCCTATTTTGGCTGTAAAATTTGCATTGTTCATGCTTGCATTTAGTAATACTTCCCAAATTCTTTTTGTTTCAAATTCCCTCTCTCCACTCCATATCACTTGATTAAGAAATGCAAGCACTCAATTGTGATAAATAACATTTTACTTCCCACAAGCAGAAATTCTAAAAAATTTAAGCAAAAAACAAAGAGGAAATTGCAAAGGCAGACTACCTGCTGCTTAATTTCCATGATGCCTGTGGTTTGACCTCTTTAGTTCCAGGCATAAGATTAATTTATCTAAAGAATTTTTGTCAAATACCTTTTGAGCTAGCATGAGTTTTGGAAGAATTCAAATTCTCAAATCTATCCAAATAAGGAAAATACATCAATACATATTTTTGCCATTATGTAAACTCCACATAATTGACCTCAGAATTTTAAGAACTGGAGCAAATTAATTTTCACATGTAACATAAAAATTTTAGCACATTAGAAAAAAATAGCCTAAAGTTATTCCATTTTTGGATTGCATAAGTAAAGCTAAAAAGAAAATTATGTGGATACATATGTAGTAATACTTGTTTCTTTTAAGAATTTGGCTTTCACTTTAATGTGTGTATTTAGTTTCCTGCATTTCTAATTCCCAATAGCTAACAGACAATTATCTTTAGTCTACACAGAGCAAGAGTTCTCAGACAGTTCTGGGCAAACTTCAGGAAGGAATATAGTTCGTGTTATCTGAGATGTGGAAATATTCTAAAATTCATTCCCAAGTTTGTGAACTCAGGTCACTTTGTGTTGAGTTTTATTTATGAAAAATTAAATTCAATATGAAGGCTCTTAAATTAGAATTTATGTTTTAAAACTTGAACTTTAAAGGCAATGATAGGCTAATCATTACTTATTAAGGGGATAAAAATATCCTAAAACTGATTTGTATGGCCATGGTTGAATCAGTCAGAAGAGTTACTAAAAATTATTGAATTGTATACTTGAAAAGGGTAAATTTCATGAGGTGTAAAACCCACCCCAATAAAGTTACATGTTTATGTATATATGCATATGTAAAAGAGTAATCTGAAATAAAAATTAGTACACATAGTTTACCAGTACTGAGGTGTGGTTATATTAATTATATGGCTTTGAATAGTCTTGAAAATTTTTCTGCTGTGTTCCAATTTTTTTCTAATTTTCAGGCTTGTTTGTTGAAAAAAAAATTGTATTTGTGTGAAACTATTTTATAGGCAATATTACTTATTACAGACCTGGTCTGTCAGATTTCTTCTGGAATTGAAAAACAATAAGCCAAGAATCATTATTATTCACATTACACAGTCTGTGGTTTAGCTTTAGAAACATGCTTTTCAAGTTAAATTTCCTTCAAAATGCACCTAGCTAGAAAAAAACAAAATAAGGGAAAAATGCTACAGGCAAAGCAAACTTGAGGTTTGAGAGGTCTGGCAGTCCATTCTCAAAACACAACTGGGTTTTTCGACTCCAGCTACATTATAGGGGGCTCACAGTTGGTTTTCAAATACACATTTATGGATCTATGTGTACATCTTGGTTTCCTGGATGGTTAACATGTAGTACTTTTATTTTTTGTTAACCTTAGGAATAACTGACTGTCAAATTGATTTGGGACTATAAAGGCTTGTTTAGTACTCTGAAAGGGGATCAGGGAACAAAAGACCTTGTAAGGCCACAGGTTGGATTCTAAACAATGTATACAGTTTGTAAATGAGTGCAGGTGGAATGAATATTCCATTAATATATAATGTTCAATATAAAGCATTCAAAGCATAGGCAATACACATAATCTATATAATGTCTGTGTTCTTTCCATTCATAAATTCAGGGGAAAAAGTGTATACAAAAACATTGGGAAGTTCTTTTGATAATTCACTACTAGCTTCTAGTGAAATGGTAGATCATGAAATCAGACCAGAAAATAATCCATCTAAATAAAACAAGTTTTGAACAACAACAACAAGCCTATGTTTTTGTTCTAAAACCTGTATCAGTTAAATTTGCAATGAGGAAAGTGACTACAAGAACTACAGACACAAAAGAAAAACCTTGAGAAAAAATTTTCCAGCACATTCCATGAAAAGTCAGCAGGGTTTTACAGGAAACAATCAAGTGATTGTAGGAAGAAAACATGCAACCAAAGAATGTATTCAGTTAACATCTATAATTTAACAAAATAACATATGGTCAAAGTCACTTTTTGAAGACAAATTAAAAGGTCCTTATGGACTACAAATTGCTAACTACCAATGTTCTTTTAAGGAAACAATGAATAATATTGATGACTGACTATCCCAAGACTGAATGCTGCAAAATTGGCATCTGAATACTTAGTGTTGACTTTGCTGGTAACTTTGAAATCTTAAATCAACACGTTTCATCCAAATACAGATGGAAGATATGCAATGTAGAGGAAACTATGTTTATGTTTTTGATCTTTTAAAATAAATATAAAATTATAAGAACTGACAACAAATAGTTTATTAAATTTGAACATAAGTTCTTTCATCATCAGAAACCCAATACAGGTGAACAAATTCTATACCCATAGTTAGATATTTATAAAAAGAACATGGATGAAATGTAAAACCTGAATGTAATAATCTTGAAAATCCTGCACAGGAAGACATATTTGTATTATACACTATATACTATATTTAAATATTTAATATATTTATTATCATAAATATATATGTATCATGTACATATGTATCTTATCTGTGGTTTTGCTTTCCAGGGTTTCAGCTGCCCCTGGTCAACCACAGTCCAGTAGCAGATGATCCTCCTTCTGACTTTTTGTCAATGTCAGTAGTAGCCTAATGCTATGTCACAATGCTTCTGTCATTCACCTCATTTCATCTCATGAGGTAGGCATTTTATCATCTCTCATCATCATCGTAAGAAGGGTGAGTACAGTACAAAGGAATGAGAGAGGGAAAGGGCAAATTCACATAATGATTATTATGTCATAATCATTCAATTTTATTGTTAATCTCTGTGCCTAATTTATAAATTAAACTTTAACGCAGGTATGAATGCATAGGAAAAATACCATATGTAGGGTTTGGTAGCATCTGTGGTTTCAGGCATCCCCTGGGGGTCTTGGAATGTATTCCCCTCAGATAAGGAGGCACTACTGTGCACATTTAAATATATATCTATATTAGTATCTATCTAACCTTCTATGTAAGCTAAGTTACGGATCATTTTATATATTAGATTCACACATCTTTTATTTAATTCTAACAGCTATCTTAAGAAATGGGAATTATTGGGGCTCAGTGGGTTAAAGCCTCTGCCTTTGGCTCAGGTCATGATCCCAGGTTCCCGCATCATCGGGCTCTCTGCTCAGCAGGGGGCCTACTTACTCCTGTCTCTGCCTGCCTCTCTGCCTACTTGTGATCTCTCTCTGTCAAACAAATAAACAAATAAATAATCTTTAAAAAAAAAAAAGAAAGAAAAGAAATGAGAATTATTTTTTTCTGATTCCACAAACAGGAAACCCAGAATTAAAATATTAAGAAACTCAGCTAAAACAAGTCAGCAAATGGGGGTGCTCCTATTTCGCTTTCACGTCATTCTCTCATTTGAATCCCTCCATCCATACCTGCCAATACTTTTTGCAATACAAATAATGAGATAATATGTTTCTATTTTAAAGAAAAGGAAAACATAAATGGTAAATTTTTTAAGGATAAAAAGTTAATGACTGGGATTTAACCCATACTCCTCTTTCCTACTATCCTACTGGAATAAGACTAAAGAAGTACTGAGGTAGTTCTCCACAAAGACATTGGAGACAATATAATTTGTATTTCATTTAATAAAGCAACCATACTAACTAGTCTTATAGCTCTCCTTATCATTCTAAAGTCCTTTCTAAACTAATAATACAAAGAATATATCTGTACCTGTTCCTTTTTGCATATTTTTTTCTTTGTATAACTTTGACCAATTCCTTAGTAAAGAATATTAAAGTAAAGAGTTTGTGTTTCTATTACATGCTAGGCACTGTGGAAGGTACAATGGGTAAAACAATGTAAAAAGCAGATGTGTAGCCCGCCTTCATGAAGATCGAAAACATTTGCATCACTAGAGTTGGATTTCTTTACAAATTACTGATACCCCATGTTCCCCTAAATGCATATGGAACCTATTATATTAGTTAAACACTAACTGGTTTGAAGTATTCTAACCCATCCAGGATACCTAATGTGTATTTTGTTGGTGTCCCAACAAAATCCCTTTGGAATTTACAAATGTAGTGTAACTTTTCTATTTCAAGCTGCCAGCATCTTACTCTACTTGGGAGGGCTTTCTTTGAGCATCAGAGTCAGCTCTGCCAAACACGTCAGGCTGGACATTCTAAGAATTAATATTCCTTCAATTTACCTCTCATCCTTGGAACAGCTCTCAGTCAAGGACTATTGGGGAGTTGATGTATGATAACCCAAGCTTTCTCTTCATTTGGGAGGGATAATTCTCAAGCAAATATTCTACACCAGCTCTCCCTGTTCAGCAGCAGAATTAATTTCCAGTTTCCCACAGGGGAACTTGACCATTGCCTACCCCTAAAGTGGTTGCCTTCATTTCCCTGTTCCATTGTCATACTTCCCTACCTGTGTCTCCTGGGATAATCTCTCCCCAGAAAACTTGTATTCAAATTCTCATCTTAACATCTACTTATAGAAGAATACAAACTAATACACCTTGGGTCTATGAAGAATTTCTGGGATACTGATGACAGCCAAGTTTGTCTTGAACTCTGTATAGATTTTTAAGATACTTAAACAATTTACGTTTGCTCTAGATAATAGCTGATTCTGTCATTAGGAAGTTTTAATCCCCATTGGGTCTGAGTTTAAGGAAACCAAATACAGTCACACAAACAAGTGCACAATTTCACAGAGCTAACATACACACATATATAATCTTACTCCAGCATTGTTAATGTCTCAAAGTCACTCTTGAGAGTTGTAAATGGTAATATAGGTCATATTAGAAATTATTTAAGTAACAGGACTGTGGTTGCTATAGTGGGATGAGATAATTTGTGATACTGCTTGGAAGATTAGTGGCATCCCTTTCATTCAGAGAGGATTCTGTTTTTCTATCTACTCTAAGTTAGGAGTGACTCTTCTGAAACAAATGGTTAGTTTTTTAAAAATTCTATCCTTTTCTCCTATACTCAGAATGCAGCATTGTCAGGTTAGAGAAGCAAAGGTGTTTCATTACTTGGTCATTCTTGGGGATTCCCAAGCAAATACCAAAATGTATCATGACAATGGGCCCTTAAACAAGAAGCAGATATCACAATGCACACCAGATCTATAGAATTTTTTTTTTTTTTTAAGTGGAAAACAGAACAGAGGTCTCCTGATCTGTTGAAACTGCTTTCCTATTCTCTGATGACATTGCTGGAATATCTCATAGCTTTCTGTTACTTTCAGTTATTAATACCCAGTATACACAGGGTAAAATGAACATTTTCTGAGTTTGAGAGATAAAGGTTGGCAAACTTATTCCTTCTTTCTCGTTTCTGGTGTTGAAACACTGAGGAGAGGTTGTGGAAAAATAAAAAAGTTCACACAACTGCACTGTATTTGTTGAGTTCCATTGTTTTCTTGACTGATACCTGCTTTTAGAATTGTGTGCTAGCTTTCTGTTGCTACTTATGACTTTTTCAAAGGAACTGTGATATCCATTTCGAGCTACTTAGAAAATCCTCCAGATATATCTGGTCCCAATTTTTGAGATTTTCTTTTCCATGTGGTATACTTAGTACATTTTTGTACTATTTTTGATCTTAGTTGCCAATTCCCAAGCAATATATATATATATATATATAAATATATATATATAAATATATATATTTATAAATTATATAAACTCATATCTTTGCTTTTGGTTTGGAAACTCATTTTGAACAGATCTTTCTGTTGTCTTAATAAACTCTTGATAAGTATTATATATTGTACTATACATACTACCTATACCATAGTAATTGGACCAAATGAGCTAGAGTTAACTTCTTATACCTACATTGAATAAAACCACAGAACAACACTTTTATCATCCTACAACATCCAAAGCTTTACAGAACGCAATTTAATTCTATGTTGGGGTAACATGTAATACAAGCCCATAAATGGAAGGCTGGAATACGATTGAAAGGGAGCTAATATAGATCTCTAAATAAATCCTTCCTGCTGACTCACATGGTGAGTGAGAATTAAGTCCAGTAGAAATCAGACAAAGAGGCCAATAAGCAAGTGCCCTCTGGGAGAGACTCCTTCGCAGCGATGGTGATATCCTGGTTTCCTACCATCTAGCAGACTTCACCAAAGAGACATCTGTCACGTAGGATTTGAAATTAGCGGGCCTATCCAGAAATTTTCTGTTTTTACTTCTTCAGTTCCCACATTGCCACAGCACAGCAATTACTCCCAAAATATTATTTTATGAGATAAGGCAGATGTTAGAAAGAGATAGGCTATACATAGAGGCTTATGCAGGTAGCCTATGTAAAATGAGGAAAACATTGTACATTGTATTAAGTTTTATCTTGCCTGAGGATCAGTCTTAAGAAAATGGTTTTGAAGAAATTACAAATGAACACTATGTTTTCTTTAAAAGTAAGATCAAAGGAGATGAGTAAAAAGCCCAACTTATTTCTTAGGTTAATATTTACATACTTACATAAGTCTTATAAGACTTTATAAAAAATCTTTACCCTTTTATAAGTCTTTACCCTTGCAAAGATTTGAAATTAATAAAAAAAAAAATTATCTCAGGGAGTCGCCTGGGAGGCTCAGGGGGTTAAAGCCTCTGCCTTCGGCTCAGGTCATGATCTCAGGGTCCTGAGCTCTCTGCTCAGCAGGGAGCCTCCTTCCCTGAACCACCCCCCCACCCTCTGCTTACTTGTGATCTCTGTCTGTCAAATAAATAAAGTAAAAAAAAAAATTTTCAGGAATAAATATGAGGGGTCTCTGGATGGCTCAGTTAGTTAAGCTCTGACTTGATTTCGGCTCTGACCATAATCTCAAGATTGTGAGATCAAGTCTAGCATTGGGCTCCACACTAGGTGTGAAGCTGCTTAAGATTCTCTCTGTTCCTCTCCCTCTGTCCTTCCGCCCTTAAAAAATAATTAAAAAAAAAAAAAAAGAATAAATTTGAACACTATACAGCATGAATTCTATTAATGCCAGAGACCTTTAATCAAATTAAAAAGTTATAAGAGGAAAAGCAAGACAAACAGAACACACTCATAAATACAGAGAACACCCTAATGGTTGCCAGAGAGAAGGGGGGTGGAGAGATGGGTGAAATAGGTGAAGACGATTAAGAGCTACAAACTTTCAGTTATAAAGTAAATAAGCCATGGGAATATAGAAACAAAGCATAGGGAATATTATATTAATGGAATAATAATAACTGTGTATGGTGACAGATGGTAACTAGACTTATCTTGGTGAGTATTTCATAATGTACATAAATGTCAATCGCTGTGCTGTACACCTGAAACTAATATAACATTGTATGTTAACTATATTTCAATGGAACAAAAAGGAATTGAAACCACTTTTATGGAGCAAAAAGACTAGAAAAACAAAGTGATAAAATACTTGGGAGGACCACATATTTTCTTAATCAAGATGCATTTGTTTGATCAAATTACTTTCTTCATGCAGCAGTTCTACGCAGATTCATCCTTGGTTCTTTTTGTGGTTTAAATGGATTTTAGGCACACTGCCCTTTAAACTATATTACCAGTGCAAAGTGAGATAACATACCTTTTGTTAAGAGTCAGATGTTAAGTTATTCTATTTGTTTTATTTATGATTTAAGGTAACTGTCTCATTCATCAAGAATAACGCTAACCACAGTCTTGAGGAGACAGAGACTAAGCTGTTCAAATGAATGACTATAAAGTGAGTAGCTTGTGCCAAAGGATGATTCATTTGATTTAAAACACATTTGTAGAATAAATTTTGGAACTGTGCACACTTGTTAATTTTCTCTTTTGTGATTTCCCTTCTCTTTTGTCAGTTGGCAATCAAAACCAACATTTAGATACTGCCAAGTTTGATGAAGTGGTTAAGAGCATTCCTGGGAGTGGCACACATGCCAATGAATCAGCTTTTTACAGTAAGAAAAAAAAAAAAGTCTGTGTTGGTATTAACAAAAGTTGCTGTGTGGTTTTGGGTTTTTTATTTAAAAAAAAAAAAAAAAAAAAAAAAAAGTTGGGGAATACAGAAGCCTGAGCTGAAGTATGACGGTGACAAGGAACTATCAAAAATAAGTGATATGCTCCATCATACTATAAAGCCATCAGGTCCAAAACTATCTGAGGCCTTGTCAAGTTTAAGGTCACAACTTGTGAGACTGGGAGTTGTCTCAGGGTCTTCTCTTGATACCTCCGCAGAATCCACAGGGGCTGACTGATTCGTTTTTGTTTTTTTTTTTTAAGATTTATTTATTTATTTATTTGACAGACAGAAATCACAAGCAGGCAGGCAGAGAGAGAGGGGGAAAACAGATTCCCTGCTGAGCAGAGAGCCCAACGAGGGGCTCGATCCCAGGACCCTGGGATCATGATCTGAGCCGAAGGCAGAGCCTTAACCTACTGAGCCACCCAGGCGCCCCAGGCTGACTGATTCTAAGAACTTCAGATGGGTCATTTTTGTATTCTAAATCGGGCAAATGTCAATCCCAATTTGATTTGAATATCTCAGACCAGGTGGATTATTGGTTATGAAGAAATGTGCAGTAGCATTTTTCTTCCCTGCTTTCTCTGTGCCATAAGATCATACATTTTTGGAAGTGAACGAAGCTTTCAGATAACTTCCTAAGCTAAAAGTGAATCATGGAGAATTGCCCCATAGAAACAATGGACATGGATTTGATCCTAATGTCCATCCCCAGGCATACTCTAATAACTCTTTAAATATTGATTACTTAGCAACTATGTTTCTTTTCTGCATAGATGATCAAAGTTGACCAGGATACAAAATTTTCCATGAAAGAAAGAAATTATTTCCAGTTTTGAAAATTGTTTCATGTTTTTCTGGTCTTTTCTTTTTTCTTTTTTTTTCTTTTTTCCTTTCATATTACTCTGTTTTATACTAAGAACTAAGTAGAGGAACATAAAGGAGAACAAACTTCACCATCAAGTTTCCCCTACTAATTCTGAATGTGTCAGACAAGATGGCTGCACGTCACTAAGTTAGAGAAGACCCTGACTGACAGTTGGTACTTAGGAGACTCCCTCCATCTCTTTGATAGGGGATATTAAGATACCAGCCTCATTCTTCCTTTTCTCTTATGTATCTTCTTAGTTCCCTATTATACACAGTAGAAGTGGACCTAACATAAAAAAGGTTCCTGTATAATGAATACAAGGTAAAGAAAGATAGTTAAGCGCATGTTCATTAAATGAGTAAAGAAGCTAATCCTTCATGGAAATTTAAGACATGAGAACAGATAGAAGATAGTTTTGTTTAAATATGGGTAAGTAAAATATTAGGTAAACTGTGGCCTTTAATATGAATCAAAACTTCTCAAAATCATCAACCAAAAAAAAAAACCTGAAATTAAGAAATATATATGTGAACAACTAACATGAAGTTTTTGCCAAAATGGGCCATACAAAAAATAATTTACAGAGAACCTGAGCACCTTGAAACATTTATTTTCATATAGTTTAAGAGTTTTCATATAGTTTAACACTAGTTCCATATTGACCTCATCAATTTCTTGGTAGTTCCTTTATTTTCTTAGTTGATACCACCTAGTGAGCTGCAGATGTTTAGTCTAGGTGCACAAAGAAGATAGAAAGCAAAGGTACTAGTTTGAGAGGGCATGTCGCATTTTTACTTTTTAGTTCAATAACTTCTCAGTCCTTATCCAATTCAGTTCAGTTCAGTTCAGTTCTGTTCAAACACTGCCGATTTCAGGCAAAGTGACTTTCTAGATTCACCTATACTTTCCTCCTTTTCTCCGAGGGTTGATGAAGGAGGTTTTCCTATTCCTGTCTATGGCTTAATTCCATTCTTTCTTACATGTCATTCCTTAAGTCCTTGAAAGCCCTGCCTATCCTGTCGGTGATATTAATTAATGCTATTTTCCTTTGTGTGGCATACTTCCATAGAAGAGAGAGTGATGGTTAAGAATGCAGGTACTGCTGAGGCACCTGGGTGGCACAGTCAGATAAGCCACCAACTCTTGGTTTTGGCTCAGATCTTGACCTTGGGGTCCTGAGATGGAGCCCCGTGTGGAGCCCTGTGTGGAGACAAGCATGAGGCTTTGCCCTCAGAACAGAGTCTGATCAAGCTTCTCTCTCTCCCTCTGCCCCTCTTCCACCTCTGTCTCTCTCTTTCTCTCTCTCTCTCAAATAAATAAATAAATAAATACATGTATGTTTTGGGGAAGAAAAGAGAATTCAGATTACTTGAATTCTGATTATGATTCAGCAACATCTGTGTGAGGTTCAGCACGTTACTTCCTATCTTTGCCTTAGTTTCTTCCACTGAAGTATTGGGAGGACAATCATTTCCACCTTATGGGCTGTTATTCCTAATAAAATCAGTATTAGATGATATGCAGAACATGATTAGCACAATGCCTGCCACATAGCATGTACTTTAACATTGCAATCCAACTTCCATTTCGAAATTTTACTCTGAATTGTCTTGAATAATCAGATACTTTCCCAGCTACCAACTACTGTAGCTTTATATTCTGATCTAATTCAGTGAAACCTCTAGTATTTGAATCCTGTGTGCCTCCTTTCCTTTTTCTTACATCTCTTTCACTTAAAAACTATTCAGAAGTTCAGAAGTGCCTACTTGGATAGGGACCAAGGAAGCCAGTGAAGAAGACAAATGTGGGCCATGCCTGGATTGTGCCCTCAGGATCTTAGAGTACAGCAGGGAAGATAAAATGCATATAAAATATCATTCTAATGAAAATTAAAATAGGAGAGCACCAGAAGAGATACTGCTAACTCATAATGTAGTGCTCTGGAAGGTCAGATGAAAGCACAATGACTTCCAGCTAAGAAAAATTAAAGAAAAGAATAGTGGAGGAGCTGGCATTTACTATGGGCTTTTCAGAATGGAAGACATTTGGACACATAAGTAGTAAAGAAGTGTATTTTAAGTAAAGGTTACCAAATTGGCCAGACTTCTTATGAGAATAAGAAAGGGTTTTTTTGTTTTGTTTTGTTTTGTTTTGGGAAGATTTACTTACTTTACAGAGAGCACGTGAGTGGGGAGCAGGGCTACAGGGAGAGAGAGCCCTCAAGCAGGATGCCCACTGAGCTTGGAGCCTGGTATAAGGCTCCATGCCAAGACCCTGAGATCACAACCTGAACCAAAACCAAGAGCCCCCGCTTAACCGACTGAGCCACCAGGATGCCCCTAGAACAAGAAAGTTTTAAATTCACTTTGTAACAAGGAGTAAAGCAGATTATGGTTGGAGTTTGCATAAACCCCGCTTGTGAAATGTCTTACCTTCCAGGCTAAAAAGTCTTGTTTTGGCTTGTTTTGTTTCCTGTGAATGATAGGGAACCATTAAAGCTTTTAGAGGAGGTAAGTGACCTGATCAAACCTGCATTCAGTAAGATAAGTCTTGTCGTGATTTCATCATACTTCAGTATACATGGATAAGATGGGGTACCTGCCTTTGGGGAGTCACAGAACTGGCTAAAAGCAAGTGATAGAGCTGTGAACAGGTTCCTACAGGGAAGTGAGAGGAGCTTGCTTACTCCCAGGCGGAAATGGAAAACTTCTTATGAAAGGTGACTCATGAACTAGTTTTTGAGAGATGAGAAATGAACAGGCATGGAGGGAAATAGCAGAATCTCTTGTAGGTGGTAGAAGTTAAAATGTTTAAAATGGCATGAAACTGTAGAGTTTATGAAGAGTACAAGGAATTGTATTCATGGAGCGTAAAGTGGAAAGGTATTAAAAGAAAAGTAAGCATGGAGCAGGTCACAGAGGGCTTTGCAAGCGATAGTAAAACACTTGGACCAGAGGCATTCTGTAAAACAAATGAAGTGGAGAAACAACTCCAGACCAGTGGTTACTGTAATAGTCCAAGTGAGAGATCATGATGACAACCCAGGTTTAGAGATACCTGTGAAGACAAAGGATGTCACAGAAATAGGGGAGAGCTTGTGTTGGTGGCATTAAAGGGCTCATGTGACTATATATCCACTTGTTAGACATTTGATATCCATTCTATTCCAGCCACCGAGGAAATATGTCAATAATAGATCAATGTGCAGAGTGGACAAAAATCCCCTGCCATCATAAAGCTTATATTTCTTGAGGAGGACCAAAAGAAGTGATGACAAGAAAATAAAACTTCATAAATAAGTTCGCAAATGGTTATTTCCTAGAAGCAGGCTGAGCTTTGGTCCCGCAGTCAGCTTCTTCTCCTATGCTCAGTAGCTATTGGTTGCTGTTCCCACGATCTTATTTTGGGCCCTTTCTTTTTCTTTTTTTTTTTAATTCTATACTCTATATCCATTCCTTCTGTCTTCAAACCTTATGATTTGCAACTCTACAACTCATATTTAAGTTCTCTCCCAAGAATCAGACTTTGTCAGCTGCTTACTTTATATGATCTTTTGGATGACCACCTGCATTTTGCCTTATTCTCTTCAATTTCAAAATGCTCTATACTATCTTATGCAATTTTCCTCTTTGTCCTTTATTTCATACTTGCTTATGTCGTTTTCGTATGTGAGTGAGCTGGAACTCTGCCGTGCTCTTTAATGCACACCTAGTTACTTTGTACATCTTGGTTTTCAGATCTGAAAGGTCATCTCCTTAATTTCCTCAGGCTTAGTTCAGACCTTACTATCCCCCACTTGGGTTAGTGTTAGTTTGTTAACTGGTCTCCCTTGCCACTTTACTCACATCCCTAAATCACAGGTCAGATCTTGTTACTCTTTCACAGAAGAGTTCTTTTGTGTCCATCCTGTCCCGGGTCATCTATAACATACAGAAGTACCCTTAGATATAAAAGGAAAACAAAAAGTCCTATGCATGCTTGACATGCAAGGAGTTGCATAGGCTCTGCAGAGAGATGGGTTTTCCATACCAAAGAAAAGTAGAAGACAGATATGTTATTCAAAAGTCACTGACTCTGTTTCGATCCCTATTCTTTTTTGTCTATTGTTAATGTTGTTACTCCGTTGGCTCAGGAACCAAACGAGCTCCATATTTGCAAATCTTCCCCTACACCAAAGAGCAATTCTTTGTGGTTCTTTCTCAGAATGTCTAATACAGAACTGAATATTAAGGAACAGTGGCGCCATAAGTGGCGCTGTAGGGCTAATGAATGCTTCCAGGTAGGACCCTGACAGCACAGGGCTGTTGCTGTGTAGGAATCCCAGAAATCAGAGTGTAGAGGAAAGCCAATATATGCTGTATCTGCGCTTATGCCTGAGCTTGTTTACTTCAGTTAAATTCTATACCCTTGACTAAATCTGTTCGGAAATATTGGTTAGTTAGTGTATGCCTGCTTCCGTCCAACTGAATATGACTGGAGAAGTGCAGACCTCAAAGCACTTTCCCCATCCACATCCCTCATTCAGTGCTCCCTAGTGCTTCCCTCGCCAATGCTTCACCTGAATGGTTTCTCTGGGAGAGACAATTACCTCCCTAGCCTCTCTGCTTTTCCCCCACTTGGATGAACTGTAATGCTCTTATTCCCTTTCGCACCGATCAAATCCTTCTTTATCTCTCATTGCTACCTCAAAAACCCACCTCTTCCATAAAATCTTTCTTGATTTCCCAACTGGAAATAATCACCTCTTTTCTTTATTCTGATACATTTTGATTACAAAAAGTATATTTAGTTGATTAAGTGTTGAAGTAATTATAAATTCCTTGAGGGGAACAAGCATGTATTAATTATTATATTCCCCCACAACACAGCACAAGGTTGGTTGTAGAGCATAGTCAATAAATATCTTTGGAGTTAAATTGAATAATGAAACATTTCATTGTTATAATGGTGCCATCACTTTACAAAACAAATTTTAAGAAAAAATTTTAAAAGCAACAAAGACTGATAAAAATGCAGAAGAAAAAATAACTGAACACTAGTTAATACATACTTTGGGTAAGGTCTGTGTATTACTGATTAACTTAGCTTTACTCTAACAAATTTGGGAGGAAATCAAATATAAATGGATGTCAAAATCCTTTATAATTAAATGGATTCGGAAAATATTGATAAGATAATGACAATCTTTAAATATGTATGAAGTTTAGAAAAATTAAGCATCGTCCTTTGAAGCCAACATAATAAACATAAACCTAGTTTTCAGTGGGCGCTTCCCATCTTCTATTTCTACAAATTCAGTATGTATGGCCTTAGACCAGGCAGTTAATCTAAGCTCAAACTGAGCAAAGACATCAAGTGTGAAAGGGCTGTAGATTTTCTGCCCATCTGCAACTTTGAAATTGGTCAAAACTTTCTCCAAAGCACTTCCAAGTGCTTGCTGACCAGATTTGGCTCTAGAGTGTTTTAAATATACATTGTCAGGAGCCGCTTTTATTTTCTGAGCCATTAAATCTGTAGGATTGACTTGAAGTTGGTATACATTAATATGCTGAAAAGCTTCTGAGTGATTTGTTAAAGTAATTCCATGTTTAAAAATCACTGAGCTGAAGGTTTGCATAGATAGCTCCACCCAAAAGATGATAAACAAGCTCTGTGAATGGTGCTATTGGTAGCCACAATACTGTCCTAAATTTAGGGATGTCCCTTGAAAACAGAGAAGGGGAAGAAGTATGGTAAAAGCTGTCTCATCAAATCTGATACTGTTTCTAGAATTCTGTCTGAGGAGGTACATTTGAAAGTGATCTCCAAGGGGTGCCTGTGTGGCTCAGTCTGTTAAACGTCTGCCTTCAGCTCAGGTCATGATCCCAGGGTCCCGGGATCCAGCCCCACGTCTGGCTCCCTGCTCAATGGGAAGTCTGTTTCTCCTTCTGCCCCTCCCCCTTACACTTGTGTACTCTTTCTCTCAGATAAAAAAATAAAATCTTAAAAAAAAAAAAAGGAAGAAAGGAAGTGATCTTCAAAAGTATAATGTGAGCATGAAAATGTTTAACAATATAAACACACTATAATGTGTGTCGTTGTACCAATTATGTTGCTAAGGATAAGTGGTCACCCAAAGGAGGTCTTGAAACTTAGTATATTTGGGATAGGATTGGGGGGAGTATATTCTCTGATGCAGTAACCACTGTATTCCAAAGAAAAACTAAAAATCCCAAAGAATAATCAAGACTCACAGAAAGAGAATATCAGTATGGTCAGCGGGTGAAATCCAAAGATTATTATTGTCTGTGGAACAACTTGTCCTGGCCTTTTCCTTAAATATACAGTCTAGAAACTCACTCGAAAGAAAGACTGCAATCACACAGAAATATGCACATGCGCACACACATGCGTGTGCGTGCACAAACACATGTACCCTATTACCATGGAAACTGTAATGTAATGGTTAATTTTTTTTATGTGTCAACTTGGCTAAGCCACAATACCCTGGTATTTCATCAAATACCAGTCTAGATGTCACCATGAAGTTGTTTTTCAGATGAGGTTAACATTTAAATCAGTAGACTTTGAGTAAAGCAGATTGAACTCCTCAGTGTGGCTGGGACTCATATAATCACCTGAAGACCTTAACAGAAATAGGCTGAAGTCTTTCCCATGGAAAAGGGAATTCTGCTCCAGAATGCCCTTAGGCTCCACGGCAACACTCTTCTTCCCTGAGTCTCTAGCCTGCCAGACTGTCCTGTAGATTCTGGAATTGTCATCCCTCACAATCACACGAACCAGTTCCTTAAAATAAATCTCTCCCATTCTCTCTCTCTCTCTCCTGATTCTGGGTGAGTGTTTGGGGGGTGATTTCATTTCTATGGATCCTTTCAACTGACTGGTCAGCTCACCAACCGAGAATTTTAAGAGGGGGATTTTTAAAAGTACTTTTTTGAATGAAATTTTTGTGTAGTTATTGTATATGTACCAAGAAAGCTATAACTTAGGGTTTGGTTGTGTTTTTTGCTTTTGGTTCTTCTTTTTTTTTTTTTTTTCCTTTTTTGGTTTTGTACTTTTTGGGGAATGATTTGTTGAATTTTATTTTTTCCTAACTTTACCAAGGTTTGCAGCTTTTACCTCAATAGAACAGGAATATTTTAAATCCCATAACTGCAGACAGACCGGAGTGATACCGTTTTAAAAGTTTTTCTTTCCTCCTTGTTATTAGGTTTGTTAATGTGTTAGGAAGAAATGACAAAATCCCGTGTAGGCTTTTTCTAAAAAGTTCAATGTTCTTTGTCCAGATTTTAGATTCTCAGAATCTAAAATCTCACACGCGCATACATGCGCGCCCGCACACACACACACATGCACACATATACACACATACTTAACATATACATTAATATAATTCAATAAATGCTTTCCAAAAATACTTATAAAACCAAAAGCTATGTAAAAAAAAAAAAAGAAAAAGAAAAAGATACAAGGCTTTATTTAGTATTAATTGATAGAATTATTGTCTTTGGTGCCATAGTCAACCATCTTACAAACTTCACAATCTGGGCTTGTATAAATCCTCTTTCTTAAAATTCGAGGAGGAAATGAAGGTTGAATGGGCCGGACTAAACTCTTAACTTGAGTTGACAAATATAACCCTGGTAAGTAAGAACATTTCCTTTTAACTGTGAACAAATACAAAACCACATTCATCTGGCATATTTTTGGTTCACATTGTGTTGGTGATTCTTTTTTACAGGACAAAGGCTGATGACTCAAGCTTCTCTGACATTTCCCTCATGTAGTGTGCATCCTGCCACCTGTCAGTCTGGTGCTTTTCATAAACACTCGGTCACATATGTTAAACACGTTCCCCCTTGTCCCACTTCCCAACAGCAAAACACACGAGCACACTCTTCACACAACATTCAAGGAAAATGTCTTTCCGCTCCACTTTCTGCATTGCTCATTAGAGTGGCTGTAGGAAGCTTTCTGGTTGTAGCCTTTGAGACTAAAACATCACTCAATCGGTCAATAACAAAACACACACAAAAACTGGAATCCGAGTGCAGGTGACTACAGTTAGGATGAGAAGCCCTATAAAGAGGTATTGACAATGAAAGCAGCTGCCTGGCACCAACTGCTGTATGAAGGCAGCTGCTTTCTGTACATCTAGGTGGAGCAAAGCTCACTCCTAAGCAGCAGTTGCTACCCTCACAATAACTATGCAGGCTAATCTCCCACCAGCCCAATGAGTATTTGGAGAACAAAAGGAAAATGATTGTGTTTCTCCCTGAATCATAGATATACATAATGAATTTTTGTCTTCAGATGGTTTATTTCTCAAGACATGAGACATAGACATCTCCAAAAGAAACAAACACACACTTGATTAATAGCGGCGAGTTCCACTTTGAAAAGACGAGATGGGCCAATACACTTATTTTTGAAAGAAATAATAGTGGTTATTATTTCTGGCATGGGGTCGTCTCACATAGCCATTCTTCAGGTTTCAAACTACAGCATTGGGTTTTCAGTGCAGGAGCCTTTAGCGCTTTCAAATTATAATCAGGTCCTTGGGAAGGGTGGGAGTGACCATCATTTTTCACACTTTCACTTGGGATATATTTAAGGCACAGTGTTAACTACATATGCACTCTATGTTAAACACATACACAAATCTTGCTTGTCCCATAGTACTAGTGTAGGTCATTATTCCATGATAGACTCCATTACCTCCCATTGGAAGAAGTAACAAAGAGAGAATTATTAAATAATGATCACAGGCAACTCTCACTTCTTGGTTTGTGAAATTCAAGTTATTATCACCTCTCCAGGCTAAGGGAATAGCAAGAAATAGTCAGAGAGGAGAGCAGCGCAGGTCTGTGGAGATGAGCGCTCAGAAAACGCTCATCTTAGCTCTAGGAATCCTTGAAGGGGGAATCTCATTAAGTAAAAGCAACCTTTTAGTGTTCCCTAGACTAAACTGTGAAACATTTTAGAAAAGCAGAAAATCCTTATTTATGGCAGGAATGTTTGAAATTCAAAAGATAAATGCCATTCGGAATGCAAGCATGTTCTAGGTATCTAATATGTAATGGGACACAGCTGTGATAACAGCCACTGAACCAGGGGCCTCTCTATATCATGTCATTAGTTGACTTGTTATAAGCTGATCTTCTGGCCCTTTTTATAAGGGCCACTGGGGTAAAAAATAAATATATCATGTACTGAACATCTGTGGTTCTGTCACAAAGCACCACTCATATCAACTTTCAAGCTCATATCTTGGGCTACACATGACACCCTTTTAAAAATGGATCTCAACAAAATATATAGATTAGGAACTCATGGGCCTTTATTTCCAAAGGATAAAGGATACGAGAAGGCCTGAGCTATACTCTGGGCAAAAACTAATGCATCCTTTTTTCTTATTGTTTTAGTGTATTCTTCCGGGTTCAAAACCATATGTGCACTCTAGATAAGATTCAGGTGATTATTTTATATGTGAGATGTTAAGTGAGGAAAGAAATGTCAAGTGTCCAATCGATTGACTTAGTAAATCATCAAAATCATGAGTCAGTGTTTAAGAACATGCAATTATTAGTAGCAATTCCTGCCTGAGCCCCCTCCCCCAACCTTTTTTTTTTTTTAATTTTTTAAACAAATCTATCAGGTCATAAAGAGGTTCTTTCATCTTTTTATGATCAAATAAAAAAATAATGTTTGTCTCCTTTAGGAAGAAACAGGCAAAGTAAATAAAATATTTGAAATAATTAGGAAATTATACCTGTTATAAAGTATTTCAGAGAAAAGTAAACATTATTAATCTACATAATGAAATAGTTCATGATATTAAACACTAATATAGTTATAAGAGGCTTATTTCATAGAGAAGGTATGGGGGAAGGAAGAAATCCAGTCAGGTTTTAAGTAATCTAGGTAAGATATGATAGAACAAGCACAGCAATGAACATAGTAAGAAGTGGGCAGATTCGGATGGATTTGGAAGGCATATGTTTTTATGAAAATGCTGATGGATCACATGTAGCGGTGTGAGGGAAAGAAAGGAGGCAAGCATAAATCTAACAGCTTTGGTCTAAATAACCTGGAAGGACACAGTTGGTCTTAAGATGAAGATACCTGTGGGTTATCAGTCCCAAATTAGCAACTGACAACAAGATCGTATGGGTGAGAAGAAGAATGCTACTCCAAGTGGTCCAACTTTACCCTTAGCGGTTTGTGGAAGGATCTTAGGAGCAAGGTGGACAACATTTATCTAATTAGTGATAAAGTTCTGGCAAGTGATATCACTTTTCTATTTACAGAAGTGAAGTTCTCTTTGAAATACATTCAGGACATGAAAACCGGGGCTTGATTTAAGTACACTGTTAAGCTGTAAGAGTCCTGGTGACACATGGTTGAACTAACTTCCTGAAAGTAGTAAGTTGTTTACTGACAGTTGGGAAAACTGTATTGGGAAGTCCTGGGTCCAAATTCTCCTCAGCCACCTAAGCTAGATAAATAGGGCTAGAGAACTAGTCTTAAAACAGCTTTTTCTTCCATCAGTTAGGGTAATGATGCTCCAAGTATAGAGATTTTTAAGGCTTCAATGATACCTATAAAATACCCAGTACCAGTGTTTAGCAAATTGCTGGCACTCCACACCTGGTTGATACTTTACATAACACATATGCTGATTTTTGTTTCCATTCAACATAAAAAGTAGCCTTTAGGCTACTACAACTGGAAGATACACACAAATACACACAAAATAGCTAATGTCCACAAATCCAATAAGAAATAACAAAACAAAATAATAAATAAGAAACTACTAATAGCAGAGAAGTGATTATTTCTGAAAAAAAATATATATAAACTTTTAAAACTTCATCCAGTATTCTAAAAATTATAGTAAATGGTAATATAAATACCAGTATTACATATGAAATCCACATTTTGAATCTTTTTAAGTACTTCCCAAGAAGATAAACTCATCTCCCAATTAAGTGTATATGCAGTTTGATTGATATAAAGAATGGCGGATTATTCCTTTATATCTAATTTCTCTGATATATTTCTCTTTGAAACTCATTTCAATAGTGTTTTATTTGTAATAGAGTGAGCAGTGTCTTTTAACTTTCAGAAATAGATGATATTCGTAAACATGGATGTCCTAATAAATATTAGCAGATAGAGTAGTAAAACCTGGCATACTATTAAGTCATCAGCGTTAAATTATGGCCATGTATCTTTAGAAAAATTTTAATTCATGCTTATAAAGATTTTTATAAAGATTATTATGAATGTTTCTAAAATTTTGACATTTTCTTAATTTGCTGAGATAGTTTTTTCCATAATAATTACTATCAATGATTTCAGTGTATTCTAATTTCATATATTTTATGTGGTAACTGTCTATAAATTTGTATATTTAAATAAAATGCTTCATTACATATAGTTAAAAAGCTTGGTTGATCAGCAGAAGAGTGAACGCACAGATTGATGAGTGAGACCGATGTGGAGTTTCACTAGACAGATGTAAATATCTGGTCTTATCCCACTATTATAAGTTTGTATATTTTGACTAAGTGCTTTATACAATCCAGACACATTCAGCTGGGATATCATTAAATTTGGCATGAAACTATCACTTAATTTGTACATAATTTTCCTTTTTCCTGTTTGTGGAAATACTTGAGATAGTATTCTGTTTTTTAGCATCTAAAGTCTCTCCTTTAGAAATAATAATTTTCAAAAATGTGAAGCTATTACACATAATTTGGCATTATCTGTGAGTATGAGATAAATCTGTTTCATTGGGTGGCTTCACTGAGCTGCTGATGCTTGTTGAAGTCTCCTGGCAGCTGGCTTTGCCTGCCTTTTCTTGGCCAAACCAATCAATTTCATGCTGGTTGCTTAAAATCTTTAAGATCTCTTACTAAACTGAGAGCTCCTTGAAAATAGTAGCCACATCTTAATCATCACTTTATCCACAGTGCACCCAGGATAGTACCTGGCGATACTAAGCACTCGGTCATCACTTAGGCAACAGAAAAAAGCAATTAATCATGTGTGTGATTTACCGACAGAGAAAACAAGGAGCTACCTAAAAGTTATTTTGATCTTCAAGACTGCATTTCTTGCTCATGTGCCAAAAGTTCATTAAATATACTAACTACCAAGCAAGTGTTGGTCACTTAATAGTAACAAGCATTATACAGGATATTACAGGCATTGGTTCCCATCTTTACCCTATCTCAGTGTAGAGCTAATCCTTATTTAATAAATAAGAAAGAGTAAAAATACCCAAATGTAATCAATTTAGTAGAAAAGGGATTTTCTCCTCTCAGATCTGTTAGACTTTATAAACATTTTATAATTTCACTCTTTCTGAGCTATACATTCTTCTTGAGCTTTGAATATACACACACATACACATACACACATAAATAGCAAGTTGTAAAACTTCATTCTTTATCTAGCTATTTCATATCAGGACTTCAGTAAGGATATCTATCTTCTATCTGTAATAATAAGCATTTATGAAAATAGCTTAAAATGGATGCATATTTCAAGGAAGATTGATGGGATTTTTTTTAAAACTACTCAGAAATAAAAATTTCCAACTAGATCAAGTTTTTCTACCATATCAATTCAAATCAATAAAGAACTATGTTATGTTCTTTTGTTATGTTCTATATTATGTTTATTGAAAGTTAATGGCATATTAGGCAATGTATTTCAGATGTCAGTGATGAGAAACCTTTTTGAAACCATTTTTTTTTAAAGATTTTATTTATTTATTTGACAGACAGAGATCACAAGTAGGCAGAGAGGCAGGCAGAGAGAGAGAGAAAGGGAAGCAGGCTCCCTGTGGAGCAGAGAGCCCGATGCAGGACTCAATTCCAGGACGCTGAGATCATGACCTGAGCCGAAGGCAGCGGCTTAACCCACTGTGCCACCCAGGCGCCCCTGAAACCATTTTTATATAGAAGGAAAATAAATTAAGCCTTACTCAATGAAACAAAAATAGAGAATCTTTTTCCTGGTGTATTGGAAATCTGCATAACTGTAATAAGTATTCCTTAGAGGATATATACACAACCTCCACAGGTGGAAAAAGATGGACAAACTTGCTCAAAATCTGTATGCAAATAACAAGATGAAAAAACAAATAGAACATGAAGAAAAACATTTTTCTTTAATATCTGTAGAGAGCATAATTTTTGGCATTTAAAATATTCTCTTGGAAATATAATAAACTTACTGAAATATACTTCAAGAAAGAACTAATATTCTAATGATAAAAGATGAATATTTCCTAAGTAATTGAATTTCTTTTTTTCCTTTTAGGAATTTGCTTTTATTTCTTAACAGATTAATATGTAATAGGCATGGAGAAGCTACAAAGTTTTAGGAAGTTACACAACTTCTCAAGGTCAAAGTTCATAAGGTGTATTTTTGTTTTCCTAACTAGCTGGTTTTGAGGAACCATGGAGAACAGCCTTCAAGCTTTATTCTTCAAGGACAGCTCCTCAAACCTCCTTATGGCCTTTTTTTTTTTTTTTTTTTTTTTTTTGACACACAATATTACATTAGTTTCAAGTGTACAGCATAGTAGTGTTTCAATTTCTCTATGTTATGCTAGGATCACCACAAGTATAGCTACCATCTGTCACCATACATAGCTATCATAATATCATTGACTATATTCCTTATGCTGTGTTTTTTTTTTTTTTAAGGTTTTATTTATTTATTTGACAGAGATCTACAAGTAGGCAGAGAGTCAGGGAGAGAGAGAGAGGAGGAAGCAGGCTCCCGCTGAACAGAGAGCCTGATGTGGGGCTCGATCCCAGGACCCTGAGATCATGACCCAAGCCGAAGGCAGAGGCTTTAACCCACTGAGCCACCCAGGTGCTCCTATGCTGTGTTTTTTATTCCCATGATTTACTGATTCCATAACTGGGAAATCTGAATCTCCCACCCCTTTTGCCATTTTGTTCAAGTTCCTGGCCCCTTTCTTGGTTTTTGGCGTTTATAGTTCTATTCTGGTTTTTTGCTTATTTATTTATTCATTTGTTTTTTAGATTCCACATACCAGTGCAATCATGTTGTATTTGTCTTTCCAGTCTTATTTACAGTATTTTAAGTAATCACGAAATCTTTGTTTCACATCACAACATTGGTTAGAATTTTATTATTTTATTATTTTATTTTATTATTTATTTTATTATTTTAAGTCTATATGAAATGATTGTTACAATATTCTTTTGTCAGAGGAAGGATTCCTATAAATAAAATAACAAATGAGAAAGGAGATTGTTACTCAATTAACACCACAGAAATACAAACAATTATAAGAGAATGTTATGAAAAACTATCTGCCAACACAATGGGCAAACTAGAAGAAATGGATAAATTCCTAGAAACATAAACTACCAAAACGGAAACAGAAAGAAATAGAAAATTCAAACAGACTGGTTACCAGCAAATAAATGGACTTAGTAATCAAAAAACTCCCAACAAACAGAAGTCCAGGGCCAGCTGGCTTCATAGGTGATTTCTACCAAACATTTAAAAAAGAGTTCACACTTATTCTCAAAATATTCAACATAGAGAAAAAGAAAGAAAAGTTCCAAATTCATTCTGAGTCCGGCATTACCCTGATACCAAAACCAGATGAAGACACCGTAAAAAAGAGAGAAAGAGAGAGAGAGAGAAAACTGCATGTCAATACATCTGATGAACATAGATGCAAAAATCCTCAAAAAAAATACTAGCAAACCAAATCCAACAATGCATTAAAAAATGATTCACCATGATCAAATGGGATTTATTCCTGTATTACCAGGATGGTTAATATTTGCCAATCAATCAACAGTATACAGCACATCAACAAGGAAAAGGATGAGAAACATATAACTATTTTGATAGATGGAGAAAAGGCATTCAACAAAGCACAGCATCTATTTATGATAAAAACCCTCAACAAAGTAGGTTTAGTGGGAATATACCTCAACATAGCAAAGACCATATAGGAAAAGACCACAGCTAACATCATTCTTAATGGGGAAAAACTGAGAGATTTTCCCCAAAGGTCAGGAAAAAGAAGGATCTTTACTCTTGCCACTTTTATTCAACACAGGACTGGAAGTCCTAGCCACAAAAATCAGACAACAAAAAGAAATAAAAGGCATCTAAACTACAAAGGAAGAAGTAAAATTCACTGTTTGCAGATGATGACACTATACATAGAAATCTTGACAGACTCCACCAAGAAACTGCTAGAACTGATAAACGAATTCAGTAAATTTGCAGTATACAAAAATCAATGTACATTGCATTTCTGTTGCATTTCTATACAATAGTAATGAAGCAGCAGAAAGAGAAAGCAAGGAACTGATTCCATTTACAATTGCACCAAAAATAATGAGATACCTAGGAAGAAACTTACCAAGGACAGGAAAGATCTATACTCTGAAAACTATAACACTGATGAAGAAATTCAAGATGATGCAAAGAAATGGAAAGACATTCCATGCTCATGGATTAGAAATGTTAAAATGTCTACATTAGACAAAGCAATCTATACATTTAATGTAAATCCTATCAAAATATCAACCACATTTTCACAGAGCTAGAACAAACAATCTTAAAATTATTTTATATATATATATATATATATATATATATATATATATAATATTATATTACAAAGCTATAGTAATCAAAGCAGTATGATGCTGGTACAAAATAGACACTCAGATCAGTAGAACAGAATAAAAAACCCAGAAATGAACCCACAACTATATAGTCAATTAGTCTTTGACAAAGCAGGGTAAATATTCAGGGGAAAAAGAGACAGTGTTGGGAAATTGGACAGCAATGTGCAAAAGAATAAAAATGGACCACTTTCTTACAACATGCACACACACAAAAAAAATCAAAATAAGCTAAAGACCTAAATGTAAGACAGGAAGCCATCAAAATCCTAGAAGAGAACACAGGCAGTCATCTCTCTGACATTGGCCATAGCAGCATTTTTTTTTCTAGATATGTCTCCTAAGGCAAGAGAATTAAAAGCAAAGATAAACTACCTGAACTTTATAAAAATAGAAAGCTTCTGCACAGCAAAGGAAACAATCAACAAAACTACAAAGCAACATACTGAATGGGAGAAGATATTTACCAATAATAGATAGATAAAGGGTTAGTATCCAAAATATATAAAGGACTTAAAAATCTTCACACACAAAAAACAAATAATCTAATTTAAAAAATTAACAGACATTTCTCCAAAGAAGACATACAGATGGCCAACAGACACATGAAAAGATGCTCATTATCACTTACCATCAGGGAAATACAAATCAAAACTACAATGAGATGTTACCTCACAACTGTCAGACTGGCTAAAATCAACAACACAAGAAACCACAGGTGTTGGGGAGAATGTGGAGAAAAAGGAACCCTCTTGAACTGTTTATGGGCATGCAAACTGGTGGATCCACAATGGGAAAGGTTATGAGGGTTCCTAAAAAAGTTATGGTCCAGCACTTGCACTACTAAAGAATAGGAAAACACTAAGTCAAAGGGATACAAGCACGCTATGTTGTTAACTAGCTGGAATTTAAAACTTAAAAAATAATATTTTGTCACTGATTTCTTCCCATATCTCTGCCCATTTCTTTTCTTTAATCATTATGGACATTCTTTGCTTGACTGTCATTTTATTATTCTTACCTATCCTTTTAATTAATCAACTTATTTATTTATTTATGTATTTATTTATTTATTTTAAGTAGGCTCCATACCTAGCATGGAGCTCAATGCAGGGCTTCAACTCACAACACTGAGATCAAGGTCTGACCTGACAACAAAAGTCAGACAGATAACTGATTCAACCACCCAAGCACCCCACACATCCCTTTATTTTTTTATTTTTTTTTTTTAAGATTTTATTTACTTACTTGACAGACAAGTAGGCAGATAGGTAGGTAGAGACTGAGAGAGGAGGAAGCGGGCTCCCCGCTGAGCAGAGAGCCCAATGCGGAGCTTGATCCCAGGACCGTGGGATCACGACCTAAGCCAAAAACAGGGGCTTTAACCCACTGAGCCACCCAGGCGCCCCACATCCCTTTATTTTATGGATGTTTTGGGGTCTTGTCTTTGCTCAAGTTTCAGCAGAATAGACCAATATAACCAACTGCCTATTAGACATTTTGATTAGACCTTCACAGGGACACCTCTGTGCTGGCTCAAAGCCTATATATACGTAGGCACACACACATACACACACACACACACACACACACACACACACAGATGTATGTGTGAATATGTGTGTGATGAAAGGAGCAAGAATAGCTACTTACAGTGAGAGTTGTTCCACATTACACATACGAATTATAATTCTGAAAGAACTGAGGCCTAAACCAATCACATCAAATAGATTTCAGAACTTGATCTCATGTTTTAATATTTCTTCGTATATATTTTATTTCATTTTTTATTTCCCTCTAGACAAAACAAGATCGGTATGATTATACTGGAAATGGGGCACAATGACTTTTTTAAGCACTTCCTTGGTTACTTATGCTGTCTCTCATTTTTTTACTCCTTACAACAATCTGTGTGAAGTATTTTATCTATTTTAGAAAGGATGCAAGGGCTCCAGTTTAGTCCAGTAACTGCCTTAATTCATTTTTAAATAAAATTGGGAATAAATTCCTCAAAAAATAAAAATACATATCAATGTATGTAATATAAAATAATAAATAGTAAATGTTTTATAAAAAATATAAAACAATAGCTATGATAAGTGACCCATTCAGAGGATCGGATTGGGAGCACAGAGAGTCTTTTTGGACACCCATTCCAGAACTCTCCTACCCTGACATATAACCTGTCCTTTAAAGCTAATTCTTAGACAAAATTGTGAACAAAGATTTTCTCTCTTTTGATTTGTTATAATTATTTTTTTCCTAATGAGATGAAAATAAAAACCAATAAGAGATTATTTCTGGATCATAACAAGTTTTCAAGGTAAATGCTATTTATTCATTTATTTATCTTTAAATATTTGTGTTTTTTATTTATTTTTGAGAGAGAGAGAGAGAATGGGAACAAGTGGGGGGTTGGGCAGAGGGAGAGAATCTTCAAGCAAACTCCCTGCTGACCACAGAGCTCAATGTTCCTCAATCTCAGGATCCAGGAGATCATGATCTGAGCTGAAACCAAGAGTGGAACAGCTAACTGACTCAGCCACTCAGGCGCCCCCAAGATAAATATTCTTAAAGTAGCATTGATTAATAGTAAGCACAATCTTTCAAAGCTACTTTAGAAATTTGGGCTACTTTAGAAAGTTTGGGATAAATAACTCTCTAATAAGGCAATTCAGGTTTCTAGTTCTAATCAGCATTACTCAAATCATGTGAATTTTTTTTTTAAATATTTTTTTATTTTTTATAAACATATATTTTTATCCCCAGGGGTACAGGTCTGTGAATCACCAGGTTTACACACTTCACAGCACTCACCAAAGCACATACCCTCCCCAATGCCCATAATCCCACCCCCTTCTCCCAAACCCCCTCCCCCCAGCAACCCTCAGTTTGTTTTGTGAGATTAAGAGTCACTTATGGTTTGTCTCCCTCCCAATCCCATCTTCTTTCATTTATTCTTCTCGTACCCACATGTGAAATTTTGATTTTAAAAGAAAAAGTATCATATGATCTACATGCCAGTCAGTCAAGATTTTACAATAATACAATAACCATTTTCATATATTTCTTTTTCAGCATTACTTGTTTATTATGAAAGAATTTTGTTATGAAAGAGTCTGGCCAATGGTAGTAAAACATTTGCTTCTGAGAACAGAGCATCTTCTCCTTTTAGATATGTTCATCTACTCAATTTCTCAATGATTTGCACATATTACAATTATTCCCTAAGGACCTTCCATGTTTAATTTAACCCTTAAAGGGTAGAGCACATTTAAAATTTAAATCATCGTTTTTTCTATGTTTTGAAACTAAAAGTATTCTGTTGGGGGCAAATAAGAGCAATAAAGATTTCTGTTGCCAAAGAAGCATTTTTTGCTCTTGGAAAGATGCAGTGAAGATGGCACAAGTTAGCATTAAATGGCTATTTCTTTCTTAGAATTTATATGCTTTAGTCAACACTGCATTTCCTCCTCCAGCTGCTTGTTGATATGTCTGCTCTTGTGAACGTCCTTTAGGAGAAGCCAACAAGAAAGACAAGCACGGTCCAGGCCCCGTCCTGCTCCATGGAGAGTAGTTATGCTAAGGATCAGAAAGCAAGATGGGATGAAATTTTTTTTTAAAGATTTTATTTATTTATTTGACAGACAGAGATCACAAGTAGACAGAGAGGCAGGCAGAGAGAGAGAGAGGAGGAAGCAGGCTCCCTGCCGAGCAGAGAGCCCGATGCGGGACTCGATCCCAGGACCCTGAGATCATGACCTGAGCCGAAGGCAGCGGCGTAACCCACTGAGCCACCCAGGCGCCCCGGGATAGGTTGGAATTTAATTTGGATCCTGGAATCCCCCGTCTTCATCTACTTGTTCTCTCCATAGAGTTGTTGCTTTAAGTTCACATAAAAGTTCTGAATAACTGTGGGGACAGTCTATGGTTCTGATTTTGTTTAGCTTATAGCTCCTGCTGCTGATCTATAATCTGCCTCCATCCCAGGACGTGATGGCTGAAAGGCATCATTCATGTGTTGAACGATGTGGAAGGCTTCAGACACACGAGGACATATCCCCCAGAGTGATGTTCCTAGATGCACAGGTATCTGCCTCAATTTCAAATCAGAAAGAAAGAAGCTAAATGATCACACAAGTAAAATGCACCAGGAAAATTATAATATATATATTCACTCATAATCTCTGAGCCTGACTTGGGCCTCACGTGTTCCCTGAGAGAAATAAAAGGGTGAGATTTCCATGTTCAGGGCTTGTTAATCATACTAGTGGAATAAGGAGGGCAGGATTCATCATAGTGCATTACTGGAATCTTACCTCATGTTTTGTGGTTGATTTTCATCACACTTTATCATTCTAACTCTCTTCACTGATGTTGCAAAACACCTTCCTCCCTGTTCTGGAAGAATTAATGCAAATTCTTCTGGTATCTACTTTACTTTCAGTCTACATCATTATGTGACAGCATATATTTCTATAAAGACTACACCAATATGTGTTCATATTTTAATAACAGATGCAACTTTGTGCCTTTTCTACCTTTGTACTGAAACATTTGCTTTCTCAGAAACGCTAAAGACTGATCAGCTATCTTTGACATGAGATGTTCCAATATCATATCCATATATTCTGTTCCTAAATTACAGCAGAACAAGGAAGATAGAGTAAACATATTTCAAAATCAGAAATATAGAAGATTTAGAAATATTGTCTTATCAATGTAAAAAATCAGAGTATATTCTAAACTTAGCCAAAAGGAACTGATAGTTCTCGGATTCATTTTTTTTTAAATCCAAAAATCTTAATTTATTCTTTCTTGTCATTAAATAAAAATTCAAATATACAGACACATTCAATATTTATTTTTTAAAAGGATGTATTGCTTATTTAAGATGTATTAAAGATACCTGTTTCTTTTTCTACTAATGGACAAATCACATCTTATGATAGAAACTATACACCTACATGCAGAACTCTAGTAAGATAAATTGAAAGAGGAGGGAAAGTTCCATTCACTCTAGGTAAGAATCAGGGTCACGATAACATTCATAGAGAAAAAGTAAGTTTAAATGGAACTAGAAAAAAATATTAAAAATGTGCATACATACTTGGAGCAAAAAAAAATCAAGATTGGGGAGATATTTAAAATGGAAATAGTAGAGCAATACTAGGACCCAGAGAATGGAGAGACATCTCTCTCAACTAACATAAATTCAGAGAAACAGGATGGCATTTACCTAAGTGTCAAACTATGGGTAGTTAGTCCAAAAATTCTAGGATTGATGGTAGTAACTCAGTGTCAACAATCTGGCAACCAGGAATCCAAGTAGAAAAAGGTTCAAGTCCCAAAAAACTATTTTTGGGGGTTTGGATTTATGGCTCAAAAGTTTTAAAAATGCCATGTTAGATTTGAAAATAATAATTACAGATAATGTTAATACTCATATAAGTCCAATGATGTTACTTATTTTATTCTTTCATTATAATTAAGTCACTCAAATGCCAAGAATTTTATTCATTGACTTTATTTTCTGCTCTTTTCAATACTTCTTCTTAAAACACAAATTGAATGAAGTTACTCTTCCACTCAAAGTGTTTATCTCTATCCAACATCCCATTATGCAACATTCAGGTTGCTTGGTCTTCCTTGACTATTCAACCTGAGTTCTTGTTACCCCTTAAACAAGACCAATTTCTTCCTTTCAGCCTAGCCTTCAGGAAACTCAGCTCCAATATTGTGATATGATATATATACTTTTTTTTGTCTATCTGCTTTATTTCTATTTTTCAAAGTACATTTAGTTCTTCTTCAAAGGTTTCCCCAAAATTTCTAACTAATTTAATTACATAGTGTCTTATGTATATTTGTTTGTTTCATATATATTGCTTTTTAAAAAGATTTTATTTATTTATTTTAGACAGAAAGCACATGAACGAGCACAGGCATCGGGGGAGGGGAATGGGTGGCAGAGGGAGTAGCAGGCTCTGAGCTGAGCAGGGAGCCAGATGTGGGCTTCATGTCCAGGACCCGAGGATCATGACCTGAGCCAAAGGCAGACGTTTAACTGACTGAGTCACCTAGACACCCCCTCATATATATTGTTTTTAATTCTGTACTTAGATTGCAAATTCCTGCACGTCTTGGGCACATATGGCATGCAGGTAAAAGAGGCATTCAAACATATTTGCTGACCTCTTAACACTTTTTACACATATCTCAGTGGAAAAAAGTTGCTAAGAAGTAAAATATTTTTATTTAAATTCCTACTTTTTATCTTGGAATCTATTACAGACTATTACAATTAATCACATCATTTACTTATGAATGCTATAACCAAGAATTTTATTTGATTTGATTTTTAAAGATTTTATTTATTTATTTGACAGAGAGAGATCACAAGTAAGCAGAGAGGCAGGCAGAGAGAGAAGGAAGCAGGCTCCCAGCTGAGCAGAGATCCAGATGCGGGGCTCGATCCCAGGACCCTGGGATCATGACCTGAGCTGAAGGCAGAGGTTTAACCCACTGAGCCACCCAGGTGCCCCTATAACCAGGAATTTTAGAAATTGACATTAAGAATGGTGAACAAAGTGTGAGGATCTAAAACAACTGAAAGGAAAAATCAGTAGCATGGAACAACTTCTTATATGTAAAAGATGAACCAAAGATGCTTCCAAGTGTTAGATTAGGATCTGGTGAACTAGGGAAATGATGGTTATCTTGGCAAAGAGGAAAAAAAAATAAGGAAAGAAAGTTGTTTGAGGGAGAATATATTTAATTTTGAATGATGAAAATTTCCACTAAACAATCATTCATTCAGTAAACATTTGAGTGATTACAAGGTGCTAGAAGGCATTGTTCTATGTCTGAGAAATACAAATGCGAACATCAGAGAAGATGCACAGCCTCATGAAATCTATATTCTTCCTGACACTTTAACATAAAGATACAAATAGGAAATTATTGAAGGACTTGCTATCACACGAGGGCAGAAATCAAACCTTAGTATGAATGAGAGAACAAAAGAAGTAAGGATTACACTACAAAATGTGTGTGTGTGTGTGTGTGTGTATTATCTTAGTCTGAAAATTAGGAGGAAAATAGGATGAAATCTTGAAGATCACACACTTATGCCAATATTATTATTGCTGCTTCTGTTATTTCATTCTTTGTAACTTCCTCTAAGATGAAGGAAAACCTCAACAATTGCCCAAAAGGCAAAGAAAAAGAGACAGGAGCGCTCGTGCTGAAGGTGCTGGAGGAGAAGGAAATTTGTTTGAGAGCACATTCTATAAAAATTCTGGAATCGGTGAAAGTTAGTAAGTACAAAGTGAGGAAATTAGACTTAAAGAAGGCAGGTTTGAGGTGGGGGGAGTAGTATGTTCTTCTTCCTCTTAACCTTTACAGTCTTGAAAGTGAGGACAATGTAATAGGAGGCAAAACACTTTGCTGTGTCTCCTCTAATCTCAACACTCAACTCACAAAACATTTCGCTTCTGGTTACTAAATGTGTAACACACACCTTGCAATTCTGACCCATGAGCTGGGTCTCCTACAACTGACTTCAATTCTGATACTATCTACCTGGAATTAGCATTGGACCCACAGGTTAAGGGCTGTCTCCGTGTCCTCCGTTCAGCTGCTAATCTCAAGTCCCGGTTGGTATCTGTGATTCTCTCCCACCAGCTCTCAATCAGAGAGAGATTTCTCCTTGGGTCCAACTAATTTGCTATAGTAGCTCATGGAATGCAGGAAATATATTTTTTAAAGATTTTATTTATTTATTTGACAGACAGAGATCACAAGTCGGCAGAGAGGCAGGCAGAGAGAGAGGAGGAAGCAGGCTTTCCGTGGAGCAGAGAGCCCGATGCAGGGCTCAATCCCAGGACCCTGGGATCATGACCTGAGCTGAAGGCAGAGAGGCTTTAACCCACTGAGCCACCCAGGCACCCCCAGGAAACATTTTTTTACTAGATTACCAGCTTCTTATGAAAAGATACAACTCAGGAACAGCCAGTTGGGCGAGATGTGTACGGCAAGGTGTAGCCGAAGAGGCACAGAGCTTCCCCCTTCTTTCCAGGCATTTCATCTACCAGCACCTGTATGTGTTCACCAACCCAGGACCTTTCTAAATCCCAACTTCTGGGCTTTTAGGAAGGCTTAATTATATAGGCAAGAATGATTATATCATTGGCCCCTGGTGATTGAAATCCATCTCTAGCCCCTCTCCCTATTCCTGGAGTTGGGGGTGGGAATAGGGGACCTGAAAGTTTCAACCTTCTAATCATAGGGTTTGGTTCCTCTGGCAATCAGACCCCATCCTTAGGGGTTTTCCAAAAGCCGATTCATTAACGTAAATGCAGGCCTGGTTGGAGGGGGTTATTATGAATAACCAAATATACCTTTATTACTCTCATCACTTAAAAATTCCAGGGGTTTTAGGAGCATTATGTCCTGAACTGGGACCAAGACCAAATGTATTATTTCTTATTATAAATCACAGTATCCCCGAGGGAAATTCATCTGTGGAGAAGGAGAACATGAAGGTTGAGATTAGGTTTGCTGAAGAGTAGAGATGATAAGGACGGTCTAGCACAGAACCCCTCTAAGAAACTCTTTGACAGACGACTGAGAAGCAAGGACCAAATTTACTAGGGATGGCATAAGTTAGAGTAAATGTTCCAACAATCTCCCTCTCTGTCTCCATGGCTAAGCATTTATTTTTGTAGCCACATGGCATGAGTCACAGGATGACAGAAAGAATTTGAGGGTAAAAGAATGGAATTGGAGTTGGGAGACATAAATAAAAAGTTTGATCTCTTGATGAAATGTTGAAAAGGCCTCTGGGATCTCAGTTTTTCTAGATGTAAAATGGGGGTGGGCGAACCTCAGAACTGAAAGGCCCTAAAGTCTCTATTAGTGCTCCCTATTTTAGCCTAAGATCATCACATGCTATAGGATAGTGAAAAGTGGCCAGCTGCTAGGATGGAGGTTGAGAATAAACTGAGACAGTCCACTAGTGGAATGATTATTTCCAGAACTGAGAAGTAAATACATTCATTCAGGGAAGAAAACAAAAAGTCACAACTTACACCAAGTTATAACTTTACAGATTTTTTTTTTTCACAATCTGCAATTCTTTCTGAACATGTTTGCCAGATTCATAGATAGATACAATCTTTATGTAGAGTCCATGCTTTTGATCTCACTGGCATACTTTGTGAAAGTATTGAACAAATATCCGAATTTACAACATAATCCTCTACAATTTAGAAGGTGGCTTATCATGTGGTCATCGCAAGGCTTTCACAATGTAATCAAGCGAAAAATCAACAAACTCAATCTCAGAAACTAAATTAATCAGGACACATTCACGTTCCTCCTTTATATCCTTGTCAAAGATAGAGAGCCTAGGAGGAATTTAAACACCATGGCATCCTATCTGTCACAGCCGTATCTTTCTAGTGGTAGGAGTTCATTTTTCAAGGCTACCAGTCCATTAACCTTCACAAGAAGAAAAATAAAGCAAAACAAAGAAACACTCCCTGGAGAAATGGCATTGCTCCTAATCTTGGTTATATATCTTACTGTGGGGATTTGAAGATAGAACAAAGACCTTTATCACCCCAGGCACACGAAATGATACAGACACCCTGAAATAAATATATAAAGTGCTTAGTGGTGCATAGTGTAGACAAATTTGTAATTTTTTACAAAAATGATAGTGGGGTTAGAGAGAGTAACTGATATCATCCCTGTTAAATTTGTCTTACCTCGTGATTTGTAACTGGGAGGGCCAAAGCATCAACCCCATTTATTTTTTAATGTCTTGGCCTGCTCTTGGTTGCCCTTACCTCGATTCATTCACTGTATATATCTGGAACTATTAGTTTCCTGATAAATGCATTGTCAGAAAGCCAGAGGCCAATGATAAGATAGGAAATAAGGAGCTCTTGCTTGTTTTCATACGTTGCTGTTTGACTTGGGAGATAATTATAACACAGATTGATGCTCCTATTTTAAACAAGGTAGTAAATCAGCATGAAATGTAGGATTTGGGAAAGCCATGTGCCACATAATTATAATTTCTTAAAATCCCTGTGTTCACCGAATATGAGAAGCTGTAATCATGTAATATATAGCAACAGAATTACTCATCTCTTTCGCTCATAGAAGACAGTTAAGTAAACCTAAGTTACAAATTTTTAAATACTATTAGTTATGAAGTTTAAATGCCGTTAACTGAAGTGAAGCAAAACATATGCTGTTTGGTCTGGGACCTAGATTCCAGTGGGGAAAAGTACAGATTCAGTAAACCAGATTAAAATAATGACACAGTACACTTCATTTAAAATTCATGGCTTTTCCACAAATAAAGTTTACTTATCACCAAGAGAGAATGTGAAAGTATAAGAGTTCCATCAGCATAAGCGAGCAGAAGCAAAGTAGGAACAAAAGAGGGGTGTGGAATAAGATAGGGAGACGTCTGCACATGGACTCTGCCAGGGATAATAATCAAAATACCTATTAATCACATAGCAGGGACAAGGTCCCCTCAAGAAGGAGGAGTTCCAGTGCAGGACTGCAAAGACCTCCCCCTACCTCCCCACCCTATGCCAGCATTTATCCTTTGGTTGCCAAATTATGGGAGAGGACAAGAAGAGCTGAGACACTGCGTTTAGCAGGCTACCCAGGGCACCTGAGAAATGAACCAATACAGAGCTATTTGTGTAACTCCCCTGCAGAAGTAGTCAGAACTACTTTGAACTAGTACAGAAGTGGTGCAAAATTTTAACCATGAGCAGACTCATTCTGATGCATATTTATGGAATATTAGCCCTGGGTGACAGCTCTTAACTGTGCAACTTTGGTGATTTAACTAATCTTCCTGAGCCAGCCAAGTGAAACAAAAGAGTTGTCTTTTAGTTAGTTTTTTGGCTGCTGCTCTAAGACCTTTCCCAGCCAAAGAGAGAATTTAATCAGCTCTCTTTACCTTCGCCAACGCCATCCAGTACACCTCCTGCTATCCTCAGAGCAAAGGGCGAGTCCCATGAGACAGCAGAAGGGCTTCCAAATTCAAGCCACATGCAGGTAAGAGGCAAAGTTGACTCTCCATCCTGACTTCCAGCTCCAAGGTGAACCCACCTGGGAGCAGACCCAAGAATCTGTAGTTCTAGTTGAAGCATTCTCAGGCCACATTCTGTCTCTTCCTTTTCTCCCCTTTTGGCTCCATTATTTATTTCCATATAAACAATCAATGGTATTTCTGTCTTAAGCTGCTTGGAAGGTAGTATCCCTAATTATAGTATCTTAGAGCAACAATTTTATACAATGAGCATCAGCTTAACTTTGCACAGGCTTTGCTGCCTACAAAAGAAAATGGTTTATTTCTCATTCATCACAGTTATCAATAATGGAAACACTGTGATCACCTTATCTCAAAGGGGCACCATGGGTGTGTCACATGTGTAGACTTTGTCAAGTATGACCTTCCCATATGTTTGAGAGAATCACAACTGAAATCCCATAAATAATTTTGGACTCCTCACTGCTTAAAAAACAAAACAAAAACACAAAAGCCATAGTCAAGAATTATCAGAGAAGGAGAAAACACAGAGAAGATTAAAGGGGTGATTGAAAGAACAAGATTTACTAATAGTAAAAGGAACAGAAACGTTGTGGATGTAAAGACAAAGAAAGCTGAGAAGTATGCTTATTGTTTAATTTTTCCATTTCCTACTAAAGGTCATTGTCTTACAACCTGGCAACGTAGCATTTTGTTCCAACTGGAAAAAGATTGTCGGTGAAAAATAAAAAAGTAATTTATATTTGCAAATTTTTAGATCAGTCATTTCAACTCTTCTTCACTAAGACCTCTTTTCACTATGCTTCTCTAAAAGTTCCTTTGAATTTTAAGTACAAATTATATCTATCAAATAAAATGGATTTTTCTTTTTTTATTAATCAGAGAATAATCTCAGCAAATAACACTCAGAGCTACTGAGGAGCATAAAATAGCTGAATAGTGATATAAAAATATGATATAATTATAACATAGATAAAGGTATTTCTAGTTTTAAGTATTCTGCATAACCTTTTGCAAGCTACGTTTCAATGTCTGTTAAGTTCTTTGGAATATCAAAATGTGTCAAGGAGGCCCACCAGTACCATCTCCAGTGTTCCAATTATTTAAAGATTCCCTATTGAAAAGCAATGGATTAAACCAGTTTAAAATTATCTAAAAAATTTGATCATTCCAACTTAAAGAATTAAATTGAGTTATTCAATGTAGCATAACTGTCTAAATGTGACAGAAAAATAAATTCTGGGGGTCTTTCTAAAAAATTGTTTTCTCAACCTTTTTTCCACTCCCTCTGTTAAAACCATTACTTGGCTCAGAGACGGCAGGAGTAGGAAGACTCCAGCATGTACTCACCAGCCTGGTTGGTCGTGATGCTGACTGCAGCGACCTGTCTTGGTGGCGAGCTCAGCTCTGACACCCCGTTAATGGCATCGATCTCAAAGGTGTAGTTAGTATGTGCCAGGAGGTCTGTCACTGTCACCGTGGTGTTGGTGAGTCCAAACTGTCGAGGGAGGAAGCGGACATTTGGGCTGCATGGCTCACACTGTTTTATATTCCACCCACATTTTTTACATATGATGTTGAAGGTAACATCTTTCCGGCCTCCTGTGTCCAGGGGCCAACTCCAGTCCAGGATGACCGAGGTCTCGTTTATATTAGAGATAACATTTCTTGGTGCAGATGGAGGTCCTGCAAAGTAGTTCAACAAAGATTAATGAGCCTCACTTCTGTTTTCTACTACAAGGGAAATAGATAATTTACAATGGAACTGAAAGAGGTAAATAACCATCTTGTCTCTATTATATACTTTTAATTCATCCTTAGAAGATCCATGAGATTATAGACACATGGATTCAAGAGCACTGTCCTCCCTAAGCCATGAACGGGGGAGTTTTGATTCAAGTTGAAGATGCATTCACATAGTCCAACAAGGGAATGTACTACTAAATTCAATGCCCTCGTGAATAGTTATGAAAACTTTACTATTAGTTTTATAAATCTTAGTCCTTTTTCCCTGTGACCTATGACCAACACATAAACAAGAGGGAATAGAAATGTAAAAACACAAATCCCATGACTATAACCTCCCCTAGTCTGTCAAATGTAATACAAGATCTAAACCAAGATAAAGAAAATTCTCCTTCTTTCTGGGGGTCCTGTTGCAGGAAGTGCTTTAAAAACTAATTCATTTTGCGTGATAAATGTTGCATTTGTGGTGAGCCAAGCATGGAGAGTGAAGCAGAGAAAGCTTTCAACTTGCACATGGATAACAGAAGGAAATGGGCCAAATGCTTAAAAATAAATAAATAAAAATTAAAAATTAAAAAAGCGCCATAACAAGAATTAAAAATAAAATAAAACAAACATGGAGGCATGGGTTGCAGCAAAACTACTCACGGGTACAAGCCATGGATGGAGGGTCTTTGTCTGCTCGGAAGTAATTATTCTCACACCTGCAGTTCACTGAACCATCTTCCTGAGTAGAACTGTGGGGTGGGCACTTGGCACATTTCATATTACCATCCGCAGCCTTGTAGAAACCTGGTCGGCAAGCTACAAACAAAACGGCTCTTTTAAATTCTGAGATAATTTTGAAAATGTATTTTTGAAAGTATGTAAAACAGATTTCCGAATGTTAGGGTATGCATTCATTATGAATAAAAATCCACCCCACCGCCCCCCCCCAAGAACTTACAGAAGCAAATAATGTGGCCCAGTGTCGTTTCTCCACATATACATTTGAATTTACACCAAATGTTAAGGGGAAAAAAACCCCGAAGATTTAGATTATTTTGGCACTAGAGTGTGAGGAAATTTCCAGCTCATGTTTTCACAGCTTTCCTTGGCATTGAACTATTTGTGGAGAAAATACAGCAAAGCCATGTCATCATGTAGCCATTCCCTTTTAAAACATGATGCAATGTGTACACTTTCTGTACTGCAGTTAGCCCTGCACTACATACTCGCTCGGGTTTTATGGGTTTCTGTGTGTACAACTCTATCTCCACAAATTGTAAGCAACTGAAGGAAGAAATCATGGCTTCGTTATTTTAAGATTCTTGATGCGTGGTTTCCAGGAGCAGTATTTTTTTTTTTTTTTTCCCTGCCTTGACAGTGTTGTTCCTTAACTTCTATAGCAATGGCTTAAACTGAGATTTTAATGTATTTCCTTGTTTGAATCTCAAAAACATAGTGAGGTGTAATTTCTATTTCAGTATAGTTCCTTGTCTATATCTCAAATACGTAAGAGGTATAATTTCTATTTAAACTGATCTACTTGTGAATTGTTACTAGGTTAAGGTTGCTTTTTTTGTTTTGTTTTGTTTTAAAGATTTATTTATTTTAGGGGCACCTGGGTGGCTCAGTTGGTTAAGCATCTGTCTTTGGTTCAAGTCATGATCCTGGGGTCCTGGAATAGAGCCAGGAAGGGCTCCCTACTCTGCTCAGCGGGGAGTCCTCTTCCCCCTCTGCTCCTCCCCTTTTGCCCCTTCTCGTGCTCCTGTTCTCTCTCTCTTAAATAAATAAAATCTTTAAAAATATATTTATTTATTTTAGTGAGAGACACCAAGATCATGACCTGAGCTGAAGTTAAGAGTGGGCTGCTTAACCAACCGAACTACCCAGATTCTCCAAAATTAAAGCTTTTTTTCTTTTTTGATTAATTTTTTTAAAAGATTTTATTTATTTATTTGACAGAGAGAGAGAGTAAAAGAGAGCATGAGAGGGGAGAAGGTCAGAGGGAGAAGCAGACTCCCCGCACAGCTGAGAGCCCGATGTGGGACTCCAGGATCATGAACAGAGCCAAAGGCAGTGGTTTAAAAAACTGAGCCACCCAGGCACCCAGAGTAAAGCTTTATAAGTAAGTGTCATCTTTTTTTCTAGACATCTCTGAATGACATTTCTTTAAGTCCAATTAATTGTGATGAAGTATTGATTTCAGCTGCCCATTTAACATTCTTCATATATTTACTGTTTTAACAGAAATATGCCTCTACTATATTAGTTTTGCTTAATCTGTATATTAAATTCAAAATGCTATAATGTTTCATGTGATCCAGTACCAAAGTTAAATTGAGAACTGACATCACCACGAAAATCCTGCAAGAAGTCTCTTGACATTGTTTTGAGGATTCAATTCAGGCTCTAAAGTTTTTAAATTTCCTCCAGATTATCTTTGGAAGTTAATGATTTCTTAAATCTCTAAAGCTCAATGTCGATGCTACATTGAGATTTGATGACTTAAACAACTTAGATAGAGAATATACCCTATAGATTGCCTTTATCACTGAATCTCGGAATTTTCCTACATCAGTTTCATATTGTGAATAACAGGTTATTTGCATGCAAGTAAACCTGTGCGGACAAATGTTAACTTTCATAGTCATTAAATGCGTTTTGAAAGGTAACACATTATTTCCATAACAGTGGGTCTTCCTACTGAATGTTTCTTAAAAAATACACTGCCAAGGGAAATCTACTGTTAAGACCCATGATTACAATAACTAAAGATGACAGCATTTGTTAATCTAGTCTTGCTGTTTTCTAGTTTCTATCAAGAATGGCTGCATTCGAATTATCTAAATCAAATAAATTTCAGTGCCGCATTGAGAACCACACAGATAAATTCTATTGCCCTAACCAAACACGGATTAGGATTATAAACTTTTGAACATTGTTCTTGAGCACAGGTTAGAAACCACCACTCATATCTCATGTCATATTGCCTCAGGGGAAAATGATGTAAAGTATAAACACTTAACTTCTGGTTTCAGTTTAGCTCATTGAGCGCTTTTAAATTTGCAAGAGGGCAATACTGAGTCTTTAAAAGGTAGAGTTGCAGTGTTGGCGTCTACTTTGTTTTTTGGTTGCTGGAAAGCTTATCTGCATGTTTTTATTGGAGTTTTTTATGGCTTCTGCAACATTTAGCATAAAGGTATTCACTAAACACTCAATCACTTTTTGTTAATATTATAAATGGCTATACTCTGGGATATTTAAGGAAAAGACGAGACAGTCATACAATCACTTCTTAGCTACAACACTGGACTTCTAATAATAACTTCAGGGTAGCTAGAGTAAATCAACCTAGAAGTTAAGAATGTGATTCAAACTAGTAACTTGATTTTCTCTAAATAGGATTTGATAACCTTAGATACAATACTAGTAAAAGGTAGGTAGACACACGCACATTCCGTTTAACAAATCCTTGGCAATCATTTATTTACTCTTGTTCAGGCTTTCTGTTAGCCTTGAAGGTACAAATGCCCCTAATTCTGTTTATCTTAAAAGGGCCTTGCAATGAAAAGCAGGCAACAGACATTTAACATAGGCCACAAGGAGCAAGCATTCCATTTTGACTGAGCTGTTGGAAGGAACTACACAGAAGGAATCTCATTTGAGAAAGATTGGAACATATAGTAAAAGCTGGCCTGTAAGTAGCATAATTAAATACACAAATACGAACAGGAAAAGAGAAACTGTTAAGTAGAGGAACATGATGGTTACTGTTGGTCGCATAGTAAACACCTAACTCTGCTTTCAGCTTGCTGATAGAATTTTGATTTTGTTCAGAATCGCAGTCTGCTGAGTACTCCTTTACACAGATATGATTGCAAATAGTTATGGATGTCTCAATTGATGTCTAAAAGATGGACAAAAAGATGCAAACAGAAATTTGATGGAAGTCTTCGAAATCTCTCTCCCCCTCCCCAAGGAGATGGTCCAAATGTAACAGAAGCCACTCTACCTACATGATTCCAGCATTGATTCTCTGCATAATGGTTTACATGTGACAATAAGTTAAAGGCCAAGAAAATTAGATGTATAACCTTCACCTGATTCAACTAGCACCTCTCTCAGGATTTCTTATAATGTCAGAAAAATAACACCATATTTGTTTAAGTCACCATGGGCAAATTCCTCATCTCTACAGTGGAAAATATTTCTAAGGGATGGGAGACAAGCAAAGAATGCAGTTGAGAGGTACTAAGTAGAATTACAAGCTAACAGAGCTAAAAAGATCCTAATAAATCACTTTGGCCAGTCTGTGTATAGTCCGTCTGAGGACCCACAAGTCCAGGACTTCAGGTGACACACAACTGGGACAGCCCCTACTCTGCCTCCTCTGGAGGTAGTCAGGTGATTGGCTCTACTTCTCCAAATTGTTAATATTTATGAAATTACAACCATACAGAGTCCAATAATAGATTCAATAGCAACATCCTAAATTGTGTAGACTTCTTTACTCTTTCTGAGAAACTTTCATAGGTACCATCTCAATTGAATCTCACAACAATTGTACTGAAATCATTGGGGCAGATATTAATCTATTCATTTTACAGAATGGACAACTGAAGCACAAACAGCAAAAGTAGCATGCCCCAAGATAATGAAGAATTCAATGGCATAATCCGAAAAAAGAGATTTTCCCGCTGTTAATTTTATATAAATCACCTACTGAAAACAAATAACTCTCTAGAACCTTGAATTATTTTCCTACTAATTGTAAGCTGTTGTTATGACATTGAAGAATAGTCATTTAAAACTTATTTAATTAAAGAAATGCAAGTCTTTCATCATCTACTCTTAGAAATTATATCACAAAGGGTAATGTTTTCTCATGATTCTCTAGGATTTTCTATTTGATGTCTATAATTGTTATGGGGGGAGATGGGCAAGTGTTTTTTGTTGGAAGGGCAGAGCTGTTAAATTCAGGAATAGCACAACTTACGGTATGTGGGAGTTTTTGTTTTCTTTTTTTCCTTTCTTGCTACAAGCAGGATCTTTAAATTTTCTACTAAAATTTTCCAACAAATTTGAGAATATGACTGAATAATTTATATTCATTAATAAAATTATACTGATAGGAAACACTACTTAAATTCATAAGGAGAAATTCTTTATATAGTATACTTGCTTTCAAATTTTTCCCATCAGTAAATAATCTCTCTTCTCTCTCTTCCTTGCAGTCAATCAATTTGTGCTTAAGTACCTATATACCTATTATACCATCTTCATCTTTCAAAAAATTCCTCCTGGAAGAATTTGAACCTTTAGTTCTAAAGAGCATAAATACCTGTGTTTTAGTATCTTGCTTATAGTAATAAAAGCAATGATTGTAATTTAAGAGCACCTCCTTTCTCTTTGAATGCAAAACTAGTGATAAAACAATCAGCACATTTCTTTCATTCAAGTAGTATTTCAAGAAGGTTTAGCATAAAAAAAATCAGGTAAAGGAGTAGAGAGTAATGTTTTTCTTCCTTTCATTGGTCAAGGGAAATCTTAGTCAACTTACTACAGAACATCACGGAAAAAAGAATGGACAAAATGGATACTAATTCAGATTTATCCAGTTTTAAGTTTTAAAATTAAACAAAACAAAACAAAGCAAACAAACAATATATGCTATATAGTTAAGGCCTTCCCCGGTTCAGGCAAGCTACTAAAGCAATATTCAGCTAAGGTGGATACACACATATTCGAAATCACTGGCAGAATGACAGAATTCTGATTTACAGATTTCTTCAGGTAACCTGGTATATATGTTATTCTCAAACACTGGTTAAATTACTCACAGATTTCAATCCTAGGGTAGTAAAACCAAAGAACAACTACTCAGTTTCATATCATTTGAGTGGAGGCAAATTACCACCCTAGTTTTTGTGGTCCCAGAAATGTTTTATTCCCCTGCTTTATTGAAGAATTTTGAAGTAGTGAAATGTGGTAGGAGCTCTCATCTTTGATTTTGGGTTGATGAATCTAAGTAAGGTGAGCCATGAGTCTAAATTAATAATCATTAAAAGCCAGAGGTGTCACTTCCTTAAACCTTACTAGATAGCAGCATAGATTTACTAAGTAATGAGCGTTGTTTATACAACATTTGGATTTTTAAAATTCATTTTCCTCAGACAAATATGTATTAATCTCCAAAATGACCTAGACACTTTATTGTGTCCAGTCTTACAGTGATAAAAGCTGCAATCCTAGCTTTAAAAAGATCAAATCCATATGGCATGGCTATTTTAGAAATGGATCTCCTGGCTTGAAAATGTGAGTGCTAAGATCATTTTCAATATGACATTTTAATGTCATTCTCATCAAGAAATTCTTTCATTTCTCTTTTTAATCCCAAGATTTCAAGTTGTTTTCAGCATTTTACAGGAAGAGCACTGGACTAAGAAGGAGAAAATGCAGGTTAGGATCTAATCTTTTTCTGGTAAATGGGTATCATCCCAAAGGCACTGGCCAAGAGTATACAAATTCTAATTATGTCCTTGGGATAGTGATTTCTTTTTCTATCCCTAAGTCTCAAGTTCCATTTGTAGTAATTACAGTATGTTCTCAGGTTAGAGCCTGAGCAATATAGAGATAGGATTTACTTCCTATTCATTTTGTATGCAGAGTGTCTAGCACATTGTTCAGCACCTAGCACTTGATGAGATACATTTTGAAGTGAATGAGTAACTTGAACCCAATTTTAGTCCCTATACTTCTATTTTTTTCATTTGTCAAGTGATGGGCATGGACTAACTTATCTCTAAAAACTCTTCACATTAACACTTTAAAAGGTTAATACTTTGTGTACCAAGATTTGTAGGATTCCTAGAACTTTCTAGGTTGCAATAAGTAGATTGAAGTACTTCACTTTCCTCACTGCTTTAAGGATTAAAATTTGCCACTGAAATTACAAAATAACATAGAGCAACAAGACAAAGAAAAGAGATTCTCTTCTGACTTAAAAGAAATATTCTTGAAAAATAAATGACAGATTTTTACTCTTTTAAGTGTTTTTCTGTATCAATGTGGTATGTATTCAAAGGACATGTTGATTTCACGATTGAACGGGTTGAAAAATAAATTGACCACCAAACAATTCCCTATTTCATAGTTTTATCTTAACAAATAACACAATAAAACCATATGTGATCTTACACACAGTTCAGATGGAGTAGATGTTTAAAATTTTGAAAATCTTAAGGGAATGAACAAAAATTAAAATATGATATTCTCTTTAATTTTGTAAAATGTAAGAAAAAATTTTTCCTTTTTTTTTTTTTTTTGAAATTTTATTTATTAGATAGGCAGAGATCACAAGTAGACAGAGAGGCAGGCAGAGAGAGAGGGAAGCAGACTCCCTGCTGAGCAGAGAGCCTGATGCAGGGCTCAAATCCCAGGACCCTGAGATTATGACCTGAGCTGAAGTCAGAGGCTTAACCCACTGAACCACCCAGGCACCTCAATTTTTTTTTCTTTTTTTAATGACAAGGGAAATAGGCACAAGATTGAAAATAAAGTTTAAAAGAGAATACATTTCTCTTCTTCTGTCTACTAGAGGCAGACTTCTAGTCTGCCATGAGTTTTTGTCTGTCTTTACTAATCTAGATTTTAGTTCCTCTATTCTAAGCGCTGAGTTAGTGAGAATATGCTTGCTCACTTATTGAGCAAGCCCCAAAACTTATTGAAGAACCCAAGTTGGGCCACAGTAGTACAAAAATGATAAAGTCCTTGCCAAATGTTAATCTGTTATTGAGAACACTAAAAAATGTGAATAAAATAATAGAAGGAAGCCAAAATAATAACAATTTGTAGTGAATGAATGAAAAATATTTTGGGAATCTGCTGATTCCATATTTATGAAGCGGTAACAATAAAACAGGAACTAAATACTACAGGTCAATAGGTAGGTTAAAAAAATCCAACTATCAGCTTTGGAAAATAACAAAGAAAAAGAATGAAATAGAGAATATTATGAGCACTGTGTATACAATGAATAATAATTATAAAAAGGTTTCAAGATAGAATCTTGGCCTTATTCCCAAAGCACATAGCATACTTTCCTCCAAGTCATAATTGATGGGTTTAAGCTACGCTGATACAGAGAATGGGTAAAGTTACCATAGTGAAAGGAAAACAAATGCACTTAGTAAACCATGGTGGCTACTGTTGAAAGAAAGTAGACAGCCTTTCAATTGCAAAGTGAATTTTGTCTCCAGTTGACTAATGTGGTTGACTTTTAAGAGAAAACATGGTCCTAATTAAGGGTTAAAAGGCTCATTTCAATTTGAATTAACTTTAAATTAAAAATAAAGCTGTTGGTAAATAGGTCCCATTTAGTATTCAGACTTTAGCTCCATAGACACAGGGCTATATTATCAATTCCCAGCCATAAACACAAACTAATGACCAGAACCAGCACTGACTAAACAGATGATTTCCTGGCCTTGCAATTCCAGACCTGACAGGGTCTATTTGCCGGTACAAGGTCAAAGCAACTGTTTATTCCCAAAATGAGCTGCACTCCACAATCTTACAGGAACTCTATTCTTTGCCATTTGAATAGAGGTACAATGCTTTGAGGCAAGGCCGAAGGATTTCAATACACTGGAAGTGGCTACGTTCAGTCATTAAACCCTGCCTGCAATGTGCAGCATTTACAAAGTGATCAAGTGTTTCCTTCTTCTGTTCCTTCCACTGTTCAATAAAAGAGGCCTAAGGCAAAATGCCACCACACCATTAAACACAACAGAATCAATCACAATCTGGTGTGGCTCAAAGATAGCTTAGTAACAAGACTTTATTGTGTTTGTTGTTGTTCCATCAGATTTAGCAAGACAGGTGCCAGTAGACCTGAAATATGTCCAATGCACAGTGGCCACAAAGAGAATACTAAAACAGCCTCCATCCTGCAGATTGTCGCATTTGGCCAGCTTTTCCGTTGTCTTCCACTTTCACGGGAGAACTGTGGATCCTCAGAGTAGCACTTATTTGAGCTTTTCTGTTCTTAATTATCAGTGCCCAGAGATGAGACCCATTAACTAAGTTTACAAATTCATAAGAATACTATGTATATAACAAATAAGGTAAATATTAAAAGAGAGGAAAAGGAGGGATGATTATGAAAGAGAAAGTCATTTTTATGGGGTTTTATTATGAAGAATGTAAATGTAAAATGCAAAGGGCCCAAATCTATACTCAAGGCATACTGAGAGACAGCCCAGAAAAGACTTTCAGGATAGTGCCAGAAGTCTTCTGTAGACCAGAGTAGCACTGGAATGTCTAAGAAAACTATTCCTAGGAAGGGGTTTTGGAGAAGGTAAATCACTTCTATGCTTAAGAATTACTATAGATGAGCATTTTCCAGGCTGCATTGGAACTGTAATTAGGGCACGGGGAGATCACCAGGCCAATACTTACGTTTATAAACTAATTTTAGAATAGAAGTTCCATAATAGATTTGTAATCACCCAGAGTAAGAGTTTGAGACACAAATCATGAAAACCTTAGATGTGATCTCCAAAGGATCTCTTGCATGTAAATGCACAAAAAACAATTAGGTCCTGTGCGTATTTATATACACAAAGATATATTTATGATATTGACAAATTAGAAAGAATACCTCAAACTAGAAAGGTAGTTAAGTTATCCCATATTCATACATTTTCACAAATAAATTATGATGTGTTCATACATTTATCTGACAGAGTTGACATCTCACACAGAAAGATGTTCATGTCATTTTTATGGGGAAAAAGCAGGATAAAATAATAAATATGTAACCCTGTTTTTAATTTTCTTAGTAATGTTATCACTTATCTAATGACAAACAAAAACTAAAGGGGTTTTAGAAGCGAAAAGGCTGTAGCACGTACACACAAACATATCACAACACTTCAATCAATGAACACTGTGTGTGTGTGTGTGTGTGGTGTAATTTGAGCTTTAGGTACATGTCAGAAAGTAAGAAACTAACTATGCATACTATGTGTGGTTTAATTTATATATTGAAATTACTCTTACTTTACTACACACACACACACACACACACCTCGCACACATTTTCGCTATGGTTTTTACTAGTTCTTGTTTCTATTATACTGCTCTAGGTATTTTCTTTTTCCTCTCCTCTCTTCTTTAAAAAATCCAACGTGGAGGAAAATTATCATTGACTGCGAATGTCAATAGCTCCACTAATGTGAATTTCACACTTCTGATCACAAGTAACTATACTTCACTTGGGAACATTTAAACAGAAAATAGCACAATCTTTAAAAACCAGGATTTTAAAGAAAACCTATAAAAGGTAGAAGACTCAGAGGAAAAACAAACAAACAGAAAAAAGAATTTTATGGATGCTGCAAGAGACAGTGCAAAAATATTTGCCATCTTAGTTACACAGTTAATTATCTACTCTCCAAAAAAGAAGATCACCACCTAGAATTTGAAAAATGGTGACATCATTATATTTTATCAGAAGTCCTTTAGATTTGCTTTACTTTCTCGATAAGTTTATTTTAAAATAATGTCTATTTTTATCTTGAAGAAACACCTTTGCAACTTTCAAATTTTTATTTTAACACATCTTATGGTCCTATCAGCTTTCTATCCCATTTTTATCTTGTGAAATTTATTAAAATGACTGATAACATTGTGGTCAAAAATGATGCATTTAAAAGAAACCTACAGGGGCACCTGGGTGTCTCAGTCAGTTAAGCTGCTGCCTTCAGCTCAGATCATGATCTCAGGGTCCTGGGATTGAGCCCCACATCGGGCTCTGGGCTCAGCAGGGAGACGGTTTCTTCCTCACCCTCTGCCTGCCTCTCTGCCTACTTGTGTTCTGTCTGTCAAATAAATAAGTAAAATCTTTAAAAAAAAGAAAAGAAAAGAAACCTATAATGTGTCATTTATGTGTTAAGTATTCATTTTATGATCACAAAATATTACCAACAGGAAGTGTGTAATTAGAAGTATCCAGTATTGGTTTTGAATACCTTCATGGCTAACATTTGTAAGATAAAATAGAAAAAAATGAATTACTGTAATTCTGAGGTCTCTTTTTTCATCTATATTTATGTTTATGGTAAATATTTATCTCAAGATAAAAAGGGGTTTCTATTCAACATATGCTGAAATTTCATTCTCTAAATGGGTAAGAATGAACTTTACAAAGGAAACATAAAAAGCAAATAGAAGTCCATAAATAGATGCCCATGGGACCAACAAAACCATTAGTCAAATAAGTGTTTCATAAAAATTTCAACCAATCATGTATTTTGAAACTGTTAGGGAAGACATAAATGTTCATAACTGTATCGAATAGCATGTCTATATATTTTAATTTTACGTAAAATTATTTCCATCCTATTCAAGAAAAAAATATTTTTCTCCTTGCATAAGAATATGAAGTTTTCAAAGAAAAAAGAAGCCACTATGAGGTTTCACATGCATATGTCTATTCTAATATATATGCAAAATATCTCTCCTTAATTAAGATAGAAATAAATTTCTCAAAATATAGAAAAGAATCTCATGGGCAGAAGACACAGCAATAAATCATAGTATTTAATGGTGTTATTACGATAAAAAGGAGTGAAGCACCTGGGTGGCTGAGTCTGTTAAGTGTCTGACTCTTGATTTTGATTCAGGTCATGATCTCAGTGTGGTGAGAGCAAGTTGGCCTCTGGGTGTGGAGCCTATATAGGATTCTTTCTCTCCCTCTGCTCCTTCCCCTGCTCAAGCGCTCTCTCTCTAATAAATAAATAAATACTTTAAAAAAGAAGTAAAGTAAAAAGACCAGGTTCGAATTCCTTAAAGAGGTTAATTTTTAAAGATAGAGGCAATCGTTTTTGTTCCTGCATAATTAGACTTTATTATTCACAACTTCACATTTGACTTGGGAGACAGATCATTGAAAAAAAAAAAAGATAAGATTAAATTAAGTAAAATTCATCTAAGAGGAAGAAAGAATTAAAGGGTGAAGCTATACTAGAAAGATGAGAAAATATGACTGAAGAAATATTAAACGGCATTGCTTATAGCTGGCAAACATATACCATTTTTTTGGTACAGAAACTGGGACACATTAGAAATTTGGAACATAAGGATGAAGAACAAAAGAGGACATTTGCCATTTTTGTCCACTCTGTTTGGTTATTTTACATAATTTCAGATTTGGTCACCTGTGCTGAGCATTGTTGCCCTGGAAGGGAAGAGGGTGGTGGGAGCCAGAGAGAGAAAAAAAAAAAAAAAAAAAAAAACAGGAGAGGGAAGGAAGGTGGAGAAGAAGGTGTGTGTGTGTTCCTATTTAAAACCACTAAGTAGATTTTGCAAGTTTCTTTCAATAAAGAGGTCGTTATGTATCCCACCCATCCTCTGGAATTATTATTTAGAATTTTGTTGGTTTACTTTAGAAATGCATTTAGCTTAACTTCTTCTATCCTACTAATTTAGGGGCTTTTTTCTTGTACTTGAGGCTAGAGAAGTGAGGGACTGTTCAGGGGATGGACATTAAGTCACATCTTATTCCAGAAGGCTTTGAAAACCGAGGCAGTGTGATACATAAGAGATGAATCATTAAACTCTACACCTGAAACTAATATTACACAGTATGTTAACTGGCTCGAATATAATGAAAAAATTGAGGAAAAAAAAAGAAAAACCGAGGTAGATTGCCACTTGAAGAAAATAGTTCTCACCTCATGTAATATAATAAATACCATTTCCTGCAAATCTTCTCCATGTCTAGCACTGCACTTGTACTTCACTTCTGTACTTACAATGATCATATGGCACAGGTATTATCTACTTTTCCTTGAAGAGATGACTGAGGCTTAATGATATTAATAAGTGCATTGGCTGCTTATCCTTCTATTAAGTGTTATAACCAGAAGTGAAATCTAAGTCTGGAGATTTCCTAGACACAGGTATTTATGTGGTTTGTATTGACTGCCTTCTCATTCTGTAATATTTAAAGTGATCACAAATGTGGACTGGCAGTGAATCTAGCACCTTAAAATTAATGCCAAAAATATATATATGGTGTAACTGTAAAGATAGTAGGCAGATATTACTGGGCACATAGAGAAATTGCTTCCCTCATTTTGTTGGAGTAACCATGGATGGTTTTCTTCTACAGTATCTCAGGGCTCCACCTAGCCAAGTGAATAGCTCTGATGGAGGAAAATTCTAGTCACTGAGAAGTGGGAATGCTTCACTGTTGGCAGACTCTGAGAAAGTATCTCTGAGCTGGATATCTTTGCAGAGGAGTGTGCCAGCTCACCAGAGAACACATTTTCTACTTTCTCTATGTTATCAGCTGAAACAAGGAACCTTACTGTGTAGAGCGGGGGAAGCCATACCTTTAAATAGGCTCCAATCAAAACCTAAAAGGGCGAATGCAATTCCACTTTTTTGGTTTAGTCTTCTGGGCATTTAGAACTCTCAAGAAGCCTAGGGAAGTAAAATATTCCACTTTATCATACAACTGGATAGGTGATTTTCACCAAAATATAATATTATATTTGGAGTTCTTCAAAGTGTATATTGAAGTGTAACTGCTCGAGATACCAACAGGAGTGGAAAAAATAGCACTTTTCCCAAGACATTGGAGTAGATTTGCGGCACTTCAGAAAAAAATGCCAAACCAGGCCTTCCACACAGCTGCTGATCTGTACTTGTCGCTCCAATTGAGTAGGAGACCCAACTAAGCAACAACAGATTTAGAAACCAGTCAATTTTTTTATTAATTAGGACTGGAAAATATATATCTAAAATGCCTGCACATAACTTATAACAGCTGGATCCATATTCTTTTCCTTCCATGGAACTCTTGGTTTCATAATACATTCAACATATTTGATAATATATAGTAGGAAGCTATACCTAAAACGCAGAACTTATTTTTGTGACTACACAAAATTCCATTCATGTTCAGTAATAGCTGAAATCGCCCGAAAACACAGTCCAGCACCCGTTCTGACTGTCTTCACACTGCACAAGCCACAGGAAACTCCCCACTACCTGTAATCCTTCCTTCCAAAGTATGCTCAACTCCATTGATAATTGACACATCTTGTCAAGCAATAAAGTTATGAGACTTACATATAAACTAAATACTGAAGATATAATCATGCTTTTACAAAATGTATCAGTAACATTATACTCTTTAAAACTCAACTCCTCTTATATTACTGTGGTGTGATAGATAAGATAATGAGCACCTCATGGGCTTTTTCTCCCCCTTTATTCCTTGGTGCCTATTAGGATGCTTGGCTCATAAAAAGCAACTAATACCTTTTGAGAGAAGAATGAAAGCCTTATTCATCTCTTCATAGCAGTGTCCCATTATAACATTTCCAATGTACATTTACTAGGTTCAACCACTCATAAACATTTCAGAATAAATTTCCCTTTAAAGAATCAGGCTCATGCTATGAATCAATTATAAAGCTTCATAATGGAAAAAAATGAAGGAAGATGGACAACTTTTTAAAAAACATATGTGTTCCATTAGGTGTTAAATGCAGAAATACATGATATAGTATGTGTAATATATACATAATATGTAATTATATATATGATTAATAGTAATCATACATTGTACATAAAATCTAGAAATAAAGAAAGCTCTAAATTCCTTCTAAACATTTCTTTTGAAAAAATTCTTGAGTTATGTTTAAACAAATATCCCCAGGATAAAAGAAAACATAAGGCATATTTCCTAAAGGAACTTTGTTTCCTAAGTGAAGATGTTAAGTTAGTTCAGAACAAAAGGGAGTACGTGGATTTCCAATTGAGTAGTATAATTATGTACCATTGCTATGGTATACATATCATATCAAGCCATCGATATGGTATACATATCATAATTATTGATATGCATACCATCTAACCTTGAAAAAGAGGACTATCATTTTCTGTGATACATACAAAACACTACAAGATTTATGTGATATGCAAAAGACAGAGGCAAAAAGTGGACAACAGATCATTCTGGGGTGAAAGTCTTGAGGTAAGAGTTTTGAGAGTTTTTAGGAGTACTGTTCACAATAAACCAAAAGTGGAAATAATCCATATCCATTAACATATGAATAGATAAACAGAATTTGGCACATATCTACAATGGAATGCTATTCAATCATAAAAAATGAATGAAATACAGACACCTACTACAATATAGATGAGCCCTGAAACACTTTGTTAAGTAAAAGAAATCAGATGGACAGATCACATATTATATAACTTCACAGATATGATATATCCCTGAATAGGTAAATCCATAGGAACAAAAAGCATCTGCTTTTCAGTGATTGTGAGGGCCTGGGGGAAGAAGAAATGATGAAGAACTGCTTTGTGGGGCAGGGTTTCCTTTTGAGGTGTTGAAAACATTTGGAATCAGAGAGAGATGACTATTGTCTAGCCTTATGAATATATACTTTAAAATAGTTAACAAATGTTGTTGCTCTTTTACGTTATGGGACTTTAAAAATTAAAAAAAGAGAGTTTTGAAAGTGAAAGAAAAAGAAAGTATAGCTGAAACAGAGAGCTTCAAATCAGTCTGGGGAGGCATGCAGACAAACCAGGCATGCAGTGCTGTGTTTATATTAAGGGTTTGTTTTTACATAGTAAGTGTTGTGGGAAGTCGCTGAAAGGTTTCATGCATGAGATACCCATAATCATATTTATATTTCAAAGAGATCATTCTTGCTCCTATGGGACAGATGCATCAAAAGGAGTCAAGAATGGAGTAGACAGATGCTACTATAATAGTCCAAATTAGAAATATTATGACATAAATAAATAGTTATGACCATAGGAAGAAGTGTATTCATTTGAGGTATATTATCTAGATAATATTTCTAGATCTTGGAGAAAGAATGGATGGAGAACACTGGGTGGAAGAAACCAGAAGAACTGGCACCTAAGCTTCTTGTTCAAGTTGTTGGGTGCTATTCCTATTGTCTGAGTTAGGGAGTGAGTGACTATATAAGGAAAGACACACCATTTAAGTTTGGATACATTGCACTGAGTTAGACAAGTAAGCATTTGCTGTACTAAACTGTGTGGCATTTATCATATTTGTATTGTAAAGAAACTGATACCAGTATTCCAACATTTTCCTTAACTATTTCCAATAGTTAAGGAAAATGCCAATTTAACTCTTCTTGGTCATATACATTTTTGTTTATAGACAACAGATGAAATTCATTATAAAAAATATGGGTTTCCAGAGAAGCCAACATGATCAAGCGATCTATAGGATTTTTTTTTAATGTAAAAAGATTACACTAAAACATTAGTAAAGAAAGCTTTCAGGTCACAGACACATTAGAAACAGTGTCTTTACTGAGTTGGGTGATTCTTCTTCTCAGAACAGAATATTGATTTGATTTGCTTATGAACCAGATACTTGGATTAAAAAACAGAAAACCTTCATTCCAAGGACTCCAACATTTGCCTGAATTTGTTAATATATACTTCTTACCCCAAAGCAAAAAAAAGGAGAAAATTTATGAACAGAGCAACAAAAATATACCATGACTACTGAACCAATTTAAAATGCAATGTTAATCCTGGAAAACCAGTAGGAGTTATCAGTTTGGTGTGCATATTATAATTGTAGGAACACAGTTTTGGATGGTTAGGTTCAAAACTTGACTCTGTCACTTTTTTTAAAACAATTTTATTTATTTATTTGACACAGAGAGAGAGATCACAAGTAGGCAGAGAGACAGGCAGAGAGAGAGAGGGAAGCAGGCTCCCTGCTGAGCAGAGAGCCCAATGCGGGGCCTGATCCCAGCACCCTGAGATCATGACCTGAGCCAAAGGCAGGGGCTTACCCCAGAGCCACCCAGGCATCCCTTGACTCTGTCACTTACTACCTGTGTAACTGAGCCAGTTACAAAGTCTTTTCATATCAGTTTCTCTGTGTCTATAAGATGGGGAGAGTAAAAGAGTCTTAGCAGGATTTTATAGGAATTAAATGAGTACATGTAAGTTTCAAGTACATATTAGAAATTAACAAATATTAAAATATATTTGTATAAATAATTAAACATACATAATGTACACAAGCAAACATTCCTAAAATCTCTGGCATGAATCAACAGATTTTGCAGTGTATTTGAACTATATTAAACCACATTTGCCTTTTCCTAATTTTCTTCTTTTGAGATGTATTAAGCATTTGTTTCTCCTTAAAATATGATTGCAACATCATTATCAATTAAGATTCTATTTTTTCCAGAAGATTCACAAAAATATATCACAAAAGAGCACCCTTTTGTCTAAGTCCCTTAGTGACAGATGTTCAGCCAGTTCTCTACTGTATCGTTTATTCCCAACTATCTCTTTGTGACCCTGGAGATTTCCATAGATGTCTTATACCCATACAACTTTCTACTAAGATCGGCAAACCAGAGCAATGTTTTGCCCTTGGTTCCTTGTTGAAATGCCAGCCCATCTCATTACCCATTACTAATACCTTTATCCTTCTTTGAAATCTTTATATTTACTAGTAGAAGGACCAACACAGAATGGGTCCCCTCAAAGGTAATTGAAATGATTACCTCCAATTGGTAGTTCAAAGCCTCTTTGCTTCTTTATTCAGATTCATTCTTCCCACCCCCAATACTGGCAGTTTTTTATTTTTATTTTTTTGGCTGCTGTATGCACTAGAAAATACTTAGAAACTTGGCTGACTTCCCTCCACATCTTGTCCTCACTTCTTGAAGGATCTTTCTTTTACTGAGTTTCAAAATAAATCTGACTCTAAAATTCTTTAGTTTTCCTGAGTCTTATTTCTCCATAAGTACAGACTGTTACTAAGGTGATACTGATCTTTTTAACTTTCAGCCACTTGTCCAAATCTGTACCATGTTGGCACTGACCAATGTCTCCCCTGTCTGATAGCTTTTCTGACAGTTAATGAGAAGTAAAAGGCTAGAGCTATTAGTCCAAATCCTAGGGGATAAATGTCCAGTTTAGAAAAACCACATTCACATATGGCAATAATTGGCAGCTCTTTTAGGTGATCACAGCCTTATTTCCAAAGACCCAATGGATACATGAATAATTCCTTAGTGCCAAATAGGAAGCTCTCCTGAATAAGATAAGTATATACAGCTTTTTTTGGGGGGGTACAGTTATTGCTTTTTTTCAATGGACTTTTTCAATAAAACAGATTCATCTAAATAGTTTATGACAGAATTTATATAATTCTACCAAAATTCCAGACTTAATTAACACTTGGCAATAGAAACCTGAGAAATAGGATACTTCAGTCTCACATCTTATAAGGTATTAGAGATTTTAATTAATGAAAGCCAATGTGTTTATATATCTAAATATCATAGTAGCACTAGGAGCAGCAGCTCAGCAAATAATATTCCTTCAAGAACCTTAATATCATTTATTGAATGCTATTTAACTAATCTATTTCATTCTTTGATTTTTCAAAAATAGCAGAACATGAAGTCTATGTAAAAACATTTATTAATTCACTATTTAAAGATTCAATTTTATATGGAGTCATTTATTTATCCTTCAAAATCCCTTTGCCCAAGCTGGTTTTCGAGACTCTATTGAACTCCTTTCTGCTTATCTCTAACCTTTCTGTTTAATCACACGTGGTAATAAATGGAACATTCCACAGACTCACAAGCAATCAACAAATGAGTAGAATATTGCAGCTCTTCTAAAGGAAGAACAGACATTTAAAGGGATGGCTGAATTAACAATGTGGTTTTAGAACATATCTTAGAGCAGAAAATATTTTCACTTATTTTATTTTAATATCTAGATGTTTAACTTACTATTATTTTAGTTTAAAGTGTAAGTGCAACTTCCATATTCAACTCTATCCTTTCATGTAGGAGGAAAAGCAACCTCAAGACTGAAACCTCAATAGACCTATGTTCTAGCCCTGAATGGCCCTATTTTGGCTGGGTGCTAGCTTAGGTTAAGGGAACTTGTCCTAGAGCCCAGCTTCAGAATGAGAAGAACCTGACAACAATTCTTCCCCTCACCTCTTGCTTCCATTATACTAACAGCCTAGATCTCTGAGAAAATTAAATATATATATATATATATTTTTTCCTGAGTCAGTTTAACCTGGGATGCATGTACTTTTGATAATATTTTACTTTACAGACATGTTCCCATACTGAACTCTGGGAACAGTCTAATATGACAAGCCAGTGGTACGAATGTCCTCATGAAGGTACAGAAAATTTTTATTATCTAACATTCTTTCCTCTGTCGATTGCCATAGATACAGAACGGATTTTTCAACAGCCAGTATGATGTTGATTCTATTTTAGGAATTCCTTTTTAATTTTACTTTATAGAGGAATTTCTAGCTTCTATTCATATAGATAGGCAGTTATTCATCACATGAAAAATATTTTTTTAGTCAATAGGAACACGTTTGCACATACAATCCATTAACAGTTTTTCAGAAGTTGTAAAAGACTTCCAGATACTTCCTATGATGTTGTATCTCTATATTCATTGCAGGTAACCTAAAACAAATTTTTGTTAATTAAGATCTTAAACAAGCATATAATTAAATTTAAACAAGGGTTAAAAACCCTTGCCATGTAGCTCCATGGCTTAAAAAAAAAACAAACAAACACAAAAAGCAAAAAACAAAAAAACACAGGATTGTTTTATTTAAAATCCCATATCCTAGGATAAATAGACTTCCTCATCTATTTAGCATTGGTCTCCCAGGATTAGAAGATGACACCAGATGGTTCAATGATTACACTGGAAAATATGTTTCCCCTAAAGCAAAGATATTATCCATGTAGTCACCTTTAGTTTCTTATCTCAAGTTATTCTTTCATTTGCTGAATTTCTATTCCTCTGTGTCAACTATGACTTGAAAATTAAACACCTCGGGACACTAGGGAATAGCATGAGAGGAACACTATTCTGACCACAGCTGGAGGCCACAGAAATGCTGTTGCACCAGATGAAGCGAAAGGCGGGGATGTCTGGGGAGCCTAATGTCAGACAGTTGGCACTTGCATCTGGTTCCCCCACTCAGTATTTTCTATTTGAACTCTAGGTACATGAATGTATGCCTGTAATTCTTCTAAATATTACTAATAAGACATGATGTATAATAATCCATATAAAGCAATGAGTTGCCCTTAGAATAACACAAGTTTTTCAATATTAGAAATTTCTAGTGCTCAGAATTCAGAATATTTGGAACATAGCCATTGCTTAAATACATGCATTTTTTACAGTAACAGAAAAATATCTTATTTATAAATGCTTTATATGTATGTATAATGTATACCATTACTTTAGAGATAAACCGAAGAGTATTTTAAATTCATTTCTATGGATATTTATAGAAAGCAGATTAAGAGCAATTTGTTACATCATGAGCCTCTACTGAAAACATGCTAATCTTTGTAGGGAATTTACATGGTTGCTTAGCATTAAAAGAGAGAGAGTCTATTATCAACATTTCAAGGGATCAGTTTGCACAATCTGAGGTCCCCAGTTCTCCCAAAGGATCAGCCAATCTTCTGACAGGACAAGTTGGTCAAGTCCCCTCCACAAGATAGGGTTTCAATGGGTGGCTTCATTGTGTTTAGCCTCTTCCAGTTTCAGTTTTCTCACGATCCTGACTGGTATTCCTGACTTCCGTTGGTAATTTTGACCCTTGGGTATATAGTTCAATTTTAGTATATTATATTCTTATTATCTCTCTGTGGGGCTCTCAACACTATTTTATTGGAAGTTCATTAACAAGAGGAATTTTGTCCTATATATCTTAGAATATTAGATATCTTAACACTGTTTGACACAGTTAATGCTTGTTGAAACAAATTAACACATACATACGTGTATACATACATGCAGGGTGTGTGTGTGTGTGTGTGTGTGCGTGTGTTTTGGGTGGTTAGTACACACACCACATCACAGTGTGGGGTCCCCTCGTGATCTCTCTCCTGCCCCCACTTCCACTCTCAGTGTCTCTAACCAAAGTTCTTAGATTCTACAGGAAAAATAATTGAGAAAAAAGAGAAACTATACTTACGAATAGAAATTTAGAAAACTGCCTACATTTTGTTTTTTTGCTTGTTTGCTTTTTTAAAAAATAATTTTATATTGTATTTTATTTTAATTTCAGTATAGAAATATGCAGTGTTATATTAGTTTCAGGTGTACAATATAGTGCTTCAGCACTTGCATACATCATCCGGTGCTCCTCATAACAAGTGTCCTCCTTTAATCCCCACCACCTGTTCCCCATCCTCTCACCCAGCTCCCCTCTGGTCAGCATCAGCTTCTTCTCTGCAGTTAAGAGTCTGCTTCAGGGCGCCTGGGTGGCTCAGTGGGTTAAGCCGCTGCCTTCAGCTCAGGTCATGATCTCAGGGTCCTGGGATCGAGTCCCGCATCGGGCTCTCTGCTCAGCAGGGAGCCTGCTTCCTCCTCTCTCCTCTGCCTGCCTCTCTGCCTACTTGTGATCTCTCTCTGTCAAATAAATAAATAAAATCTTAAAAAAAAGAGTTTGCTTCTTGGTTTGTTTCTCTCTTATTTTCCCTTTGCTCATCTAAAAAAACTGCCTATATTTTGGAACCTGGAAAGAGCAAATGATACTGGGAAGGAGATATACAGAGTGATGAATGGGATATATGCATACTAGGGTCAATTATTTCAACACAAGCATGGACAAGAGTAAAATATTCTGAAGGAAATACGTAAAGTGTAAGAACTGGGGACGTGTGGTTTGAGTTATCAGACTTTTAGCCTAAGGAACATTGACATTTGTCATTCCTTTAGGGAAGGGTGTGTGCGTGTGTGTGTGTGTGCGTGTGTGTGTTTAATTCTGATTTCATTTCTGGAATCACAATTAAACACAATTCTGTTTAAATGCAATTGACAAAGTTTGAGCGTTTGTGTAAGGTGTTACACATTTTCAAGTATGTATACTATAAGAAAAATCGTTATTAATATCAGTTCTTGAGCTTGATAACTCTATCATTCTCCAGTAGTGTCATTTTTGTATCTTTACAGATTGTGAGTTGATTCAGCTTGGCATCTCCAAAATGAAAATTCTACAGTGAGGTTTTTGATGAATGTAAGCTCTTGTTTGGAGATGCAATGCAATTAACCATAAATACCAACAATATATCCTTTCTGTATCAAACTAGCCTGTCATCTGATCATCTATGTGCAAAGTCAGATACTTTATCTGGCCATTTTGTGTTAAAGGAATGAGGGCCTGGATACATAAAGGGATTTCAAGAAGAAGTCAAATTACTCAACTGAAATCATCTGAAAAGGAAAGGATTTGAAAAGAAGCCAAAATAACCAAGTTATACAAATTATCATCATATCCCAGCCCTCCCCTGTGACAGAAACATCCAATCAAAGATTGGGAGATTGCTTAGAAAAGAAACTTCTTTAATAGTTGTTAATAATGTACAAAATTATACCTTAACATCTCATTCCAGGAAGAGAACAGCAAGTTTCATTTCACTCCAGAAAGCATGATTTCCATTCATGAACAGTATAGCTTTCTAAAATATCTCCTCAAGTTATTATGGTGTTTTATAACCAAGCCTGATTGTAAAATATGATGTTACAAAAAATCAATAATAAAATATTCATATGATCCAAGATTTTCCCAAATTGAATCTGACTGGGTCATGGCAGTATGCTGATGTCTGGAATGCAAGTAATATACTATATTATTGATGCCTGTCAAATAACGGAAATTGTTACAAATTAATTCATCCCTAACCTAATTAACCCCGTGTGCAATATTATATGCATTCCAGACGAGTACTGTTTTGCTCTGGCCATAAAACTAGGAAGGACAATATTTCAACCTATAAAATCGCCTTTTAAGCCACTTAGAAACCTCAAAGAATATTGCTTATGTAGAAGTGATGCAAAAGAATGCATTACCTCATCTGTTTGAATTATTTTTGGTCTGATACAAAATGTTCTTTTTTTAACTATAAAAATAATCTAAGGAAAATGTCTAGTCTGTCCTACATGCTGAGTATATAGAATACTTTCATATTAATAGTTTGCATTGTTAGAAATAAAAGCTATGTACATTTTGGAGGGGAAATGGGGAAGCCTTAACATTTTCTTGATATCACAAGGTAAAAATTGTTTTCTTTTTTTTGGTAAAAATTGTTTTCTATCCAGGATATCCAATAGTTCTGACTTTACAGGTCAATTTATATCAAGATACATTTTATCACTGCATATGGTTAGGACTGTTCCTTTTGGAATTTGTGGGAAGGTTGTTAATTTTTAATGGAATTTTGCTATTTCTCTTCAACTCTCTTTAGACATATTCTTTCCCATTTCCATTTGTCAATAATGCCCAGTCCTTTGGTAATGCAGACCCTGATTCAAATATACCTAGATTTGAAATTTTCCTGTGCTCCAAATCTGTCTTGGATCTACAACACATTAATATTTATCAGTTCTTTATTTTCTTTCCTGCTAGTTGAAAATGCTAGTATGCTGTATATCTCTTAGGTTTTTTAACTTACTATTAAACAGTTAAAAAAAAAAAAGTAATTCCAAAGAAAAAAATCTAATTGTGGAGATGTTCTAAACTATTTCAAGCTGACTTTCTGTGACCATCATTTTATATCATACTGCAACATTTTCTTTTAATTATAGCCAAAAATTTCTATTTTTTTCTAATTTTAGAATAACTTGATACTTGAGTAATAGATTTTAAAAGAATGAGGGTGGCCTTGAAAAGCAATAGAAAATGCATGCAGATGGTAAATTTGGATCTCTGGAAGAATCAGTGTTTTGCTGCCTTCTCAGTGATCTTGTTAAAGTTATTCAACCTCTTTGAACTTAATCTCCACAGATGCAGACTAACTACAAAAATGTCTGCCTCAAAGAGTGGTCATGAACACTGAAATGACCATTCATAAAGTTTTAATACAGAGCAGGTATTTACTAAAAAGGAGATTTTATTATTATTTTACAGTTACAGTTAACAACTGGCACTTATGTAGAATGTTAGCATTTTTCAACTCAGCATTTCAATCTAGGCATTGTTTAAACATACATAATTATCAAGTATGTTCAAAAATCTATGGATTGGTTCATTTTCTATAAAAGCACATTAGACACTCTTAAGAAGAAAGCTGTAGCACATTTTTAAAGAGAGTACTTCTTTCTGCCTTCAAAATCTAAAACAGTGACAAAAACAAAAGTGCTTTGTCGTTAATTTCCATTTTAAGATGTATATATATATATATATCATATATAAGATACATATATATTAGATATATATATGTACATATATATGTTTATGTATATATATCTAGATATATGTAGGCATCTACATACCTATAGCTATATTAAGAGAGAGGGCGAGATCTCTGTATTGTGCTACATGTTGTCAAAATGCGTTAGTGAAATATCATATCTGATAACAACTAATGTGAAATGATACCCCACTGATTAGAATGTCATTGATGCTGTGGCCTGTTGTTCTTGACACCACAGAAGAGGATCAAAGCATCTTTCACGGTGATAAATTTGGCAATATGGACGGGAAATAACGCCAGAGAGACTGATTAAGTGTTAACATTCCCACCTGGTGCCATGAAAATAAAACACGATATCCATAATCCAAGATGATTTCCTCCTCCTGTGTTTGCCCTTGTGCCAGCTACAGTATTTGAAAGAGTTAATACTGACAAACACTTCCATCTCCCCAGGTAAAGAACAGGTTATAAGAGGTGTGAATCCTTTCAAGAAATACTTTTTACATTTATATTAAATATTAGAAAGGTAATTCAAGTGGGCATAAAAATATGACTCATCCATTTTCCCTGCTTCCACATCTCGGTTGACAGATACCCCACGCAAGCTGTCTCTTGACTGACAGTCACCTCAGTGGGCACTTTTTTTTATGATAATGCTTTAGAGATAATTCAGGGGACCTGCATCCCAGATTTGTATTTTCAAGGAATAACATCAACTAGAATATGAAGTTCTGAAATGAGAATAAGTCTTTATTTGAAACCATGCTTCATCTATCATAACTAAATTTGCTAGCACCTCTCATCTTCATGTCACTGGCTTCTCTCCATGAAACTATCTGTGAGGCAAATCCAGTGTAAGGCCTGAAGAGAAGGAACTCTGCCTGAACTGCTAGAGCTTAGATGGTTAAGAAGATAACACTGCATTTTTATATTTCTTTTTCTCTCTTTTTTTAATAAAAATTTTTAAGAAAATTTTCTTCACAGGCTTCAAGCATCCTAAATCAAAAGACAGCAATATTCATTCAACCTTAAGGAAGAATCTCCTAAAACAAGATTAAATGTCATTGCTAAAACAGATCAATGGTAACACATTTGTGTGAGTCACTACTATCCACAAGACAAAAAAGCTTTTATTAATTCCTGAAGGTGCACTGAATTGTTCCTGTCCACTGAGTTCTGAACCATAGCTCTTGTTCTAAATGTCTCATTACATAATATGACTGACACAATCAAAGCATGCTTTCCAACACTGTCCTTCTCAAGTCCATTTTTTGTTGGCATACACTCCTGTGATAAGACTTAACATTTTAACAAACATAAAATAAGTTTTTCAGACACATTCACACATGTTTCTCTCTCTCTCTCTCTCTCTCTCTCTCTCACACACACACACACACACACACACACACACACACATGAGTTTTTTCCAAATATATCCATCAGGGAGTCATTTACTGGATGTACCCAAATGATGTAATGATGTAACAGGTATTTCTATTACTAATTTGTAGATTTTAGTCAGGCTTTCTGGTCCATTTGAAGGCCCTGTGTTTACACTTTGTAGGCTGCCATCTAGGTGCCAGATAGCTGAATGCATCTTATGTTACTGATGAGGTCATCTTCGAGTAGCATGCTGAGAACAGCAGGGCTATCACCAGGCTCTGGAAATGAGGCACATTCATGAAAATGTGTGTCTTCATTCGTATCCTTTCATAATTTATTTCCAAGAGTTTTCACTCTATAATCAGTGCACTTTGGATCTTTGATAAGCACATTATAAATTGCTTTGCATTACATCACATTGATGCCCACTATATTAGAGTTCTCCCATTGTTCTAACAAAGTATCTTATTCATCTCCATGGAATCCTCATGACTCATTGGTTTATATAAGAAATTTAGTCTTATACTTTCAATGTAACAAACCAAAATATTGATTAACTACTTTAAAATTAGAAAAGAAGCTTTATATATAGCATCAAAAAATTGATTTGGCCATGTGCTGATAATTTCATGGTGGAAAAAGGGACTCAGTTTGACAATATTTGATATTTGACTACATAATCAGTGGCAGAAAAATTTATCTCTTCGAACATATTTAACTCATGTGTAATATACTGTAACAGCAGATCACTCAAACAACCAGATGGAGAAAGGCATGTTGAAGTGCTTAGTAAAATGAAAAGCAATATAAAATGCTAATACTAACAATATGTGTCTCTATGTGTACAATACAATATTAAATTCATATTATAATTATCTCAATTCTAAGTTATTACCACAGAATCACAAAAATTTGGAATTCTTAAGAATAGTTTGCTTTACAAAAATTATATGTTCCCCATGATAATAGTATATATCATTTTATTTTACTGATGACAGCTGGAATGACAAAGATAACAGAGTGCAAGTCTAATGATTTTTGCTTTTTTTCCCCTTCTGTTACTATTCACTAATATATTACTTCTTTTCTTGAATTATTTAAAAGCCCTATGAATGGTTAAACATTAGACTTTATATTTGCTATATATATTATATAATATGATATAATATCATATGATAACAATAGCTGGGGTGGGGAGCTATGCTTAAAAAATTTCTGATATTTTGCTAGAAGCAAATTACTATCAACTTGAAGTAGATTTTGATAAGTTAGAGATGTACACTGAAATCACTACAGAGACCACCAAAAGAGTAACACAAGGAAGTATTGTTTAAAAGTTAACAGAGGGGGCACCTGAGTGGCTCCGTGGGTTAAGCCTCTGCCTTCGGCTCGGGTCATGATCTCAGGGTCCTGGGATCGAGCCTCACATCGGGCTCTCTGTTCAACGGGGAACCTGCTTCCCCCTCTCTCTCTGCCTGCCTCTCTCTCCTGCCTACTTGTGATCTCTCTTTCTCTAATAAATTAACAAAATCTTTTAAAAAAAATTAACAGAGCAATTAAAGTTATAAAGGAATTAATTGCTGTATTAAAATAATGGTGTAACAGAACAAGAAAAGATTAAAGAAGAAACAGAATGGGGGGAAGCACTCAGAAAAAAACAGAAAACAAATAGCAAATGGCAAACCATACTAACTTTTATATTAAATGTGAAAGAATTAAATACTCCAAATATATGGCAGAGTCAGTCAAACTGTCAAGAAAGGAAGAATTAATTATTTACTATCTATAAAAAAATACATTTTAAACTCAAAAACAAAAATAAGTTAGAAGTGAAAAAGATGGAAGAAGATACACCATGAATATAATAACATGAGAGAATTGGAGTAGCTATATTAACATCAGATAAAATAAACTATTATTAGACACAGGAGAGACAAAAAGCATCAATATAGTGGGAAAAAGTACACATATAAATGTATCTGAACCTAGTTGAATGTCATTTCTCAGCTCAAAATATGTAGTTGCAAATTACTGGCAAAAATTCATCCCCTTAGCTATAGTCTGTAAATAATTTGCTCGCTTTTGACTTCTTCCTGCTTGTTTTCTGCTAATTCAGTTAGGACTCTTAGTGTAACCTTTATTTCAAACACTCTCCCTGCACCATGGCTCATCATTTTGTGCATTGCATGGCCCCTCTCCCTACTCTAAGTCATGGCCAGCTTTGTCTATTAAGCCTCCCTTTACTTCAGAGGATGCTACAGAAGATGCTGACACATTTTATGTTGATTTTATTTTATTACAACAGGTCACAAATATATGAAACCAAAGACCTGAAACAAAAAATCTTTGTGGAGAAATGGATCGATCACAGAAAGTGAGGGACTAAGAGTTTGAAAAACCACACAGATGTCATCCCTCAACTTCTCTAACTTTGTCATTTAGTTTACTTTGAGGATTTTCTTTTCATTTTTGGTGACCCTTTTCCTACAAAATAATGCCTAAGTTGTACCATACCCAATGCCACTCTTCAGTATTTTTGGCAATTCCTCATTGGATAACAAATCCCAGAATAATTTTAGACATTAAATAAAAAATATTCCAGGTCACATTACCAGCTATGAAGTGTTGAAAATACAAGTGAAAATACAGTATTCTTCTGTGCCAAGGAAGGATACTCTGAAGTCAAAGAGCCTTTTGGAAGTATTAATAAGATACATAATAAACAATTCCAGAGCTGGGATTTATTGAAGAAAGACAATCCATATTCACTAACTCAGAATAATAAACATGAATTTTAAGAGACCGTTAATGGCTTGGACCATAACTCTCCCAAATCCATTGCATCTTTTGGCTTGCACTAAAGAGAATGTTGAACTTGAGCACATCTGAAAATTCTGAAATGCCTTGACTCAATTATGATTATAATTTGTTTTTTTCCAATCTAAGTGAATGATATACATGGAAACAAAATGCAGAATTTTAAAATTCATTTCTGTTACTCCTATCCCAATAGGAGATTTTGTTCCATTTGGATGCCAACGTTTGCATGGTTTCACTTAGATTGTTGGTCGGCAAAATAAATGTCAAAATCAAGAACAAAGAAATGGTAATATTCACCAAAAAGTCCATTTCTCCAAAATGTCAGCACTCCTTGTCAAGGTTAATAGGAGAACAAAGGAGAATGTGCTGAAGTTAAATTTTTAAATCTTTTCTTTCTCTTTGCAATCCAAAATCAGAAATACATCTTCTTTCTTTTTCCTTTTCTTTTTCTTTCTTTCTCTCTCTCTTTTTTTTTTTTTTTCCTACATGGGGAGCATCATTATGTAAAATGTACCATGCATTTTTTTCATTTGAAAAAAAAAATTGTTAAATAATAGGAGTGGCCACTCATAGAAAACTTACTATTTGCCAGTTGCCTTCCTGATTTTATTTAATTTCACTACAATCACTTGTATAGGTACCATTATGAGCTCCATGCTATAGAGGAGAAGACCAAGAACCAGATAAAGGAAGTAACTAGCCAGGAAATGGATAAGAACAGAGGTATTTTGTTTTCAGAGGCTGTGTTCCTAATCTCTATGCTTATAAAACAAAACAAACGAATTATAGGCTAAGATATCTCAAAAAGACTAAAATTTGCTTTTTTACTATTTTGATACTTAATATATTTGTCAACACATCAGCAGTCCAACTAAATTATCTAGGTCTTATATTCAAATGGCTACCAAGACCTAACAGTGCTGCATTACTGGTAATTTATTTTATTTACTGACTTCCAAGGGTTTGCTACTAATGAATAGATGCTTTAATTGGCAGAATGTGTTCCTGCCTTTTGGAGAAGTGAATAAGGTTTTGGAAATAGCAGGAAGATCCAGGATGTTAAAAAAAACAGGATAAAAAAATGTAGTTTATATCAAGAAATAGAAGGACTAAAATAATTTAAGCTAAGCTTCATCTCCTCAAAGTGCTTTTAAGTGAAACTACTTACCATATGAATATACAGTTTAGAAACACTGTATGAACACTAAGAGTTTTTAGGAAAGCATTTCATGATGTTCCCAAAGCCATCTGACATTATTTTGTGCATTTGGAAGAATGATTGTGATCATCTCTTCCATTTCTACTTCTTTTGTTAAAGGCATTATATTTTTCCTATCCCTTAAAATTAGTACTCTTGTGATCTAATATGCTTTTCTACCTACTTGTCTTTTACTTTTATATATCTGCTTTATATATAAAGAACCCTAGTTTGAACTGCTCAACAGGTCGTACAGATACCAGCTCATTAAAAACTCTACTGTGCGACAGTCTGTGGACATTTTAGAAATTGTGCCACTTTTCACTTAGAACAGAGAGTTTAAGGCTTGTGAAGATCACCCTGTGGGTTTTCCGTCAGAGATGTGACTTACTATAAGAATCTTGGTTCTGAAGTAACAAGTTCAGTTTCTTCTGAATGTTAACTCACAAGATGTGTAACTCAGAGTGACAAAAACCACAGGATATGAGAGTAACAATATGGGATATTTATGTGTGTGGAGGCATTTTATTCTGTAGAAATAAGAAAGGAAGGATGAACCCAAATATCTCTCAAAGCTTTTAAGCCTGTATTCAGTTGCTTATTAAAAAATAATGTAGAAATTTGACTTAAATTACTATTGACACAGGAAGCACAGGTTTGGCAGTAAAATAAAAAAAAATGTTCTTAGTTGATGACTATCAAATAAATGAATTAAAATAACAGTAACAGTATAAGCTACTAGTTTGGAAGTGCTCTGAATATGAACAATTGTCAGAGGCAGGCCCCTGGCCAGGGCGGCCTCCTCCATTAAAAGATGGCGCCTGGCTAGTTGCCAGGTTAGGATTGCCTCATGAGACTAAGCGGAATGCTCAAAGAGGATTAAAAGATGGCGCCTGGCTAGTTGCCAGGTTAGGATTGCCTCATGAGACTAAGCGGAATGCTCAAAGAGGAAGTAAACAGCATTGGTTGCTAGTGAAGTTGTTCGTTTAGGTGCACAGCCTGATTCGCTCCCTCCTGTACCCTGCTCGCTGATTGGTCATGTAAACGTATATAAGTGTGTAGACTTGCGGAAATAAAGAGAGAGAAGATACATCTGAATTGGGGCTTCTTGTCATCCTTGCGGGTTGAGGGCGGTAAACAATAGGCTAAAAAAGGTTCAGATAGACATGGGGCTCTGTGGGTGTGTGTTCATGTGTGTGGTGCATGTGTGTGGACATGGGCATATGGCATGAGGTTGAATGTGTACGGCAATAATCACCAAAAACTGCATGACTTTGAGAGTCTAAAACTAACAATTAGTATTTCTCTTCCTCATACGTCTTCCACCTGCACATGATTCTTGCCATTTATTCCATATTAGATATTATCAATTATAGTGCCTCGTATTCATTAGCCTCTCTCCCAATGGTCATAGATGAACTCAAGACACTGCCTTCCTATATGAAACAAACAAAATAACAAACTCTTATATTCCCCTTCTCCATGCCAAAATTCTTATGTAACTTTTAATTTTTCATATCCAAAACAATTATGGAAAAGGTATCCTCTCCTTTTTCTACTTTCATATGCCCATCTAATTCTCCAACTTTAACCAATTTAATTGGAACACAGGGATAAATTTCAAGAACTAATCTTCCAAATGCTAAATGGAAAGGGGCTTTTTCTTTACTTTCTTACAGTCTCTTTGATCTGTAAAGTGATATTTGGTACTTTCCCTATGCCCTCGTTCAAGAAGCTCTCCCAGTGTTGGGACATGTTTTTTTTGTTGTTGTTGTTTGTTTATTTTTGTTTTTAATATCTTTTTGAAAATTTCTAACAATATTCTCTAATATTTTACTATCTTTTTAACTATCTGTCTTCTTGGGTATCTATAAAAATTTTCCTCTGTCTCCTAAATGTAGTAATTAGGGACCAGTGATCATTCATATGTAAATGTGTAAATGAGTCTAGGGGTACCTGGGTGGCTCAGTGGGTTAAAGCCTCTGTCTTCAGCTCAGTTCGTGATCCCAGGGTCCTGGGATTGAGCCCCACATAGGGCTCTCTGCTCAGCGGAGAGCTGCTTCCATCTCTCTCTCTGCCTGCCTCTCTGCCTACTTGCGATCTCTCTTAAATAAATAAATAAAATCTTAAAAAAAAAAAAAAAAGATAGTCTAAAAAAGGATTGAATATCTTCCTGAACTCATTACCTTTGCCATTCAATCCATTTTACATGTGCATTCAACATTAACCTTCTTATTATTTTCAACTCAGCATTACTGACTTGCATTCAGATAGCTATTTTCAGCTTCTTTTATACAAACTTTTTTATCATTCTACAAATTTCAATGCCTCAGTCTCACCATCTGCAACTAATACAGCCAAAGTGATGTTTCATAATGTTTGCTGAGTTGAATGTCATTTCTCAGCTCAAAATCTGTAGTTGCCAGTTACTGGCAGAATTCATCCCCTTAACTATAGTCAGTAAATAATTTGCTCTCTTTTGACTTCTTCTTGCTTGTTTTCCACTAATTCAGTTAGGACTCTTAGCATAACCTTTATTTCAAACATTCTCCCTGCACCACGGCTCCTCATTTTGTGCATTGCATGACCCCTCCCCCTCATTTAAGTCATAGCCAGCTTTGTCTATTAAGCTTCTGTTTACTACTCGCCTTTGATGATTCTGGTTCATAGCAAAGCCCTTTCTTAAACTTCTTTGTCACTATCTATCTATCTATCTATCTAATCTAGTCTTAGCTATATAGTTGATGATGATGAAGAGGAGGATTTTGTGTAGTTAGACTATTTCTTTAGCGATTTTATTTATTTATTTATTTATTTATTTATTTATGAGCTAGAGATTGAGAGAGAGAGAGAGAGAGAGGAGGAGAGAGAGAGAAAGAGAAGAGCAGAGGAAGAGGAACAAGAAGACTGCTGAGCACAAGCCCGACATGGGATTTAATCTCATGATCCTGAGATCATGACCTAAGTTGAAATCAAGAGGTGTTCACCATCCATTAACCTACTGAGCCACCCAGGCACCCCTAGTGTAGCTAGGGGTTTAAACAATCTTAGGTATGACATAAACATAGAGAAGATACTTTGAAACAATCCATGCATCAAGAAAATTGAAATTCATCAAATTTCCTGACACCTAGGAAAATGTAGTCTCTTATACCAATGTATATATGGTAGTATAAAATTTAATGTTAAATTTCTATTCCTTTAAATTTGAAGTTACAAATATAGGCCTAATATTTTGGAATGTCAGAGGAACAAACAAGTATTTAATGTAAGATTTTTTTTTTTAAATTTTGAGGATTTTTCTTCATTCCTAACCAAGGAAAGGTACTTCATCTAGAAAGGATTATGTCAAATTCAAAAGGACCAATTAATTTCACAGTTGGCAAGTATCACCTGACAAGTCATGGAAGACACAGATATCTACTCTCAGCTTTCAGGCTAGCCAAACCACAGCATAGTCAGGACCAAACAGACTCAAACCCACAGGGCTTTTCTGAGGATTACTCGCAATTTGGTATGAATGAATGGCTAGACTGAGCTTAGGTGAACTGACTTGGAAAAGCCAGGAGTCTGATAATCTATCAGACCTTAGTTTTAAAACACTAAATTTACTGCCATTATATATCCCATATCTTTGTTTCCCAAAGGCCTAACCCAAAATTCAACTATAATTTGTCATTCAGAAGTTTATATGGTCACTAAGTACTTTCTGGGACACTTTCATAAAGGTTGAAATAGGAAAATTAAATTTTCTGAAAGCCAGTGCTAACACGAATTCTATCGTAACCACAAATATTCACAATTCATCTAACAACCTCAACTTTTGCTTTCATGATAATTTCAAAAGAGTTAATTGCTGTGAGGTGACTTAAATTCTCTGCCTAGAGTTTAATGGGAAGGATAAAACCAAAATAATATAGTAATTAAGAAAAATGGGTTTGAATTCTTTAGTTAGAATTTTGGCTTCACCATTTACAAGTGTTACGACCTTAAATGGATCACTTAACCACTTTGTGCCATACAGGTTTTCACCTGTATGATGGGGACCAAGACAGTAAACTCTCATACGATGAATGTTGAGATTAATCAATATGAAATGTAGAGTACTTTGAATATTGCCTAAAACAGAGTAGGCACAAAAAGAACACCAATGATGATAATAATGATGATGATGATAATGTTGATGATGATGATGATGGGGATAATGATGACGGTGATGACTGTGAGGGACTATTCTACATCTGCCGAGGGGTACCAACTGATTCTATCAATGATATTTGCACACAATAGTAGTTACTTATTTTTGCATCCACATTTCCCCTTTTAGAAAATGGAGCTCTCCATGAAAATTACTTTTGTTCTACATGACATTTGACTTGGTGTTTTATTGCTAATTGGCTAGAATAACAAAAGAAAAATAAAAGGAAGTTGTCTTCACCAATCTTTATTCTCTGCAGTGTAAACCAGAGCAGACAAATCTGATAGGACACACATTGTGAGGAAAAGGGATGCAAACCCAGAGAAGCAATGATCTGGAAGTGGGAGCAGTCGACGATGAGTTGATATGGTCAGTATGGAAAATGGAGAAAACATGAAGATACATTACAGTTTTCCATCTAGCAATCAAGAACCGAATTATGGGGCACCTGGGTGGCTCAGTGGGTTAAAGCCTCTGCTTTCAGCTCAGGTCACGATCCCAAGGTCCTGGGAGCCACATCAGGCTCTCTGCTCGGTGGGGAGCCTGCTTCTCTCTCTCTCTCTGCCTGCCTCTCTGCCTACCTGTGATCTCTCTGTCAAATAAACAAATGAAATCTTAAAAAAAAAAAAAAAAGAACCAAAATATGTAGTAGAATGAATGAATGTTAAAGGTTAACAAGATATTAAAGAGTAAGTTTCAGAGGTGTGAAGTGACTTATTCATGTTACACCACAAGAAAGCAGAAACAATGAGGAATTTTTATGTATGATTTTCTCAATATAAATCTAATATTCTTTCCTCTACCTTACAGGATGGGTTCAAAAAGGAACTGCCAGTATCTCCAAAGTGTAAATGTATTTACAAATGTTCATAGAATAAAACTAAAGTTACAACATGTCAATTCTGTCCTCTTTTAACAGATAGTATAATCTGTCATGCAGAGGGACACTTCCTTTAGCTCCTACTTTTTCCTTTATTTTTTAAAAAGATTTTACTTATCTGAAAGAGAAAGAATGAGAAGAGAGCATGAGCAGGGGGGAGGGTCAAAGGGACAAGAAGACTCCCTGCTGAGTACAGAATCCAACACTGGGCTCAACCCCAGGACCCTGAGATCAAGACCTGAGCTGACGTCAGACACTTAACACCCTGAGCCATGGAGGCACCCCTACTCTTCCTTCAAACTATAGCAATTTTCATGTGCTTTGTTAAACAGTTAATCATGTTGAAAAGTATAAATCAGAGAGGGCTGATGGGAAGATGATTGTAACAGTAAAAAAATTATATATGATTATAACAGTAAAAAAACAAAAGTAACAAAACAAGAAAAAATGCGAGGACATGGGAAAAATTACAAGTGTATATGGGATGATTCTCCAAAGAGAAACAATTCCTAGAACAAGAGAGAACCATGCGCCATAAAAATTGCTAAGTGATGCAGTTTTAAATAGAAATTAAATTTTAGAAAGTAATTCTTAAAATGAATAATCTTTTAATCACATGACCAGGGAAGGTAACATCAAAGTAAGATGCTCATTCACCTAATGACACTTCTGGAAACATTTTCATTTTCATTTATAAATTCATCAAATATGTATTGAGAGGTGACTATGTTTCATGAACTTTTCAACGTGCTTATGATTCATCAGTAAACAAAACCAATAACCCTGCCCTCTTGGCGTTTCCATTGTAGTGTGTACTGAACAGTAGGGAAGGGAAGGGGAGAGAGGGAAAGGAACTAGACAATAAATCAGGAATAAAATAAATATATATATCCTGTTTTCTGTTAGAGACAATAGTAATTCAAATTTAAAAATTAAAAAAAATATATAGGGACACCTGGGTGGCTCAGTGGGTTAAAGCCTCTGCCTTTGGCTCAGGTCATGATCTCAGGGTCCTGGGATCAAGCTTAGCATCAGACTCTCTGCTCAGCAGGGAGCCTGCTTCCCCCTCTCTGTCTCTGCCTGCCTCTCTGCCTACTTGTGATCTCTCTGTCAAATAAATAAATAAATAAATAAAATCCTTTAAAGAAATAAAAATAAAAAAAATAAACTGTGACATTAAGAAAGTAGTGTGTGAGGGCAATATTTTAAATAGAGCAGTCAGCTTGTCAGGGACCTAATCAAACAGTGCAGGTCAAGGCTTTTATCACATAGATACCTAAAAAGACAGTTCCTGGACTAATAAACAGGCAGGACACAGTCCTTAGGATGAGGCTCGAGTTGAGGATGTTCAGTGTACCCAGACTGATAGAACTGATGGGGAGAGTCATAAAAGATGAGTCCCCAAAGTCAAATTATGTGTAGGATTCAAAGTCAGTACAAGGGTTTCAACTTCTATCCTGAAGTAAATGGGGGAGCCATGGAGTGTATGGGGCAGAGGAGAAAATGAATTGGCTAACTTAGAAAAATATCACTTGTCTGTGTTGAGAAGAGATGGTGGGAGGGTAAGAGGGGTTAACACTGAAGCTCAGTAATCCAACTTATATTGGACTAGAAAGTGGGGAGTTTGTTGTTAAAAGGCTAAGTCTGATATGGTGCTGGTGATGAAAATTTTATCAAAAGCCGCAGCATGTTCTACAGATCCAAAGACCTTTAAATTTACATCCAAGTGAGTAGCAAAGCAAGGGCTAAGAAAACTACAGGAACTAAAAGTTCTCTTAGTTATGGGTTTCAACAGATTGTCAATGTAGAAGAAAATAACCTAAAGATGTTTATTGTTTTAAAAGTCAGCACGGAAAAGAAAAGGAAGTCTGGATCATCTCTTACTTGGTGAAACTATAATTACTAAAAGAGACAGCAACTTTAAACTCCCTTTGGTGATTTTGGATAGAAAAGCACAAAGATACACAAAAGGCTATCTGAGCTATTTGGGAGTGGCAAAAGTTTTCTGTACTAAACTTTTTAATTTTTTTTTTTTCCTGGTGTAAGAAGCCCATTTTTTCAAACCATAGAAAAAAATAGTTGCTTTATTTTTAGCATCCTGAATATATTATAGTGAATAATAAAAACAATATGAGATGGTTATTTATATGAAATATTTCCAAATAATCCAAATATCTCTCAAGTATCATTTCTAACGTGGAATAACTATATATAGATATAGATATAGATATAGATATAGATACAGATATAGATATATATATATGTAATAAGGATGTGTGACAATCAATTCGAATGTAATAAATTATCTCCGTCTTTCTCCTGCCCCCACTTGTTTTCTCCCTTTTACCTTCCCCTTCCTTTCCCTCTCTTGTTTTCTTCCATCCCTTTTCCCAGATATTCAGGTTTACATTTTAAGATCATCTTTTTGAACTAAAGAGAAAATATTTTTTTAAAAATGGTACTGGGAAGAAGTTTTTGAAGATAATAGTGAACAGAAGACAGAAAAGAGCATTTAGAGCAATTACAAGCAGAAAAAGACAATGTGTGGAGGGCAAACACCATCAATCAAAATTATTTTAAAAAGTCAAGAAATATCTTGAAAGACGTTCCTGTGGCTGATATAAAAGAGGTTACTGCCTGTGTTCTCCTCTAGGATTCTGATGGATTCCTGTCTCACGTTGAGGTCTTTTATCCATTTCGAATTTATCTTTGTGTATGGTGTTAAGAGAATGGTTGAATTTCATTCTTCTACATATAGCTGTCCAGTTTTCCCAGCACCATTTATTGAAGAGACTGTATTTTTTTCACTGTATATTTTTTCCTGCTTTGTCGAAGATTATTTGACCATAGAATTGAGGGTCCATATCTGGGCTCTCTACTCTGTTCCACTGGTCTATGTGTCTGTTTTTATGCCAGTACCATGCTGCCTTGGTGACCACAGCTTTGTAGTAATCAGGTAATGTGATAAAATCAGGTAATGTGATGCCCCCGGTTTTGTTTTTCTTTTTCAACATTTCGTTAGCAATTCGGGGTCTCTTCTGATTTCATACAAATTTTAGGATTATTTGCTCCAGCAAATAATAAAAATACCGGTGGAATTTTGATTGGAATGGCATTAAAAGTATAGACTGCTCTAGGCAGTATAGACATTTTAACAATGTTTATTCTTCCGATCCAAGAGCATGGAATGGCCTTCCTTCTTTTTGTGTTTTCTTCAATTTCTTTCATGAGTGTTCTGAAGTTCCTCAAGTACAGATCCCTTACCTCTTTGGTTAGGTTTATTCCCAGGTATCTTATCATTCTATATAGGAAATGGAATCAATTCTCTAATTTCCCTTTCTGTATTTTCATTGTTACTGTATAAGAAAGCAACTGATTTCTGTACATTGACTTTGTATCCTGCCACATTACTGAATTGCTGAGTTATAGTAGTTTGGGGAGGGAGTCTTATGGGTTTTCCATATAAAGTATCATGTCATCTGCAAAGAGAGAGAGTTTGACTTCTTCATTGCCAGTTTGGATACCTTTTATTTCTCTTTGTTGTCTAATTGCTGTTGCTAGGACTTCTATTACTATGTTGAAAAAGAGTGGTGAGAGTGGGCATCCTTGTCATGTTCCTGATCTCAACAGGAAGGCTGTGAGCTTTTCCCCATTGAAGATGATATTTGCTGTGGGTTTTCATAGATAGATTTTAGGAAGTTCAGGAATGTTCCCTCTATCCCTATACTTTGAAGCATTTTAATCAGGAACGGATGTTGGATTTTGTCAAATGCTTTTTCTGCATCAATTGAGTGGACCATGTGGTTCTTCTTTCTTCTCTTATTGATTTATTCTATCACTTTGATTGATTTGTGAATGTTGAGCCATCCTTGTAACCCAGGGATGAATCCCACCTGGTCATGGTGGATAATCTTTTTAATGTGCTGTTGGATCCTATTTCCTAGGATCTTGTTGAGAACTTAGCATCCATATTCATTAGTGATATTGGTCTGAAGTTCTCCTTTTTGGTGTGGTCTTTGCCTGGTTTGGGGATCAGTGTAATGCTGGCTTCATTAAAAGAGTCTGGAAGTTTTCCTTCTGCTTCAATTTTTTGAAACAGCTTCAGGAGAATAGGTGTTATTTCTTCTTTGAAAGTTTGGTAGAATTCCCCAGGGAATCTGTCAGGTCCTGGGCTCTTGTTTTTTGGGAGGTTTTTGATCACTGCTTCAATCTAATTACTAGATATCGGTCTATTCAGGTTGTCAGTCTCTTCCTGGTTCAGTTTTGGGAGTTTATAGTCTTCAGCAAGATCAAAAGTTTCTGCATAGCAAAGGAAACAGTCAACAAAACAAAGAGGCAACACACAGAATGGGAGAAGATATTTGCAAATGATAGTACAGACAAAAGGTTGATATCCAGGATGTATAAAGAACTTCTCAAACTCAACACATACAAAACAGATAATCCATGTCAAAAAAATGAGCAGAAGACATGAACAGACACTTCTCCAATGAAGACATACAAATGGCTATCAGACACATGAAAAAATGTTCATCATCACTAGCCATCAGGGAGATTCAAGTTAAAATCACATTGAGATACCAACTTACACCAGTTAGAATGGCCAAAATTAGCAAGACAGAAAACAACATGTGTTGGAAAGGATGTGGAGAAAGGGGAACCCTCTTACACTGTTGGTAGGAATGCAAGTTGGTACAGCCACTTTGGAAAACAGTATGGAGATTCCTTAAGAAATTAAAAATACAGATTCCCTACGACCCTGAATTACACTACTGGGTATTTAACCCAAGGATACAGATGTAGTGAAAAGAAGGGCCATCTGTACCCCAATGTTTATAGCAGCAATGGCCATGGTCACCAAACTGGAAGGAACCAAGATGCCCTTCAATGGACAAATGGATAACGAAGATGTGGTCCATATGCACTATGGAGTATTATGCCTCCATCAGAAAGGATGAATACTCAACTTTTGTATCAACATAGACGGTACTGGAAGAGATTATGCTGAGTGAAATAAGTCAAGCAGAGAGAGTCAATTTCATATGGTTTCACTTATTTGTGGAGCATAACGAATAACATGGGGGACATGGGGAGAGGAGAAGGGAGTTGAGGGAAATTGGACGGGGAGATGAACCATGAGAGACTATGGACTCTGAAAAACAATTTGAGGGGCTTGAAGGGGCGGGGGGTGGGAGGTTGGAGGAGCCAGGTGGTGGGTATTGTGGAAGGCATGTATTGCATGGAGCACTGGGTATAGTACATAAACAATGAATTCTGTTATGCTGAAAAGAAATAAAAATATAAAAAGTCAAGAAATACAGTGTGAACAAAGGAAGGAGAAAAGAATAAAATCAAATGCTACTTGAGACAATCCTGTCATAAATATTGTTACCAAACCAAACACTATTGCTGTTTTTCAAATTCTAATGTCATTTAGAACAAGAAAGATACAAGAGCAAAAGCAATGAGCTAAACTTCAGGAGAGTATTAGAAAGTAGAGAACCACCATGATTCCAAATTCAGAGAGCACAAAGACAGTCTGAAGATTTTTAGGTATCTTAAAACATGTTAGGAGGAGGATATTAGAAAAATAAGCAGCCATGATATACACATGAAATGAATACCATATGGTATTCTTCATTCACATACAATATCTTTCACCACTTTGCTCCTGACTGCAATCTCTAATCACTCCCACCTACTCAGGTCTTATTCTCAACTTGTACTGAGTTAGCACAGAGTCAAACTCCTCAAATGGATATGAAAGAAAAGGCTTTTGTACCTCCCACAAAGCAAGTTAAATGTTAGAATCCCCCCCCTTTTTTCCCCATTATATCAATGAGAATAGAGTAAAAGAGAGACTGTTTCATAGCAGATAAAAAGATTATCAGTAGGTGGCAAAGGGACTATAGGTAGGAAAAATTGACATTATATAGAAGTATTTTTATTCACTATAAAACTTTAAAATTATGTTACAATATGAATATGATTGACTTTAGAATATGAACTAAGTAGATTGTTTATTCTAATTACAGATGACATGACTTTTGGGATTTTACAGATGGACAATAAAATGAAAAAGTTGATGCTATGCCATCCTTTAATGTGAATTTTTTTTTAAGGTTTTATTTATTCATTTGACAGAAAGAGAGAGAGATCACAAGACAGAGAAGCAGGCAGAGGGAGAGGGAGAAGCAGGCTCCCTGCTAAGCAGAGAATCTGATGGGGGGCTCGATCCCAGGACCCTGAGACTATGACCCGAGCCGAAGGCAGAGGCTTAACCCGCTGAGCGACCCAGACATCCCCCACAATGTGAAATTTAAAATAATTATTTTGTTTATTTAATTGTCCAGACAAGATTCTTTCATCAGTGTAATTAAATTTTTTTCTAAAGCAATGATGTAGCCAGAGTTTATTTCTCTTTACTTACTTGAATACATCCAAAGTTAAAAAGATCAATATCACTAAATATGCTAGTCTCTGTTCAAAGTAAGTTTAGTAAAATCTCTTTTTTTTAAGACCAAATATATGTTTTATTACTAAAAATAACATTATCAACTGTTTCTATCAGAACTATCCATAATATATCATTCCAAATAAGTATTGCAGCTTAAAAGTGGAAAATTGAGAAGATTGCACATTTATCCCACAAGGCAGCTGAAACTCAAAACATTTTTGAGAACTCTCTTTTGACACTGCCACAAGAGACATTTTATGATCCACAAGAGAAAAATTTCCTCAGTGTTTTAAATCCATGACTCATTTTTTTTTTAATTCTTTTCTTTTCATCCCTAAATGGCCTTTCTTATTTGGTAATTCATTTAACCACCAGGTTTGATGCTAGATTATTTTTTAAGATTTTATTTATTTATGACAGAGAGAGAGATAGCGAGAGAGGGAACACAAACACTGGGAGCTAGAGAGGGAGAAGCAGGCTCCCTGCCAGGCAGGAAGCCTGATGTGTGGTTTGATCCCAGGACACCTAGGATCATGACCTGAGCCAAAGGCAGACCACTTAACAACTGAGCCACCCAGTCTCCCTAACTCTGGATATTTCCTAACAACTTGCAAATTCAGCTTAGGAAAGTTCAATTCACCTTGGGAAGAAAAAATCAAAATGGGTTTCTATTGCATTTATTTAAAGAATGGGTCATAGGTTCTGAAGGTATGATTTGGTACCTTCACAGAACATCAGACATAACTACTTTATAAACAGGTCTCACAAACAATGTAACTTAAAAGTGAAGGAGAAGCAAGAGATACTCAGAAGTCTTTGGAGAATAGGTATGGCAATATAGTAAGAAAATAGAGGCTGTATATTTTGAGAGGTTTTACTTTTAAGAAATTGGTTTCACCACACAGGATTTCCTTTATTAAAATAAATGGCATACACTATATTGACTCAGTATATCTTAGTACAGAGCAGTATGACATTGTGGTTAAAAACCTGAACTCTGAAGTCAGACGGTGAAGGTTGAAATCTGGCTCCAAAGCTTATTACCTGAGTGATGTTGGGCAAATTTCAGACAATGGAGATAATTGTTGAAAGTATTAAATGAGATCATCTAAATAAAGCCGTTTAGCATGGTGTCTGGAAACACAGTGTGTATTATGTAATTCAGTCTTACCATTTTTCTCTCTGCTTCTTAGCTTGCGCCTGTGTGTGCAGTTTTGTTAGTACATCAAAGTTTACATAGACTGACGATTCTAAAAGGGTTTCAAGGGTAGTTTATATTGATGTTAACTTTACTGCTTTTATTACAGAAAAAAGAAATAAGTTGGATTAAATACTACCTTCCTGATAGAGGGGGAAAAATACATATATACGGATAGATGATAGACAGATAGATGGATAGATAAATAGATAGATAATCCAATGCGGAAAGACAAGAAAGATATTTGGGTCTTGAGACTTCAATAGTTCCTTGTCAATTAGAAGATTTACTGAGTTGCTACATAATAAACAAAATGAAATAATCACAATTACCCAAGACATAAATCTACTGTGGTTCAAGTCCTGGTAAAAACTAGCACAATGTTTTCAAGTCTTTCTTTTTTGGGCTTAGGGGTAAACATAATGTGAAAACAAAAATAAAATAATCTTATGTCCAAAAGAAAAACTGATACAGAAAAATGCAGTTACACTGTAACGCTATCTCAGATTTTAGGTAGGCAAAACTTACAGTAACTGCTGCTTAGTGGTATCAGAATTGTTATTTAAGGCTAGATAGTGTACAAAACACTTACATTTTCCTATTTGATATATAGTGTTAGACAAGCTCCTGTCCAACAGGTTTTCTTTAAAATTCTGCATGTATCATTTCAATGGCAATTATCTAAAAGAAACTGGGTTCTGAAGCTGGATATATTGATATTCAAATTCTGACCCCACCACTTCTTGCTGTCACATTGAGCAGAAGACTCAGATCAATATCCTCATTTGTAAATTACAGATGGTCATAAAAGCTTCCAACAGTGCTGTGATGATTGAATGAGATAGTCCATGTGCAGACTTTTGCAAAGTGTTTGCACATATTGCACATTTAACAACTATTTCTATTTATTGTTATTTTATTATTATATCACTATTTTTCTTCAGTTCATTTTAGTTTCAGATTTCCAGACTAAGCTCTCCTGGTGTGCCATTTTCTGTTGATAGTTTCATTATGCTCTTTTATCTAAATGTCAATCATCTTAGAAATTTCCCCTTTTTTCTTTCCCACATATAATCATCAATCACCAACTTCTGCAATTTATACCATATAATCCCTCTTCTGTCTTTTCTTTTTATCCACATAAGCAATGTATTAATTCAGTTTAGATAAGTATAATAATTTTCTTACTATTCTCCCTAATATCTGTTTCCCTGTCACTTCACACTGATTATTCTTGCTCAAAATGGGTTTCAGCATCCTATTACAAACTGGTTCCACAATTTTAATGGTTTACTGCTGCCTTTATGTAAAATTATAAACTTGAAGTTTCTAAAATCTAGAATTTGCATACTTCTTTAAACATATGATCATCTTTTATTGCCCTCTTAAAATTATCTCTTCTTTGATCATTTTGCACAGCATACTTCTAATATGTAGTGTTTATCTACATGGAAAGACTTTCTCCAAATGAATATACTAGCCTCAGACAATTTACCAACACTATACTTTGTCTATGTAGGGGTCTCTAAATGTATAATTCTCAGTAAATTCTTATAAGGTTGAACTCTTGTGTTTACAAACCAGTTAGTGGTTAATTATATGTTGTTTTTTATCTGTTCTGTAATGTTTAATTGACCTATATCCTATACTTTTTACTCATTTTAAGAATCTGCACCATACTGGGATGCCTGAGTGGCTCAGTTGGTTAAATGTCTGCCTTTGGCTCAGGTCATGATCCCAGGGTCCTGAGATCAAGTCCCAGGTCTGGCTCCTCGCTCAACAGGGAGCCTGCTTCTCCCTCTGCCTGCTGTTCCCCTTTATTCCCTCTCTCTGACAAAAACAAAAACAAAACCTTTAAAAAACAAACAAACAAATAAATAAAAAAGCAGAGAGCTGGTATTTAAAAGAAAAAAAAAAGAATCTACAACACACATGACTCTATAGGATTGTATACCTTCCTCTGCACCTCTGATATATAGCCTTAAAACACTCACAAACAAATATTTCAAGAGAATCAATACATAACAAAACTCAGTCCTTGAGTCCTCACTGAGATAGAGTAACAGGGACTAGATTGACTGTATCATAAGAAAAATAAGAACAAGGAACAAACAAACAAAAATGTATGAAAGAACAGTTTTTAAGTCGCTGAATACCAGGCAACAAAAACAGTGAGTCTTAAGAAAAGGGAAATGGCTAAGATGAGTATTTCAGTGTGACATCTTCCTGCCTTTAGATTTTCCTGGTGGCAAAATGGGGAGGAGGAACCAGGGACAGAGCTCAGGAAACTCCCCAATTTCAGGAGCTAAAGCTGAAATTCCAGGGAAACTAAACTGACTAGAGTTCCCAGGAAAGAATAGCAGAGAGGAGAGAACTGCATAGAGAGAGAAAAAGGTCATCTGTGAAAGATCCCCTCCTTCATGTTTCAGCAGAGCACTAACAGCCCATGAGTGAGAAAACCTCTTAAAGCCAAGGAAAGAACTACCCAAAAGTATTGGAGGCATCATGTTTGGTGCTCATACAAGGCTAGGAAAAATACTTGCTCTCACCAGCCAAATTGGAAAACATCAAGATTCATGAAGCATTAGGTAAAGTACATGTAAGTGTCTTACCTCAGTAGTGAGGAATACTCAACCCTTGGTTTAACAGTGCTGTGATCCCACAGAAAAGATCTTAAAAGCAAAATTCACAAGGATAAAACTGCTTCCCAATTATGTAAGTGTGCACCATAAAAAAAGCTCAAGAATATTTATAGGAATACAAAAACACCTAGAACTTAAGAAAGTGAAAGTCACAATGATTGGAATTAAACAAAAAAAATTACAAGTCTTGTAGAAAAATACAACGCCTAATGAAGATGAAAATCAGTCAATCAAAATCAACCCAGAACTATCATAGATGTTAAAATGAGTAGACATGGCCATTAGAAGTGTTATTAATGCTGTATTCCATATATTCAAAAGGTCAAATACATAATGGGGGATACAAAAAGGATCCAAATAGATTTCTAAAGATAAAAATTACAACATTTGATGGGGTGCCTAGCTGGCTCAGCCTGTAGAGAATGCCAGGGTCATGAATTCAAACCCCATGTGAGGTGTAGAGATTACATTAAAAAAATTACAACATCTGATAATGATAAATACACTGAATTGAATTGGTGAAGATCAGATACTACAATGAAAAAGATTCACGAGCTTGAAGGCATAGCAATAGAAACTACCAAAAATGAATACAGAGAAAAACAAAAAGTGAAGAGCATTAATGAACCCCAGGACTACTTCAATTTACCTAATATATGTGTTACTGAAATTCCCAGTGGGGGTCAGGAATATTTAAAAAAATAATAACTGAAATTATTCCACATCTGATGAAAACTAAAACCCCACAGATCCAAGATCAATAAAACTCCACCAAGGCACATCATAAACTGTTCAAAACCAGTATTGAGCCATCTGATAAGCAATGACAGAAAAGTTACACCTCACATAAAAAGAAATAAAGGTTACAACAGATTTCTCATCTTGGAACAGTAAGATTAAAACATCTTCAAATCCTAAAAGAAAAATGTTTCAACTTAGAAGTCTACGCCCAGCAAAGTATCTTTCAAAAAAGCAGGTAGATAAACTTTGTCAGACAACCAAAGTTGAGGGATTTATCACCACAGACTTAAACTGTAAGAGAATAGAAGTCTTTAGGAAGTAAGAAAATGATACTAGATAGAAATGTAGATTTACATAAGAATGAAAAACAACAGCATTAGTAACTACACTAATAATTATTTGAGTTCTAAATATTTTAATCTTTTGAAAATGTAATTGAATTTTAAACCAAATATTAACAATGTATTATTAAATTATTAAATGTATTATTATTAAATGTATTATTAAATTAAATATAAACAATGTATTATTAAATTACACAGCACATGTGTGAAGATGAGATGTTTGAAAGCAACAATTTAAAGTCTAGGAGGGAAGAAATGGAAGTATACTAGTACAAGATTATTGTATTATATATGAAATGGCATATCATTTAACAATGGACTATGATAGGGGCACCTGGGTGTCTCAGTCAGTTAAGCATCCAACTCTTGATTTTGGCTCAGGTCAAGAGATCGAGCCCTGTGTCAGTCTCTGTGGTCTGCTGGGAGTCTACTTGAGATTCTCTCTCTCCCCCTGCCTCTCCCTTACCTCAAATAAATAAATAAATCTTAAAAAAAAATAAGTAAGGGTAGACTATGATAATGATTTTATATATATATATATATAATCATATATATATTTATATATATACTAAAATAAAAAAACAAAGGGTTTGAATTTGATTAACAAAAGAAATAAAATAGAATCATAAAAACATACTTGATTAATCCAAAGGACAAAAGAACAAGACAAAGTAAAGAAGCAATAGAGAGGGTGCCTCAGTGGCTCAGTCCGTTAAGTGACAACTCCTGATTTTGGCTCAGATCATGATCTCAGGGTTGTGAGATTGAGCCCCATGTGGGGCTCCATGGTTGGCTTGGTGCCTACTTAAGATTTCCCCTCTCCCTCCCCCTCCACCCCTCTTATCCTGTTCCCCCCACTCTGAAAAAGGAAGAGGAAGAGGAACATAAAATAAATAACAAGACAATGATTTAAACGTAACTATCAATAGTCACATTGAGAATAGTCTAAGCAACCCAATTAAAAGGCAGAGATTGTCAACTTATATTTATTTATTTATTGTAATCCGTTCTTTAAAAGATTTATTTATGTATTTGAGAAAGAGCAAGAGCTGAATGGGGGGAGGGGGAGGTGGGGCAGAGGGAGAGGGAGAGAAGCAGACTCCCCCTGCTGTGGATGGACCCTGACTCTGGGCTGGATCCCAGGACTCTGAGGTTGTGACCTGAGCCAAAATCAAGAGTCAGCCACTTAACTGAGCCACCCAGGCACCCCTCAAGTTAGATTTAAAAGTAATACTACATGTTGGCTAACTGAACATAATAATAATAATAAAAATATATAAAAAGTAAAAGCAATACCAAACTTTATGGTGTTTAAAAGAAACATCTTAAATATAGACACATATGGGTTAAAAGTAAAAGAATGGAAAAGATATAAAATTCTAAAACTAGAAAATAGGTAGCTTAATGGTTATATTAAATTAGACAAATGACATTTCAGAATTAAAAATATTGAGAAGATAGGGGCACCTGGGTGGTAGAGTCAGTTAAAGTTGGTTTTGGCTCAGGTCATGATCTCAGGGTGGTGAGATTGAGCCCTGAGTTGCACTCAGTGTGGAGTCTACTTGAGATCCTCTCTCCCTCTCCATCTTCCTTTCCACTCATGCTATCTGTCTTTCTAAAATGAATAAACAAATCTTTAAAAAATTATATTGATGGAATAAAGTTTATCTCAAAGGAATAAAGGTGTGAATTAATCAAGGAAACATAACAATCATGTATGCTTATACAAATGAAGACAGAGTTCCATAAAAAAGAGAGAGAGAAAGAGAACAACAAGGAAAAACAGGCAAATACAAATTGGTAGATGGGGATTTTAATACCTTTCTCAATAACTTATAGAACAAGTCTGGAGAAAATCAGCAAAGATAGAAAAGACTTGGCCAGTACAGTCAACCGATTTGAACTATTTGGCATTAATAGAACACTCCACTCAGTAAGAGCACAATACATACTTTCCTTATGGTCACACAAAACATTATAAAGGTACATTATGTTTTGGGCCATAAAAGAAATCTGAGTAAATTTTAAATAATTCAAATGACACAAGATCTGTTTTGAAAGCAAAACTGAATTAAATTTACATTCAGCAATGATAGGAATACTGAACAAAAGTTCTAAATACTGGAAATCAAATAATAGACTGAAATAAAATACAGTTCAAAGAAGAAATAAAAATGTAAATTAAAAAGCATTTTAAATTGAATGAAAATGAAAATACCACATATTAGAATTTGTATAGTGCCAATAAAGCAGTACTTAGAGATAATGTATAACACGAAGTACCTATGTTAAAAAAGAAAACTCTCAAAAGCAATGACCTCAGCTCACACCATGAAAACAAAACAAACACGAAGGAGAAGAAGAACAAGAACAAGAACAAGAAGAGGAAGAAGGTGGGGCACCTGGGTGGCTCAGTGGGTTAAGCCGCTGCCTTCGGCTCAGGTCGTGATCTCAGGGCCTGGGATCGAGCCCCGCATGGGGCTCTCTGCTCTGCAGGGAGCCTGCTTCCCTCTCTCTCTGCCTGCCTCTCCATCTACTTGTGATTTCTCTCTGTCAAATAAATAAATAAAATCTTTAAAAAAAAAAAAAAGAAGAGGAAGAAGGAGAAGCAGGAGGAGGAAGGGGAGGGGGAGGAGGAGGAAGGGGAGGGGGAGGAGGAGGAGAAGAAACAGAAGAGGAGGGGGGAGGGGGAGGGAAGGGAAAAATAATAAGGAGGAGAAGCGAGAGGGAGAGAAGGAGGAGACAAAGAAGGGGAAAGGAATGAATAAAAAGGAGAGGAAAGAAGAGAGGGAGGAAGAGGAGAGGAAGCAGAGGAGGGGCAGATTAAAAATAAACTGAGGAAAGAAAATATTTAAAATCACAGCATAAATTGATTAAATAGAAAACAATAAAATGTAGAGTATCAATGAAATCAAACATATGTCTTTGAGAAGATCAGTAAAGTCGAAAACTTCTAACCATAATGCTGAGGGAACAAAGGAAAAATAACAAATTACATATATCAGGAAGAAGAGAATGGCATTACTATAGATACTACAGTATAGGAATTAGAAGAATAAGTGGCTGTTGTGAAAATGTTTATTGCCGACAAATTTGGCAACTTAGATTAGATGAAAAAATTCCTTGAGAGATGAAGTTCACTCAAAAAAAGAAAAGAAAACCTAGATGGTCAAATATCTATGACATAATTTAAATTTGAAAAGAATGAACAAAGTTGGAGTACTAACACTTATGATTTCAAGACTTAATTCAAGACGTTGTGTTGCTGGTGTTAAGACAGAAAAATAGGTCAATAGAACAGAAAACAGTGCAGTAACAGAATCACACATAACTGACAGATGATTCTTTAGAAAGGCACAAAGGAATTTAGTGCAAAAGTCCTCTTCTTTCAACAAATGTTGCTGAAACAATTGGATTGCAAAAGATGAACTTCAAGATTTGTATCACATTAAAAAAATCAATTAATATGAATCATACCTGGGCGCCTGGGTGGCTCAGTGGGTTAAGCCGCTGCCTTCGGCTCAGGTCATGATCTCAGGGTCCTGGGATCGAGTCCCGCATCGGGCTCTCTGCTCAGCAGGGAGCCTGCTTCCCTCTCTCTCTCTCTCTGCCTGCCTCTCTGTCTACTTGTAATCTCTGTCTGTCAAATAAACAAATAAAATCTTTAAAAAAAAAAATATGAATCATACCCTTACTGGAAAAAAAAAATCTAGAAGAAAGCACAGGAGAAAATCATTGTGATCTGTGTCAGGATACTAGTTGGCAATTTATAGCTGACAGGTCAAATTCAATCTCCCACCTATGTTTTTAAAATGTGTGCGCTAAGAATACTCTTTAAATATTTAAATGATTGAAGAAATTTTTAAAAGAACAGTATTTCATAACATATAAAATGTGTGAAAATCAAATTTCAGTAAATAGTTACTGGCACACAAGCACATTCATTCATTTGTACTTTTTGTGTGTGTCAGCTTTCACACTACAGGCACAAAAATGGTTAGTGAGGTGGAGGCTATATAGATACAGAGCCTAAGTTGCTTGCACCTGGCCCTTTAGAAAAAAATTGCCAACTCCCATTATAGGCAATTTCTTAGATATAGCAGTAAAAGCACAGTCCATAAAAGAATAAATTGATAAATTGGATTTCATCAAAATTTAAAATTCACCTCTTCAAAAGACACCATGAAGAGAATGAAAAGCATTAAACCACAAACTGGGAGAAAATATTTGTGAGACAAATATCTGATGAAAGAATTGTGCTGCATGTACAAAGAAATCTCAGACTCCATGGTTTAAACCCTCAGTCCCCCTAAAAGTACAAAATATTTAAACATGCATTTCACAAAAAAAGATATATGGATTGGAAATAAACACATGGAAAGACGCTCAACATCATTACTTTTATGGAAATGCAAATCAAAAGTATAATAAAATAACAAATATGCACCTATGAGAATGGCAAAAATTTTTCAAAAAATACTGACCAGGGCGCCAGGGTGGCTCAGTGGGTTAAGCCACTGCCTTCGGCTCAGGTCATGATCCCAGTGTCCTGGGATTGAGTCCTACATTGGGCTCCTTGTTCAGCAGGGAGCCGGCTTCTTTCTCTGCCTCTCCCTGCCACTTCGCCTGCTTGTACACTCTCTCTCTCTGACAAATAAATAAATAAAATCTTAAAAAAAAAAAAAATACTGACCATACCAAAAGTTGACAAAGCTGTGAACTGGAATTCTCATGTCGCTCTAGCAGGAATATGGTAAGTTATAGATACTTTGAAAAACACTTTGCTACCTTCTTACAAGCTTAAATGCCACATGATGCAGCCTGCCCACCATTTGATATTCATCCAAAAGAAATGAAATACGTGCTTAAAAAAATCTTATGCACAAAGGCACACTCAATTCAAAGATTTTTGAAATTTAGAATAAATTTCAGCAACCACAGTGTGTGTGTGTGTGTGTTTATGTGTAAAGAAAGAAAGCAAGATTTTAAAAAATTACATATAGAGACTATGTAAAGCTTTTAGTATATGAATTGTGGGGTCCTCAACTGATAGGCTATATTTTCTGAAGATCAAATACAGTTAAAATGTTTTATCCTGTATATATTTGAAATATATTTGAAATAAATTTGAAAAATGCAATATTGTGTTCATAAACAGCTTCTAAAAGCAGGGCATTCGAGGCAATACAGTAAGATGTGTTTTTCTCTTTCTGTTTTATCTATTTATTTATTTATTAAGTTTTAGTTAACATATAGGGCAGTAATGATTTCTGGAGTAGAATTCAAGGATTTATCACATCTATACAACGCTCAGTGCTCATCACAATACCCTCTTTAATACCCATCACCCATCTAGCTGATCATCCCTGACCCACCACCCTCCAACACTGAGTTGGCTCTCTATCATTAGAGTCTTACGGCTTGTTTCCCTCTGTCCTTTTTTTCTTTTCCCTCTTCCACTATGTTCATCTGTTTTCTTTCTTAAATTCCACTTATATGTGAGATCATATGGTATTCCTCTTTTTCTGACTGACTTATTTTACTTAGCATAACACACTCTAGCTCTATCCACATCATCATTGCATCATTGCAAATGGTAAAATTTCATTCTTTCAATGGCTGAGTAATATTCATATATATATGTATATATATACATATATATATATGAAAGTGGTCCACTTTCATTCTTCTGCAAGTTGCTGTCCAGTTTTCCCAGTACCATTTGTTGAAGAGACTCTTTTTTCCACTTCCTACTTTGCTGAAAATGAGTTGACCATATATTGGATCCATTTCTGGTTTTCTACTATGTTCCATAGATCTATGTGACAGCTTTTGTGCCAATACCAGGCTGTCTTGATGATTATAATATAGCTTGAAATCCAGAATCATGATACCTCTAGTTATGGTTTTCTTTTTCAGAGTTACTTTGGCTATTTAGGGCTTTAGTGGTTCCATACAAATTTTCAGGATTATTTGTTCCAGCTCTGTGAAAAACGCTGGTGGTATTTTGATAGATAGCACATCAAATATTTAGATTGCTTTGGGTAGTATAGACATTTTAACAACGAACATGGAATGCTTTTCCATTTCTTTGTGTCCTCTTCAATTTCTTTTATAAATGATCTATAGTGTTCAGAGTACATATCTTTTACCTCTTTAGTTAAGTTTATTTCTAGGTATCTTATTGTTTTTGGTGTAAGGTATGTTTTCTAAGTTCTACATAAAAGCTAAAGTAAATTACTTTTATAAGTGCCTTCCTTAACCTCCTCTACTTTCCTAATTAAATAATTCTTCACTTATTATCAAAGGGATTTCTTGAAATAATTATAGTATCTTTTTAGCAGAATTTTTGGAACTAGAAATATTTAGGCTTATTAGTCTATTGAGTCCAAATCTTATTGCCACCAGAACATGAGAGTTTGTCAAGCAAGTATTAATTTGCCTACCAGGGTGTTTACATTCATCTCTGTTCCCCAGGCATTGGTGGAACCATGCATTCAGATGAATCTTGCTTTAAAAAGTAGACTGAGGATCATACATTATCACAAGTTCATTGAAGAACAGAATTTTAATTTATCCTGGTCAGCTGGCACATGTTCCATAAACCAGGCCAAATTTTTAGCCTCACAGGGTGGAAAGTTCTGATCTTTGAAGTGACAGACTCATAAAATGGAGCAAATGATCCTTACACATAATCTCATGCAACATCACACTTGAAGGTCCTCAGCAATTTACTAATAATTCTTCAGTCTTAAGTACCTACAACATTATAAGTTATCTTGTATCTGTCTTCTTCTTCTGATTTTATTGCTCAAGAATTTTGTAAATAACTTCCATCTCTTCTCATCTTTTTGTTATTATGGAAGACTGGTCTCAATCAGGTGTTAATTTATAAAACTGATGCAAATGTGCACTCTTTCTCAATCTTTCTCTCTCTGACATAATTCTTAGAAAATATTTCTGAATAAAAATCTGAATCTTTTTTGCAGACCTCTTTTCCTCTGTGATACAAACTATGGATGAAACTATATGCAGTTGAATTGTGCACCATCTATAATTATTTCTTAGATATTTAATCAAAGTACATGAGGGAGGGAAGGCAGTCTAGGCCAGCTCTCATATTACATAAATGATGGTACTTGGGATGAAAGAAGTTCAGTGACTTACTCATGGCCACAACATGAGGAAATTCTTAAGCTGGACTTGGATCCAGCTTCACTCATTAATTAGTTAGACATTTGAAGTGATGAGCCATACATTTTGCTAACTACAAATCCTGTATAGAGAAAAAGGCACAAAGCCCACCATCTGAATGAGGACACATCCTTCAACTCAGTGGATTCTTGGTATCTATAGTTCTTTCCTCAAATCTGCCATTAAAGATACATTACATTACAAGAAAAATACTTACAATATTATATCAAAAATATGGGTGAGTCTAGTTTATTTCAATTACAAAATACACCAAATAGCTCTAAAATAAATAAGTCATTTATTGAGGAAAGACTGCTCCTAGTTTTTATTTGACTTATACATCTAGCAGTAATGGTGAAAACAGATTCTTCATGCAGTGCTAAAGCTTAAAATAGGTAGATGTGATTTTTATTTACACATATGACTTCAATCTCCTTTGTAGTAAGGTACAACTTTACTGTTAACCAAACACATGGTTACACTTTGCTTTTAAGTATACCAAAAAAAGAAAAAGAAAAAGAAGAATTTGTAAGGTATTTTAATTTTAAATTAACACTTATCACAGTTCCTTTTTCATAGTTTGCCATTATTATTTTTGAGTGTATTTTTGAGGAGTTGTATCCATTCTTTCTAAACCATGAATGATGCACATGTGAAAACACATTTTCCTCTATATACTATTCTGATGAGACCACACTTCTAACAATATTTTGTTGTTGTTGTTGATTCAGCAGAGAGAAGGGACAAAGAATATATGAGTGAGTTTAGTAGAAATCATCAGAAGATTGTTGGAAATAATGATACTATTCATTAAAATAATATTCATACCTCTACAAAGTCTATAGAGGAAGACAGAAGTTTTGTTTATAACATTTGTATAATAAAACTTCAAGAGAAGTGTCTAGTTAAAATGATATGATCAATAGAAATGAACATTTAGGATAGTGACAGAGTTGTCTAACAGGGAGTTAATAATAGCCTCACAGTTTGTATTTTTTTTTTTTTTTTTACTTTGTATTTGATAAAACATACGAGAGATCTCAGAGAATGACTCTTAAACTGAAGCCAAGCAACACAATCTGTTACATCAGGTGATTTTGAGCTGAGCTTTCTTTGATGCTTATAATCCAGAAAGTTTGATTTACCTATAATATCATCACTCACCAGAAAGTCCACCCAATATAATACAGTGTAAAAGGATTCATTTCTATCACTCAAATTTGAGTGGAAAGAAAGGAAGGATGGCAGAGTGGCAATGAATAGGAATCACAGCTTTTTTTGTCTTCTCTGTGCATTTCTTTTCCTCTGTGTCTAAGTCTCAGCTCTCTGTATCATCCTCTTGCAAGAGTACATGCACAAAATCTCCCATTCTTAACCTTACATCACTAAGAATTCAGAAAGTTAGGGACACCAGGGTTGCTCAGTGGGTTAAGCCTCTGCCTTCAGCTCTGGTCATGATCTCAAGGTTCTGGGATCGAGCCCTGCATTGGGCTCTTTGCTCAGTGGGGAGCCTGCTTGTCCCTCTGCCTGCCTCTGGGCCTACTTGTGATCTCTGTCTGTCAAATAAATAAATACAATCTTAAAAAAATCAAATACTTTTATAAGAAAAAGAATTCAGAAAATTAGATAAAACTATAATTTCTAATATGAGATTTATATATGCTACATATCTATATGCATTCTATAGATATGACATATCTATTACACTATATATTTATATACTATATGTATCTCCGAGAAATTCAACAAATTAAAAATTGTTCAAGGCGTTCAAATAAACTTGCCTGGCACAGTCTGTCTGCTCCAGGATCCCATTATAAAGGATGGATTACTTTAATATATAACATATAATTTCTCTCCTTTTTCATAGAACACCCTCAGGAGTAAATTCTGAAATCATTAACTTTTAGAACCAACTTTAATACCAATTTTAGCCAACTATAAGGGAACTGGATTAGCATTCCTGGCCATCAGTAGGAATAAAGAATAAAAGGCAGATCCAAGCAACAACTTCCTTCTACCAAACTACAACCCCACACTAGAGAAATTCAGATATGGAAATTTAAGGTCTATACACCTAAATGATCCCTGATGATAGGTGGCTACCACACACTAGCTCTGTGACAAGGAGCATGTCAACTCACCTTTCTGTTTCAGTTCCTTAGCTTGTAAAACAGTGTAGTAATAGTTGTTATCTCCTAAGGTTGTTCTGATGACCACAAAGATTAAGATATGCAAAAATTTTGTCCTTCACATAGTAGGTGTTATATTAATATCATCTGTTACTATAATAATCATATCATGATTAACATGTCTATTAGTAAAACTTTACCATCAATATAGGGTAAAAATATCTTCAGAATGCTTTATTAAAGCCAAAAGACATTTAACAGAAATCTTTCCATCAATCTTAGTTTAAATAAAAATGCTTTACATTTTGAAGTTTAAACTTTAATTATCTTGAAAGTTTTCTATGCCGTAATGTCTCATCTTTCTATAACACTGAAGAAAGGCAGTATCATTTATGCAATAATTATGATGTTTTTGAGTTTAATATACCTGGTAATGGTAAAGGTTTGCATGAACAGTATTTATTACCAAATTAGTTATAGGGACCTTTGGTTGGTTTTGCCACCTGAGAAGATGCCTGGGTTACAGTCACCATTTGCCATTAACATAGAAGGATTGTCTCAAGTCTATATCCACATTGGTTCTTTAACAACCACAATAATGGAACATTGAAGTCTATAACACTTTTCATCACATAATAGTTACTGTGCTTGTCCACACACAGGCACTTTAAAATAGATATGACATATACTCTGTATCCACTCAAGGATTCGAGATAAAGTCTATGAAAGTGGCTATAAATGTCAACATTATACAGCATCATAGTCCTATATTTGTGGCAGGAAGGCGTATTACCAGTTTAAGGCTGTAATCATTCATGTCTTACCAAGTAATGGTATGACACATCCATTTAGAAAGATGTTCTGTGCTCGGAGAGTATTGTATTAAAAAGACAAATGCATATATACCCTAGCCTAAATATACAACACTGACTATGTATGTGAGAAATTGCTTTTTATCATGGTAACTATTATAGATAAACATTGAACGATTTTTTAATGGTACTCTTTTAGAGCTGTGGCTAAGTCATCTTCTGTTACGATGCATGCACATCTTAGGCTTTTACCTTTTCTTCCAAAAAAAAAAAAAAATTCTAGTGTGTTTTTCTTATCTGGCAGTCATCTCTATAGAACTGGGATAGTAATCTAAGTTAAATTACCATATTCAGACATTTTTTTTTTTTTTTTAGTTGTCAAAAAAAAAAAAAGGAAGATAAACTATTTGACATATTTTCTTCTATTCTTAGGAAAAATTTGAAGTCAATGTCCCGCCTTGGAAGAATCTTGAGTGGGAAGAAAATAAGTTTCAACATAATTGACCCCAACTTGGGTCAGTATCGACCTGTGTAATCTGGGCAATTTCCTAATTGTCCATGTGTAAGTAAGGGTGTTGACCTCAGTGATCTTTTTGAAAATGCTCTGCTTCTAAAAAACATTTAAAGCTGAACTAAAAATGTTTGCTCACCCTTCTTTTATTCCTTTCTTTTGTCCTTAGGGTTTTTTGGGGAGAGGATATTTAATAACCTTGTTTACCTGTACAATATATATTTCCAGAATGTTATAGTTATTCCAGAGAGTGATGGCTCTTTCTTCTATTTAGCTATCACACCCTCCCTGAACTCAGTCAGCCCACAAGCAGCAACAAACCTTGTAAATGTCAGTCTCACTGACCTCACCATTATCACTCTTTTCTGTTGCAAAGCATCACTATAACCATAAAAGGGCACTTTTACCATTGGGGCCTGATGCCTTGGTTTAGAATCTCAATTTTCTTACTATGATCCCTATAGCCTCTGACTAGGCATTTAACATTTCTGTGCCTCAATTTTCTCACCTGTAAAATGAGGATAATGATGGTGCTTGCCCTCCAGGACTGTTCTGTATTTTGAATAGCCTTATTACATGTAAAGACAGAGAACAGTGCTTGGTACTCAATAAATGTTAGCTATTGTTTTTCTGTTTTTAACTGTTATGCAGCTATAAGTGTTGTTGTTGTTGTTGTTTTATGTTAAAAACCAAGGATAATTTTAAAAATTCTTTCTATCAACAAAGTATTTCTAGAGGGTTCCCCATGAATCCGGTTTAGTCAATAAAGTAGATCATCTTTGTGTTTGTATAAAGCTTACATTCCAGTGGGCACAAAAGGATGATATCCAAGTGAAATTAAAAATGAGTAAGATATTTTCAGGGACAGATAAGAGTCCCTAAGAAAATTAAACAAGGATGTGTGACAGAGATGAAGAGGGCCAGGAGAGTGGAGTGGGGGTGGGGAAAGAGCTTCAATTGCTCATATGCATAATCTCTCTTTTTTTTTTTTTTGAAGATTTTATTTGACAGACAGAGATCACATGTAGGCAGAGAGGCAGGGCAGAGGGAGCAGGCTCCCTGCTGAGCAGAGAGCCTGATACGGGGCTCAATCCCAAAACCCTGGAATCATGACCTGAGCTGAAGGCAGAGGCTCAACCCACTGAGCCACCCAGGCGCCCCCATATGCATAATCTCTTAATGTTGAAGTGAATCAAGCCTCAGTTCTTGCACATTATCTCTGCTTTGCTTATGCAACCTTCCTTCCTTACTGCACCAAGTCTCAGGGCTTAAATATGACACCCAAACATACCATATACTTTGATTAGCTTCCTCAAACCTGTGACACTGGTAGTCACTTATTACAATAAGTGACATTTTCCCTTCATGAAGACCAGAGACCCTGGAGACATCCTGGCAACTTGTTTTCCTGTCTTCTTATATCCAATGCAGGAGCAAATTCTATGAACTCGAAATATAGCCAGTTCTTTCCACCTAAACTGCTTCCACCATGTGCCCAGACTCCCATGATTCTTGATTGAGTTCCTGGAAACCTTCCTAACTGCTCTTCTGGTGTTCACCTTTGCCCACCTACTGCTGAATGCCCACACAGCTACCAGAGTAAGTATAAATTGGATGATGCGCCTCTTCTGTCCAAAGGCTTCAAAGGCTCTGAATTCATTCAGAAGAAAAGCAGAAGTCCACCATGGATATACGCCTTCCTTGATCTGTTCCAGCTCCCTTATGTTATCCTCCTTACAACCCACTCCTCCCTCTCTACTTCACTCTGTGCCTGGTGAACTGACCTCTTTAATATTCATGAAAAACGCGAACAAGGCTTCTCTGCTCCAGGACTTCGCTCTTCTGCAAATACCTGGCATGTTCTTCCACCATCAGCATGGTTCGCTTCCTCCATTCCTTCCTGACTTCATCTAAACATCACCTTTGCAGTGAGGCCCTCTTTACTAGCTTTTATAAAGTTGCATCCTCAATCCTTAGCATTTGTTAACCTCCTTGTGTTTTTTGGTTTGTGTGTGTGTGTGTTTTGTGGTTTTTTTTTTTTTTTTTGCTTTATTTTGCTCCATGATACTTATCACCTTCTAACAAATTTATTTATTATATTGTATTATTTCTTCTCCCTTAGGGTATGTATACCATAAAGGCAAAGATTTTTGTCTATGTCATTCCATGCTGTATTCCAATTGCAGAGGCAACTGCTTAGCATATAATGTTCTTTCAAAATGAATGGAATGAATGAATGATTTAAAGACAGAATATGTAGTCCAGGAAGCTTCTCTATGAAGGAAGATTTTTCTGAGCCCTTAAAGATCAAGAGGCATACAACCCGCAGACACTCTGGAGGTAGAGAATATTCTAAGTAAATGCAATGACCTTAGCAATTGTCAGCTATTGGACAGAGAGAGGAGAGACGTGAAATGACTTGCAGGTTTAAGTGATTATTCTACTTCTGTATTTAAACAAAACAAAACAAAACCAGGAAGATCATTGTTTGGAAGAGAGTTAGTGAGGAGGAGAGTGATCCGAGCTAAGTTCTGAGGAAGAAGTGGATAGTTCATTTCAGGGTTTCTAGGCTTGGGGTGCTTGGGTGGCTCAGTGGGTTAAAGCCTCTGCCTCTGGCTCAGGTCATGATCCCAGGGTCCTGGGATCCCAGGGTCCTGGGATGGAGCCCCGCTTTGGGCTCTCTGCTCAGCCTCCTCTCTCTCTGCCTGCTTCTCTGTGATCTCCATCTGTCAAATAAATAAAATCTTAAAAGAAAAAAAGTAAATTTTACTTTAGACACAGATGGAAGCACTGTTAAGGGGGATGATTAAAGGTATGGGTTGAGGGGCGCCTGGGTGGCTCAGAGGGTTAAGCCTCTGCCTTCGGCTCAGGTCATGATCTCGGGGTCCTGGGATCGAGTCCCGCATCGGGCTCTCTGCTCAGCGGGGAGCCTGCTTCCTCCTCTCTCTCTCTCTGTCCGCCTCTCTACCTGCTTGTGATCTCTGTCTGTCAAATAAATAAATAAAATCTTAAAAAAAAAAAAAAAAAAAAAAAGGTATGGGTTGAGTAAAGTGATATAATCCAGCATTGCTATTGTTTTTGAAAATTCATTTGCCTTGCAAGGAATAGGAAGTTATTTTTTACTTAAAGAAAGTAATCTGGGAAATCACATGATGAAGATTTTTAAATCAATAACATGAAAATATCTAAAAAATTAAGTCCCTGATGCTCCATATTTGAGGAGAAGTTCATGGTAGGAAAAAAAAATTCACAGAATTCACATTTTTTCAATATAGTCTAATATTCCTTCATATTCTAAATTGAATTTGTCAGTGGTCTTATTACTGTTACTGAGAATTGTTTATTTTTCTGAAGGTTTCACATGGTTAACAGTTTCATTCACTTTCCCTGAGTCTTTTAAAAAAGCCTACTAAAATGTAGCAAGTTGCATTTATAAAATTTTCTAAATGATGTACTACAGATAATGACTATGGATTTTTAAAAATAAGAATAGATATTATGTGATCCAAAACATAAACCTGTGACATCACCAAATGTGGGTTTTGGATACAGATTTGACTTCATTAGTTGATTTTTTAGAATTACTTGGTATATAGTTACGTTCATTGTTACATATATGTGCATGAAATTCTACATAGCTATTAAGTCAATATGTTAATAAAATAATAGCAACAAATAAAATTTATAATAAATTTAACATGATTACATTAATTAAACTAATAATACATTAATGATAATAACATGCTACTAAAATCCTAGTATTTTATACTGTATCTGTATAAATGTCTACAAATGTCCTATATTTACGCTAGCATATCACTAAGATACATCACTAAAAGCTAAGTCAATAAGGATACATGGATAGAAAAGTCCATGGAATTTCAAAAGATTTTTTTTAATACAAATGCTATAATTGATGCACTGCCATTTTAACTTAAAAAAAACTAAACATATTCCATCTGTTCCATTATGATTATTTTCTTTGTTCATTTCTAGTGCATATTTATATAATGAGAAGGAAGAATTTTCAAGTTTGTAGAAACAGCTAAGTGTCAAAAATACGTGCAAGGACTATAAATTGTCTGTTTTGTATTTCGCCATGCTGTATGATGAGATTTGTATATAAAGAGTAGAATAGAGAAGAAAAAGGGATAGAAATGTGTATTATTTTTGAGCTATTTTGTCACCCAGTTATCTTGCTTCTGCTTTGTTCTCATTTAAATTCTTATTTCTATGTATGTCTTTTAAAAATACCAACATATTAAATAAAAACATGGGAGAGAGCAAGGTGTGTATCAAAAAAAAATTATGATCTTCCATTAAAAGTAATGATCTATTTATTCCCATGAGTATGGATAAACAGAGCATCACGTTCCCATTATATAGGAAGGCAATGGGTTTGGAAAAGATTAAAAAAAGGCAGGAAAAGAAACTCTTGAATGAAAGGTACACAGCAGATGACCTATACTTTTTACAAATCTGCCCCCAAGAAAAGGTGCTTAGGACTTATGATTAATCAACAAAAATAGATAACTTCTAAATTAGAGGATATTTCACTGCTATTTCCTCAACTCCTTTGTGTCTGGCATATAGAAAATGTTCAATAAATTTTTATAGAATATCAGCTTAAATATCACTTCTCAGTGAACTTTGAAAATAGGTTATTATAGCAATCATCACAATTCTGATTAAATCATTTTTGAATTATAGGTATGTTTGCTCAAAGATTGAAAACGTCATAGAAGACAACATAGTGTCTATATTTACTCATCAATGTATGTTGCCCTAGATATATGCTCAGACCTCGTAGATGTTCAATAAAACCGTTGAATGAAAGACTGTGTAAGTGGACCTTCAAAGGAATGTGAATGCCATGATGGACATTTGGTAAATAGCATTCATTATTTATCTATTATCATGAGCTAATCTTCTAAATAAAATATACAAGTCTAAATGCAAGTATTATGATTATGTGACAGGATACAGATGTTCTTTTGGGAAAATAACTCAAAACTCATTATTTTTATAGATAGCAGTGATGAAGACAGTATTGTTAATATATGTAATATAGTATATATGGTTATATCATACTTATTACTGGGTGGTATGTCCTTTCTATATTTTAGAGCTATATATTGAGTTGAAGCATGCATAAATACAATGAAGATGGTTTCATCCACCAAAGCCATGTCTTATAATTATGTTGATGCATTGCTTAATTCCACTAAAACCCAATTACACCACATTTGACTCCCTGAAACACAACCACCCCCTCCAGAATAGTTCACTCAGTACTGAGAGATGAGAGTTTTGACATCACTCCTCTGTGCTTTGATTTGTGTACATTGCACAACAGAGGAAGCGTGGCGACAGTGCCACACACTTCCCAACTTTACCCCCATTTTTTTCCCAGTCTTCTAGAGCCATTTTATTGATTACTATTAACTCTGAGATGATGTCTTTATACCAGAATCACAGAATGGTAGAAAGACCATCAATAACCACGTATTCCTTAAGTTCTGTTTGAAAGTCCAGCTAGGGATGCCTGGGTGGCTCAAATGGTTAAGCGTTGAACTCTTGATTTCAGCTGAGGTTATGATCTCAGGGTTGTGAGCTTGAGCCCTGGGTTAGGCCCTGTGCTGGACCTAGGACCTGCTTAAGGAAGGATCTCTCTTTCCCTCTCCCTACCCCCACAAAAGACCATTTAGTTTCCTAACTAAAATATCAGTATTTTCTATAAAACAGTATTCAAAAGAAATGGAGAAATATGAGAATTGCTAAATAAATCCACTTGTACTTTCAAAAGATAAAAGTCATTACATGAATTCCATATCAAGCTGTTTTGGTATAATATTTTATTCTGTGTTTCCCATTACACACAAACATACACATAGACACATGGGGGCACACGCAAGTAATGTTGAAAGACTGTAGTCAGTAATTTTATTTATTTTTCTGAGATTTTAATACTATGAGTTTATGAAATGAATACAGTATGATGAAAGAACATTGCCAGATATTATGCTTTAATAATATTTTTAAAAAGATCATTTCTTGTTATTGAAGTATCTATTTTTGTATCATAACTAGTTGAATGTGGCTTTTCTCAGTATAACATATAGCAAAATTGAGTGTTTAGATATTATTTATGGTTATTTTTCTTTTCTTTGGTGATCACTGGCTACTTAGCAAAGAGGACTGTAATGAACACTTAACACTTAAATTAGTAGTCAAATGTAAAGCATAGTTTCCTTACCCTAAATTTAGGATCATTCTAAATAAATATTACAAGATCTTCTAATGTGACAGATGGTGTATTAAGGAAGATTTTATAGCTTGGGGAAAAAAAAGAGAAGAAAAGAAAAGGAAAGGAAAAAAGTAAATTAAAGTCTTATGTTAAAAATCAGCTTACACACTAGTTCACTTCACTGAATTTTAAACAAATTAAGTAATTTCTTTGAAATTTTAGTAACATTTATTTTGGACATTTATTAAATACACATCTAAGCCAGTGACCAAAGGCAGTTATACATCAAAAAATGAAAATATAAAAATTAATTAGCTACAGACACATGAAATATATGAATATAACTTATTCAATAACTCTAAATATTTAAGTGTAAAACAAGTGTTTGTTCCTGACATTTTCTCTAGCACTTTCTAGAATGCTAAACAGAGTATGTAAATTTCATTACTAAGAAAACACTCTTTCTTTAAAACTCATATATTTCTTCCTATCTGAATGAGGTTTTGTGAGTGTGTGCACATACTAATAAAAAAAAAAACTCTAAGAAAACAGAGTGTAGTTTCTTTGATATAGCTATTTACTTGTGAAACCAATTTTAAATTTTAAATAAAAGGCTACTCCTGGAATTTAAATGATACATAGTCTGCCATTCAAAAACCTAGAAAAGAACCCCACCTTATACACATTTGGTTCAAATTTTCCACAGTTTAAACTACCACCAGGCAAGTCAAATGCATATTTAAGAATCCTCAAGTTAAGGACGCGGTTGTAAACACACGTAAATATGAGGTCAGTCACACCCCTCCCCCAGCATAAAGCACTTAAAGTAATGAAATCTGTCTTCTTTTTAGAAGTTAATTTGCACTCATTTTAGAGCATTTCTTCTGGGAAATTAAGGCAAATCTCTGGGGTAATGGGCCTACTATCAGAAATGCTCTACCTGAGAAGTTGATAATTTATATATACAAATCTTTAATAAGATTTATCAAACTTTGAAAATAGAGCAATCTCTTTCACTTTATTCCTAATTTGTGTACTCATGGTTGTAGGTTATAGAGAAAGGGAGAGGAGAAGGAGTCACAAAAATAGGACTTTGCACAAGATCACAAGGTAGAGGAAGCCCACAAGCCTTTTGGAATGTCCTCCTGCTGGGTGTGCACATGGCATTCCACTCAGCCCATGAAACACTGGATTGTTTAGCAATGGAGGACCCTGAGAGTAAAGGGAAGGCTGTGTTGCAAACGTTTTCATTTAATGAAGTTAGTAAACTAATCATGTTTCCAGGACTCTTCCTGACAGGTTGATTTCCCACCTGATAGCGCTAAGCTTCTCAGGCTCTCACCACCTACGGGGCAGAGACCTGCTTCTAGCTACACTTGTGGCAAGTTCCAGGCTGCCAGTAGGCCACAGAGGCTGAGCAAACTTGATACCCTGTCTGAATAATGTCCCAATATGCCTGGGATTAAGAATAAATCTTTTAAAATGAAAAGTAAAGCAGGAAATATATATAACATACTCGCCTTTGGGGTAAAACTCCTCCAACAGAAAAGTATTTTGACTCTGTTTTAAAGGACTGCTGGGGAATTATACATGTTTTAGAAAGGCATCTTATAAAAAAAAAAAAAAAGTATAAACCCATCATAAAGCTTGTAAAAGCAAAGATCTTTGTCAAAAAAAAAATATTTTTGAGACAAGCCTCACAAATGTTTTTTGGAAAGGCAGCTGCAGCTAAACTCTTGATAGCAGTGTGAGAAGTGAGAGAGTTTAACACCCCATTGAAACTATATTCTCCATCCAAGGAGAACCTGATAGAGAATCTTTGTGTAAAAGATTTTTTAAAAAGGAGACAAAAGAGTAAATCGTTTAAATTGCATTAGCTAATACAGAGGGAATTTTCATAAATGGGAAAATGAAGAGTTACTGAAAAGTAAAGTTTCAGGAAATATTTAGAGAGAAAGCGACAAAACACTAGAGCATCATATTATGACAACAAATAGAATACACCAGGATCATTTTCCCCATTAAATCGGTAGCTTAGAATTTGAACTAAAAACCTATGAAATAAAAGTTCTCCAGAGGGTGCTATTCCTACACTAACATATCTTAAAATGCTCAAGTGAAAATACTTTATTTAAAAGCTTGTGTTTTCACAAGCCTACAACAATTCTACCGTTGTCGTCTAGTTCTCAACTCTTATTTTGTGGTGCAGATGTATTTTTGTATTATCCTTTAGAGCTCAGTGTCAGCTTAGATTTAAGCATTTTTTAAAGATCCATCTAGTCATCTATTATGGCCACATAATCAGGAATTTTCGGGGGTATGGGTGAGCCCGGTGATGGGTATTAAAGAGGGAGCATATTGCATGGAACACTGGGTGGTAAACACAAACAATGAATCATGGAACACATCAAAAACTAATGATATAATGTATGGTGACTAACATAAAACAGTACAAAAATTATTAAAAATTAAAATGAAATTAAGAAGACAAGAAACAAATGTTGGTGAGGATGTGAAGAAAAAGGAACCCTCACATACTATTGCATATGAATGTACATGGGAATATAAATTTGAAAGCCATTGTGGAGAAAAGCATGGACATTCCTCAAAAAATTAAAAATATAAAATATTGTATGATCCAATAATTTCACTACTGTGTATTTGCCCAGAAAAAATAAAAACACTAATTCAAAAGCAAAAACAAACAAAAAACAACAACAAAATAATTTTTAATGCATGAAATATCCATTGTAGGTTGGCTAGAAACATTCAAAATCTTAAAGGATTTTTTTGTCCAGTTACATTTTACTTGTGTTTTAGATATCATTACCTCATTAAATGTGCCTGTAAATCATTCCACTTTAAAATTCAAAAAAAAAAAAAAATTCAGAATTAGAGTATATGTTTTATTATTACTATTCTTATTATTAATAACATCACTGTGATTTTTGCATGAAGGCAAGAAAGTCACCTATTTAGAGAAAAAAAAATTACAGTTTTCAGAGAAAATGTAAGCCTTGATATGAGACTATTATTCCCAGGACATGAAAATCGGTGATATAGTGGCAAACAGAGAGATGGCATGGTTTCTGAAATTCTGATACTTCAATGCATTTAGCTTGTTTCTTGGGGAGGTGGGAATGGGATAGGTAATGCTATTTTATATGGATATCCATGCAATTAATCATGAGCTTTACAAGATGACATCTTAAAAGGGATCTACGTGTTGAAAACTGTTAAATTGATCCTTAGTATCACTTTGGAAAGTATAAAAGTTGCTATGATCTCCTTAAGTTAAGACTACAGCTGGATAGCTTCAACATAGACTAACTTTCAGATATCCTCTTTAATACATAATGTGTCCTTTAGTGCTATAGTAAAATACATCATTTCCTGTGTTCTGTGGGAATCTAGACTTCCTGAGAGGCCTATTCAGATTAGAATCATAAATCTTTCTCCTGAATATAGAGAGCCTGGTAAAACTTTCTCTCTCAATCAAACGTATTTCATATTTTCTTCCCCAAATAACATCTAAGAAGTTAAGAGAAGGACTGTTATCAATCTCTGCTGCTTTTGACTCCTGCGTTTTTAATTTAAATGCACATTTTAAATCGCCATATTAAAAATAGAAGAGAGCAAGTTATCTCTGAACACTGTATTATCAGAACTTTAATTAGGAGCACTGTGGAGAAATTTGCAAAACCATTCTCTTCACAGTCAGGCATCCATTTGAGCATTCCTTCCTACTCAATCAAAGTATATTCAGTTTAAAGAATTTGCAAGTGACAGCTTCAATCAATAATTTAAGCAACCTGGCAGAAGCCTCACTCCGAACAGTGCATTGCTCTATGGACATCCTATCTGAGATAGAGGGGATTAAGAGAAGGTGTTCCGAGCTTTTCATACTACAGCTTATTCTGTAAAAGACTGACATATTTTTACCGATGGCATTCTGTGGCATTGATAAATCAATCAGACTATGTTCTGGAGTATAAATTACCTATGTACAGTTTGAGAGCAGGGACACTTATACAAGATGCATATCCTTGAGAGCATCTATTTTAAAAATGCAGGCTTCCATTTCTCTGATTTCCTGAGAGAGCACTCTTGCCTTGTGGCCTCTTTGAGGGTTTTTCCCTGTTTTTTTCCTCCTCTGTCCTATGCTCACTGACTGCTACTTATCCCCAGGGGTCCAGCTCAGACATCACCTTCTGCAACCCTCCAAAACTTGATAGAGTATTTCTCCTGAGTTACGCAGAATATGTAATGTATTGCATTACACTGTATCCCTTTTAAATGAAGGAAGAGATTTTTCCTTACTCATTATTAATAGTACCTGTCCTCAGCAAAGTTCATTGCTCTCTGTACTCTGCAATATTTATTTAATGAATAAAAGAAATGAAGAATTTTTTTCATGATATGGAGTTGGAATAGTTAAACCAAATATGAAGAGCTCCAGTAAAACCACACAAACTAAAAATTATATCCTGCCAGCTACTAACTAGTGGAAAATGCTTGAGGATTTTAACACATTAGTGAGAAAATTCAAGATTGTAGGAGTGTGATAGGAATGAGCATGTTTGTCAGTGAGCTGGATAATTTGAAGGCATTTTCACATACAGTATCTCATTTGAATTCCCTAGTATCCAACAGAGGTAAGAATCTAACTTTCATCTGCAAAGATGAGCGTTTGGTGCTGTCACAAGTTGGGAACTTTGTTAGTCCAATTACAAATGTGCATTTTCCTCATTACAGACTGTGAGGATTTAGGAACAATATAGTTGTAGAGGAAATCTGGTTTCCTCTATCATTAGAATGCCTTGTCTTAGAAACATCACAGTTCTGTGTCAATGGATTTTTCTTTCTTGTGTCATGTCTTCTTGATTTTAGGAGCTGTCAGTGATTTTTAAAGAACAAAAATCTCCAGGGAAAGGAAGGTATAGAATTGATATTGCTCCCTCCAGGACCGTCTCCTAGCATATCTAATAGTTGGAAATTTGGATTGACATGTATATGGAACCAAGTATGGTGGGAAGATATGGACTTTAGAATCTCTCAGACTTGAACTTCAATTTTAATGAAACTACTTACTAGCTGTTCATTTGAATAAGTCACAACCCCTCTAAGCTTTAGTTTTACCATTAGTAAAATTTTCAAAGTATTAATGTATACTGAGTAGAATGTAAGGAGAATTGGAACAAAATATAGATGTGAAGTGCCTGACATACATATCAAACTATGAAATGTGAACATGAAACCTCAATGATAAATGTCTACAGGCATGATGAAAATCCTCCCATTTGATAGCTATATTGGGAGGAGGAGCTTGGTAGTGATTAAGTAGCAATTTCAGTTCTTCTTAAATTTTTGTGTTATCTTCCCTGTTCCTCCTCTCTGGTTTCCACCCTAACTCACTGTCCAGTCTTCAAAAGTGCAAAAAGCTATAACAAAGAAGTACAAGGCAGGCATTTAATTCACTATATGGAAATGATGCTTTACCAATACTGATGTCCACTTCTTGATAAGTCATTTTAATTATGACACAAGTCTTACAGACACATTTTTCTGTTCTCTATGAATTCACAGAAATCTAGGACATTCAGATAAAGATATCATTCCTTACTCATTAGAAAAAAATTTAATACAGATCATTACATAAAAAGTCTGATGATTTTACCTAAATGATGTGTCTCCTAAATTTTCTCCTTTCTAAATATCTAAATATTAAGTATCTGCAATATTTATAGAGCACTAAAGAATACTTTTGAACATTAAAGTGACAGAAATGGAATGATTTATTTTCTTAAACTTTTAAAAGGTCAATACTTTTAAAATATGTCAGAGAGGGCAGAACATCAACTATTTGGAGGACTGGACCAAATGGGAAAGAGGTAGATGAGTTGGAAACAACAAACAAAGTCAATCCTCATTATTGGTGAATTCTGTATTTGTAAATGTGTCTCCTCACTAAAATTTATCTGTGACTCCAAGGTCCAGACTCGTGGCTTTTTCATTGGCCGGTTTGCACAGAACAGCAGAAAAATATTTGACCCGCCATGCAACGTTAGAAAACAAGGAGAAATTCTGTCTTCTAGTTTCAGATCTCATTCTGTAAACAAATGGCCTTTTTGCAGTCTGTTTAGTGCCACATTTTTCACATTTTTTTAAATATATTTTGCTAGTGAGTGTGATGTTTAAATCGGCCCCAAAGCAGAGTGCCAAAGTGTTGTCTAGTGTTCTGATGCACCTTATAGAAAAATACATGTGTTAGATAATCTTCCTTCAGGCATGAGTTATAGTGCTGTTGGCTTAGAGTTTAATGTTAATGAATCCACAATATATACTAAATAAGGTATCTTTAAACAGAAACACACATAAGACAAAGTTACGTGATGATCAGTGTATGAAAATGGGACCAGATGCTTACAGGAAACAACACTTGCATTTCCTTAAGAGGAGCAATCCAGTATTGTGGTGACTTTATAGGACATAACTTCCAAGAAAAATGAGAAGTGACTACGTGTGCTACAACTATTTTACTCTTAGCATATTTTTTGCCATTCTAATATCTCCTTGAGTAGCATTCATTGACATGCATTGTATTTATTCAAATTCTCTTCTGTTAGATTTTACTAAAAAAAAAAAAAAAAAAAAAGTTGATGGAAATGGGGGAAAAGTTGGCTACTAATCTATGAATATAAAATTTTATCTAAGGTATACTCAGTGAAAGACATAAAATAAACAGAAGAAAGGCAGAAATGGACAACAAAGAGAAAATTACATTCCTATAGCTTTCTAAGTCTCCTTTATTACTTTATCTCCTTTGTACTTCTCTCGTAGGTATTTACAAGCATTTTTATTTTCAATTAACACAAAAGCAAAGTGAGGCTTAGAGAGACAACGTAACATCTTTATGAATACATGAGTGGGGCTAAAATAGCTGGTATAAAGAAACCTTTTGGCTCACAATGCTTATAGCAATTACTTGAGTAAACTGAAAATAGATCTTCTAATGATAATACTTGTCCTTCTGGCCTAATAAACCACTTTCTTAGACAAGGAAAACATTCATTTCCATTAATGAATACATAGCCAGTTAATGAAGATTATTATTTTATAAAGAATATTAAAGTCAGACTTTATTTCAGGTCGGAGATGGGTGGTTTCTTAAGGCTTTTATAGTAATGATTAGAGAACATTAATTCATTAAAATATGTCCCAGATTTACACATTTACTTTCAAACATCTATATTACCAAGTTGTGAAAAATAATCCCTTCATTCACCTTATAGTATTCTAACTTCCCATGCGTTCCATAGTTATTTTGAAACATAACAGATTATGAATATGAACAAAGAGAAAGAAAGTAAATATAAATGTGCATCAGACTACACTAACAGGAATGATTTCAAGATATTGAACAAGCAATTCTCTCACACAATGAGAAAAATGAGAAATATGATTTCATTTATTGTAAGCACGCACGGATACTTAAAAATCTGGCATAAGTTTTATTTTCCATTTTCTAACAAATATTAATGGATTAAAATGCCATGATACTCATAACAGACAAAGTTCAAAGACACTGCATTATTTGTAAAAGATAGTGTTTTTGTTTCAAAGCTGATACAATTTTCTGGCAGTCTATTAATAAAACCACAGGTGTGAGGAAGATGGCTAAATTATATGACTTATGAAAAATTTTCTTAATTTGAATGTTAAGTAAAAATTATAACTAGAAATTGTATTTTTATTTTTAAATATAGTGGCCGAAAACTGATAATGCTACTGATATAATTAATGGTAAATAAACACAGACTCATTTGATAGCATTTTCTTTCCTTGTATTTCTGGTCATTTCTTCTTTCTTTCTGTTTTTCCTTATTCTTCCTCTTCTTCTTCCTTGAATACAAATCAAGATCTAAAATATCTTAGAGATGATGAGGTCCAAAGACAATGAAGACCAAAGAAAGACATTTCATGCAAGTCACTTAGCTTCGCCAGGAGAAATTTAACCCTTATAGAATTCCAGGCAAAGAAAAGGTAACATTTTACTATGCGCATATTCAGAAATACATCCAACTTTACTATACCCCACAGAAAAATAAACTTATTTTGGATTTTTAAAAACATTATCTTAGATTGCTATTTCTAAGTGTTTTCCTTGTTATTTGTCTTTTTCTTTTCTTAACTTGTGTCTTTCAGGATATACAAAAGGTGATAGAGTGACTTTGCATTTAAAGATTTTTCTTCTTCAAGTGCCTGGATGGCTCAGTTGGGTGAGCATCTGCCTTTGGCTTTAGCTCTCATCATGATCCCTGTCATGCACTGGGCTCCCTGCTCAGTGGGAAGTCTACGTTTCCCTCTCCCTCTGCTACGCTTTCTCTTTCTCACTCTCAAAAATAAATTAGTTCATGTAAAAAAAAATCCTTTTTTCTTCACTATTGTTTGGTTTCATAGTTTCTGATGAAGAAAAATAAACAATTTCTTTTTTTGTCTCAGAGCTGAAGCAGAGAATATAATGTCAATATGGAAATAATACATGGTGAGAATAATCTATATTTTGTGTACACAAAAGTTACAAATATGTAAAAGAGAGGACATTATTCTTTCGTATTAATGTTCCTACTTGATCATTTTTTTTAAAGCATTATTGCTGCAACTTGGGAAATATTTGGTGAAGGAACACAGTTTTTGTTTGCCTATTTGCTTTTAAATTAAAACAGTTTTTTTTATCAGAAATAAATGGATAAGAGAAAAATGACATAGAAGGGAAATTTTGTAGGAAATACTATTTCAAAGTTGGCGTTGAATTTATTCAAAAAGTTAAAACTACAAGGCACAGACAAAATTTGATAGACCACAGATCCTTGAGTATAACTTTTACTAGTTCCACTAAAAGTGGGACATGCATTTAAAATGGTGATAGTGGACTGAATGCATACTCAGGCCACAAAATTCAACCCACTCTTGTTTCTCTTATGGAAATAAGATAGAAGTGAAGGTCAGGCTGGCTGTAGATCAGGAGAAGCTGTCCACATGGCTCACACTGTTAGTCATGAAGAACAGGTGGACCAACAGCTGGCCAAAGACAGACAGGCACAAACTAGGAGGCAGTGGACAGTCTGTCAAAAGGAGGGTGGAGAAAAATTTCAGAGTCTAAGGTCAAAGGTAAACCCAAACCCAGTCTTCTCCAAGTCAAGGATAATGCTCTAACTGGCAAGGATAATGATTAATAAGAGTACTACTAACAGCGGCAATAACAATAACAATATGAGATCTCAGTTACTAAGCATTTACTGTTGGACACCATGAAGAATGACTTAGTATATAATATTAATGGATCCTCATATAATATTTAACTCCCATACCATGGATAATAAAACTGAGTTTTGGATTTCTTATTCACAGAGGATACACTAGCTTCTTGAGGTCTGCTTTATATACACTTCTAGTGCTCCTGACACCCTCGTCGGAGAGGGACTATTATTATCACTCACATTCTAAAGATAACTCAGCACTGAAAGACTAGGGACTTGAAGTCACACAGCTCATAACTGAAAATCTTGTCATTCAAAGCCAGGCAGTTTAACTGCAGAATCTATGCTCTAAACCAGTGGTTCTCAGACTGCAGCATGCATCATAATCGCCTGGTAAGCACATATTGCTGGGCCCTATACACAGAGTTTCTAACTCAGTTGGTCTGGAGTGGGACCAGAGGGTATACATTTCGTTTTTAAATTTTAAAAAAAAAAATCTGAAGTGTAATTGACATACAATATCATATTTACATTTATAACATGCTCCCCAGTGATGCTGATGTGTCTGGTCCGAGGTTCACACTTTGAGAACTATTTCTCTAAACTCCTTCTTGGATGTGGGAAGTTCAGTGAAGTTGTCTATACCTCACTCTGTAAAATATGTAAAATGAATCTTCCTCATAAGATAGTTCTAATGATCAAATAAGTTATCTCATAAAACTGCATCTGATGCACAAGAAGTGCTAAGTGCATAAAAAAGGTCTTATTATTGGACAGCAAGAGTTACAAAAATAATATTTGAATTATATTGTAATGTTTTAAAGAGTTGGAAAGTAGAAACAGTCATGTCATAAAATTATCATCTTCTTTTTTTTCAATTCACAGGTTTATCCTGTGTACTTGTATAAGATACAAAACCTTGCTTTGACCTCAAGTTCTTTTTTTTCCCCTTAACTTGTAAATAAGAAAAATTATATCATTTACCACAACACAGGAAGGTTGAAAAGAATAACTTGTAAAATTATTTTATAGCACTTTGTGAAAATAATGGAGTATATAAAAGCTAATAATAAATTTCACCTTCCTCAAAGAACATTGTAAATTTTCAATCTTGGCTGATTTACTGCTACAGCTAAAGTGCTAAAATTATAGACAGGAATTTTTTTCTTGAAAAAATCATCACGGTTAGGCTTTCTCTTTTAATAGGTCATTAATATAATTCATAATTTTCTAATTGTCTAGTATCCTGAGAATACATTCAATTTTCTCACTTTCAAGGACATTGATTATGTAATAAAATTTTGGTTGCTTAAAAGTAATAAAAACAGAAACATGAGAAACATGATAGACCACATATGTTAAGAAATAAGAAAAGGGAAAATCAAATTTGGAGATTTTAGGAAGTTGAAGTATCCCTTTAAATTTTTGAGAATGCAGTGAACTTGAAGATGAGTGATTCTTTCTTATTATTTCTTTCTACACAATGAAGATTAGCCATATGAACAGACATATCTTTCAGCAGCAATAGCATTAGGAAACATGTGTTTTCAGAAAGAAGAAAGTTAATCTACTGAGGGCAGTTTGAAACTGGTGTGGCCTCCTAGACGAGGTGTCAGAAATTGTGAATTTTAATCCCTCTCAAACACCACCCCTGACTTGTGTGGCCTGGGGCAAGTGACTTGTTTCTTTTGGCATTTAAATGCATCCTCAGGAAAAATGGATAAAATTACATTAACCTACCACAAATAAGAAACTTCATTATTTTTCTGAACTACATCAGCAAGTCCATCCTAGCTATTAGAATCTTCATGTGTCTTTTCTAGACTTGACCTTAGCCAAAAGGTGGAGAAACAATTCACGTTATCTTTTCAGTTATCGTAAACAATTGGTTGAAACTTTGTTGAAAGCTAATGTGAAATGAGACCAATAACAGAAGGGAGCTTCCAACCAGCTAAAATTACTAGCAAAACATACTTGTAGCCTAATGGAATCACACTGTTTTAAAACAAAAACCTATCAGTTTATCTGTTATTCTTTTCTCAAACTTAAACCCAGGATCATCTCAGAAACTTGTTAGCATTATGGTATAAAATTTTTTATATTTAAAACAGGTTAAGTCTTTACTTAGTTCCCACTTATTTTCAGCATTTATTATTACTATTTTTTTTACAGTTCAAAAAGATTGAAAAGTAAGTCCAAGTTTAAGTAAAAATTAAACAATGATTAATTCTGTGTTGTAAGACTATACTGGGACAGCCTTCGTCAAGGTATTTTTAAAAACTTAACTGATTAAAAAGCAAAATCTCCTTATGAAGTCTTTATTTTGAATATGCCTTCTACCAGCATGAAGGACTTTTAATGCTCATTTAGTCACATCCTTTCTTTGGGATTCTGCTTCCAGGCTACCAGGGAGAACACTGGGGCTGTGACATATAAGTCTGTCAGTGATGCCTAAGCTCTTCTTTTTAAATGAGAATAGGATTCCAGAATGAATAAATCAAGTTTCTCCCTCTCTGCCTAAGAGAGTAACATCTGAATTATCCACAGTGTAAAATAACCAAGGATAATTAATTATATGCTTTGAGTCAACCCTCACTCATTTCCAATTCAAGTATACAGACATCTTTTTTTAATGTAGTTACAAAGAAAATAACAATGATACTATCATCTTATATTTCTTAAGGTTTTGCCATTATAAAATCTTAAAAAAAAAAAAAAAGGTTACTGGCCTCCAAAGATCTTAGCCTTTTCAAGGTTTAATAAGTAAGTTTCTGCTTCTGAAGAAAAATGTATTAGAACATATTAAGATAAGTTTTGAAAATATTTCATATTTGGTAAATGACCATGATATTTTTCATTGTTAAATTGTTTTCTAATCTACTCTTGTTTCTGAGTTTTATTTTTGATGATGTACCTTTTAATAAAATTAATTTTTAAGTAATCATAAGAGTGATACAGCAACAATTACAGTGACAGGAGAGAAAACAAAAATATAAAGAAATTTAAAATGTAAAAAAAAATGCAAGTAAAAAAATATATATATAAAGAAATCTAAAGTGTAAAAAAATATGGTCACTCATAATGATTGACTATTTGAATGACTTAAGAAAATTTATATCCTCAAGACTGGCAGAAAATTAAGAAGTCTTTTATAAGGAAACAGCCAACTAAATAAAGAGGCAACCCACAGAATGGGAGAAGATATTCACAAAAGACACTACAGACAAAGGGCTGATATCCAAGATCTATAAAGAACCCCTGAAATTCAACACCCAAAAAACAGATAATCATGTCAAAAAATGGGCAGAAGATGTGAACAGACACTTCTCCAATGAAGACATACAAATGGCTAACAGACACATGAAAAAATGCTCATCATCATTAGCCATCAGGGAAATTCAAATTAAAATCACGTTGAGATACCACCTTACACCAGTTAGAATGGCCAAAATTAACGAGACAGTAAACAACAAGTGTTGGAGAGGATGTGGAGTGAGGGAACCCTCTTACACTATGGGTGGAAATGCAAGTTGGTATAGCCACTTTGGAAAACAGTGTGGAGATTCCTTAAAAAATTAAAAATAGAGATACCCTATGCAATTGCACTACTGGGTATTTAGCTCAAGGATACCGATGTAGTGAAAAGAAGGGCCATCTGTACCCCAATGTTTATAGTAGCAATGGCCACAGTTGCTAAACTGTGGAAAGAACCAAGATGCCCTTCAACGGATAAATCAATAAAGAAGATATGGTCCATATATACAATGGAGTATTATGCCTCCATCAGAAAGGATGAATACCCAACTTTTGTATCAACATTGATGGGACTGGAAGAGAGTATGCTGAGTGAAATAAGTTAAGCAGAGAGACTCAAGTATCATATGGTTTCACTTACTTGTGGAGCATAAGGAATAACGTGGAGGACATTGGAGATGGGGAGGAGAAGTGAGTTGGGGGAAATTGGAGGGGGAGACAAACCATGAAAGACTGTGGACTCTCAGAAACAAACAGGGTTTTGGAGGGGATGGGGATGGGGGTTGGGTGAGTCTGGTGGTGAGTATTATGGAGGGCACATATTACATGGAGCACTGGGTAAGGTGCATAAATAATGAATTCTGGAACACTGAAAAGAAATAAAATAAAATAAAATAAAAAACCAAAAAAAAGCCTTTTATAAACATTTACCTGTAAAAACAGACTCTTTTGTCAAAATCTATAAAAGTCATTGAAGTTCATTGATTTATATGTTGTGCTATAATTGAATTTAAATCTTCAATTAAATGTTGACACATCTACAATATGAGACAGAACTTTTAAAAATCATGCTAATATGAATATCCAGATTAATCTAGATGGGAACTAATCCGGTTTTAATAAGACAACAGTTTCCAGTGCACATGAGGGCTATGGGATGTGGCAATTAGGAAGGACTCTAAGGAGTCAGTTGACCTGGGTTCAAATCTTATCTCCTTTACCTAGTAACTATGACCTAGGATAAGTCTGTAAACTGTAGGTCTACTTTCCTACTATGTAAAGTGGAATTAATAATAAAATTTATTTCATAGGTTTTTGGATATTAAATGAGTCCACACTTTATGTTGTTTTTCATTGTTGTTAAATGACTTTGGAGTCCCTTTCTTTGCACCACGTCACTCATCTGGAGATCTTGGAATCCAGAAACTAGAGTTAAGGGTGAACCTAGGAATTTAAATGAGTTTAGTTATCTTCTGCTAGTGTCCATCAGACTGGAAAATCCGGAGTCACAAAAAGTTCCCAGACTTCCAGCTCAAGTCTGGAAAACTTCCTTAGAAATAAGAAACAGAATTGCCTTGCATGTATTCTCACAGTAACTTCTTTCTCCTCTCACATTCACCTGAGGCAGAGGACCTTTGCCATGGAGAAGAGGAGTGTAAGAAACAGGTTGCCCTGTTGTCAAACCTTTCCTCACTCTTAGGACTTAACTTTTAAAGTGTTCTAGGTTTCATAATGATGAAAGAAGCAAGAATACTGCTTAATTCCTGACCTCTGCCATTGTTTCTATTATACTTTTCCCTAAAATAATAATATCAGCAAATAAAGGGATATATCAAGAAACCAGATGCTATTTCTTAAAAAGCAAGGGCATCATTTTATCTATTTGATTGTAGATGAGAACAGGAATTCATTAAATAATAAAAGTCATATTACATTTTACTTTCTACATTTCCCAAAAAGCATTTCATGAAACAATGGTACATCAGATGTTTACAAGGATTATTAAAACAAGTCTTTAGAGGGGAATTTTCTTCAGAAAATAAAATGTCTTTTCTGTAGAACTACTCAGAGCTGTTACCTTAATTGATGTGCTTAATGAAAGTGAATGTGTGAGGGAGAATACTAAATACAGTATTTCCCAGAATTATTTGGCCTGGGATTCCCCATTTATCCCCCCATCACTCTAAAGGACTAAAGTTCTCTATGACGCCAGTTTTGGGAAATTTAACTTTTGATAAAAGGTCCTTAAAAACAAAGAGATTTTTTTTGCATTTTTCATTTATTATATTATACAATTTTGGAGATACATTTACACTAAGAAAATTATGATACTAACAAAAGTTAAAGTAGATCAAAGAATAGTCTTTGTTAATGCTGAGAAGAATTTTTAAACTTTAATCAACTTCCAAAAGATATTTTAACAATTTGGAATGCCTAAGTTCCATCCAAATCTTGAAATTATCAAAAGCATAAGAATTGGTTTCCATTCCACCTGTATTCTCAATGACTCTTTGGAATTTTAACATGGATTTGGACATTTTTGTGCATGGCATTATTTTAATTCCTAAAGTGGAAAAAGCACGTGTTTTCTTTGAAGATAGAATTCCAATTCTGCCTTTATTCATTAATTCAATAAGTATTTCTTAAGATCTTAGAGTGCCACACTTGGATCTATGCTTTTGCGATATAACAGCAAATAAGACATATACTGGTTCTGTCTGCTCTCATAGTTTAAATCCGACCTGGAGACACAAATATCCAATTTAGTTTAGAAATTACTTAATGTAATAAGTACTTGCAAGCATAGGTGCATGTGATGATGAATTTTATGTGTCAACTGGACCAAGAGATTCTGGACATCTGGTTAAACATTGTTTGTGAGTGTGCTTGTGGGGTTTTTCCAGAAGAGATGAGACTTTGAACTGGTGGACTAAGTAAGGCAAAGAGCTCTTCCCAATGTGGGTAGGTATCATCCAATCCACTGAGGCCCCCAGGAGAACCAAAATATGGAGGAAGGTCAATTGAATTCTCTCTCTCATCCTGATTGCTGAGAAATGAATCTTCTCTTGTTGTGGGACTCGAATGTACATGATAGGCATGTATAGTTCTCAGTCTTCTGGACTCAGACTGGAATTTAAGCCACTAGCTTTCCTGAGGTTCCAGCTTATAAATGACAGATTGTGGTACTTCTCCATCTCCACATATATGGAGATGGAGAAGTCCATCTCTCTCTCTCTCTCTCTCATATATATATATATATATATATATATATATATAATAGCCTGGAACACTATTTAACAATGAATATATGTCTCCTATTGGTTCTGTTTCCCTGGAGAACCCTGACTAATACAGTGCAGATGAGTATCAATATGGAAATTTATAACAAAGGGAACTCACCTACTTAAGAAATTAATTAATATGTAAACCAAGACTAAAAGATAAGTAGGATTTTATAGAGAAAGGGATCATATAGATGTGGAAGTTGATGAGGAAGGGAACATAGAGGAGGGCTGACATCTATGGGCCTTTAGAATTGTGCATCATGCCACAGAGAGTATTTTCAAACCTTGAAACCTAATGGCATTTGCCCTGCTGGAATTAAGACTTGCTTGGGACAAATCACCCCTTTATTCCTTCCATTTTCTTCCTATGAGAATGGGAATGTCTATCCTATGACAGTACCACCATTGTATTTTGGAAACACATGACTAATTTTCTAGTTTCACAGATCAAGAAGGTTTTGCAGATCAAGAAGGTTTTGCTCCTACATATATCATATGAAGTCTCATTCATTCTTGATTTAAATGATAAGACTTCAAATTTATTGAGTCCATGATATTTAGATGAGATTTTAACTTAGAGCTGATGCTAGAATGGATTAGATTTAAAGAATGTTGGAATGGGGTAAATGTATTTTGTATAAGGGATGGATATAAATTTGGGGGCCACAGGGCAGGTCTATGCAGATGTAATTAGTTAAGATGAGGTCTTATCTTAATATTTGATAAGGGTGGGCCTTAAATCTAATGAGTGGTTTCCTTAGAACCTACTCATGGAAGACACAGAAAAGAAGGCCATGTAAAGACAGAGGCAGAAATTAACAGTAACACAGCTATCAGTTAAGAAATGCTGAAAACTGCTGGCAAATGCCCAAAGCTAGGGAAAGAGTCTTCTCTAGAATGTTCTGAGGGAGCCGGGCCATGCAAATACCTTGACTTCATACCATTAGTCTCCAGAACTGTGAAAGAGTATTTTCTATTGTTGTAAGCCACCCAATTTGTAGCTACCTGTCACAGTAGCTCTAGGAATTATTTCAGCTTCTCACCAAAGTAAATACCTTGGGATATTTTTGTTTGCATCATTATACATACTGATAACAACGGTCTGTAATATGCCAGTTTCTTCTGAGGCTATTATATTATTACTTGGGTTTTGTTCAGTGGAAAACTAAAATTGTAACTTTGTAATATTGCATGTTTTATGTTTTACCTAATATTAAGTATGGCAAATAAATAATATCAAAGGTATATGAAGGACAATACTATAATATCATATTATCTATTATTATACTATATCTAAAATAATAATACTATATAGACAATGTTATAACTGTGTGTGTTTACATGTATATTTCAGTATCTGTGTGTTTGAAAGTTAAAGGTTGCATAACTCTCCAAGTAACTACTTAAAAATATAAAATGATTGAAAACGACTTTTGAGGAAAAATGTAATTATAATATACCAGTGTTATGAACAAATCAATATCTGATGCTTGTGGTTAACTTTTGTTTAAATAATTATTTTCCGGGTATATAAATCTACACAACTTGCATGTGGAAATCAGTTTTGTCAAACATAAAATTATTTTTAAAAAATATTTATTTTGGGAGCACCTGGGTGGCTCAGTTAAACGGCTGACTCTTGGTTTCGGCTCAGGTCACGATCTCAGAGTCATTAGATCAACCCACACCTCTCGCTCTGCACTCAGCAGTCTGCTTGGGACTTTCCCTTTCACTCTGCCCCTCCATGCCTCTCTAAAATGAATAAACAACATCTTTTAAAGATATATTTATTTTGGAGAGCCTGGGTGGCTCAGTAAGTTAAGCCTCTGCCTTCGGCTAAGGTCATGATCTCAGGGTCCTGGGATCCAGCCCCGCATAAGGCTCTCTGCTCAGAGGGGAAGCCTGCTCCCCACCCCCCCGCCTGCCTCTCTGCCAACTTGTGATCTCTGTCTGTCAAATAAATAAAATCTTTAAAAAAAAGTAAAGCTATATTTATTTTGATCCTCTATATATGCAAATCCTGTGCTAAGTGCATACAGTTTAAAAGGAAAGAAACAATCCACACAATTTAAAAATGCATATAAAATAATAAGTTCTCCATAGGGTGTGGTCATAGAAAAGAACAAATAAGTGCATTTTCAATCCAGTGGTCAGCGCACAGCCCTCTGAGTATATGACTTTTAATTGAAGGCTGAAGTATTAAAAAGAGCAGAACACACAAAGAATAAGGAAAGTGATCAGCATTATGATAGAAAACACTGCATGTGTAAACACAGCCTAAGCAATGAATTGCAAACCCAAACATGTCAAGAGGAAAGAATATGCAAATACCAGCATCATAAAATCAAATAACTCTAGAATTACAAAATGTAAAACCATGTTGGGCAGACTTCCGCCCAAGAGTGTCCACATAGGCTTTTGTAGACTGAATCTGAAAGCAAACACCACCATCACTGGTTTCATAGACCATCTTATCATCCACTAGTAAATCTTACTGAAAATTAAATGGCATGCGAAGAAGAAGAGCAAGCTCAGCCAGCAAGCCAGTGTCCTTTGTTGGAGTAAAACTCCACAGAAAGAAATGTAGAAAGAATGGATGACAGCAGGACCCCTAAGCAGCTGCTATGTGCTGAGCAGTAGCTAGACAGCCTCAAAGATTTCAGTGGAACGCGGTGGACGCCCATAGAGTCCTAACAGGAAACAATGGCAAAGGGCAGTCCTTCATGAATCAGCCTGGTGTGGAAGTCAGCACAGAGCGATATTTTGACTGTGTACAGAACAAAAAGGCAAAGAAAAAAAGTAATATTATGTTCTGTCAATAGTGCCTACAGCAGCAGTCCAAAGCCTCTTATTTTCTTGTTTCTTGTTGGAGATTTCAGTCAATGGTATACCTACAAAGTAATCAGACACAGTATTTTCTTGAAATAAAGTATGTCCTGCTTCTCACATAGAAACTTCTAGTACAGAACTTCCTCAATATATGATGGAGTTACATCCCAATTAACCCACTGTCCATTGAAAATATGTCAAAATGCATTTAATACACCTAACCTACCGAAGTCATAGCATCATGCCTTAAATGTGCTCAGAACACTGACACTAGCCTCCAGGTGGGCAAAGTCATCTAAAACAAAGCCTACTTTATGATAAGGTGTTGAACATTTTGGGCAATATACTGAACAGTGTACTGAAAATGGGAAACGGAGTGGTTATGTGGGGACAGAATGCTTCTGAGTGTATCAGCAGTTTACCCTTGGGATCCCATGGCTGACTGGGAACTGAGGCTCCCTGCTACCACTGCCCAACATCACCAGAGAGAATAACACCTTAGCATTACGCTGGAAATAGATCAATATTCAAATTTTGAAGTACAGTTTCTATTCAATGTGTATTCCTTTCACACCATCATAAAGTCAAAGAATTGTAAATTGAACCATTGTAAGTCACTGAGCCATCATAATTCGGTGACTTTCCAAGATTTGCCAATTAATTCAACATTTACATAAGAATATCCACTATGCCCCAAGCATTTTTTTAGGCCCTTGGTACCATCTATAAACCAAATACATGCCTGTTGCAACTTCCCTTGTAGTCAGAAAGACAGACAATAGACATAATGGTTAAAAAAGTCAATGTATTAATAGAAAGTGTTAAGCTCTCTGGGAAAAAAAAAATAAGTCAAATAAAGTAAGAAGATTGGGAAGTTCTTTGGAGCAGTTGCATGTAGTAGTATTAAAGGCCACTATACTTGATATTTACTCAACAATTGCAGGTTAGTGACAACATAGTGATGACCCTCCCCTTTCCTATCATGCTCTTCCTACCCCATGTTTAATATCCCTCAGGTAATAGACGAATCCACTTCAACTCAAGTTACTTATTGATGTTTAAAAACATGCCTTTCCTATAGGAAAGCTTTAATTTTAGTTCAGAATTGAGATCTGCTGAATTCAGTTCTGCTGAAGTGTGAAGCCTCTAGCTCTTCTAGTTGTTAGCAAGTAAAGGACATTTATAAAAGGGGTATTCACGCTTTGAAAGAGTGTGTAAAAATATTAAATGCTGCCAATACACAGGTCCTTCAAAAGTTTTGCTTTACTTAAATAGAGTTGATGCTGTTTGAATAGGAAATTTTAAACTGAGCAAAATTTTTAGGATTCACTCTACATACAATTGTAAATATATTATCCATTATATAGCCTCTCATTATTTAGGGTGAATGCAACATCAAAAAGGAAATAATATTAGTCACAAAACTAAATATATAAAAGTCATTCTCTATTTGATTAGTGTAGAGAAGAGTGATTTCAGAGATTATCTGCTGACACTGACTTCTTAACAAGCAAAGGTATGTTTCCAACATTTTTAAATAAGAGCTTATACAGATGTACATTGTTACTAAGCACACTGTCTAAATGTGGATTAAAGTGGTTATTTTAGTGTGGAGAAAATAACCTCTTTAATCCACAAAAACAAAAGACTGTTCAACCTTCTTAATTAGTGCCTTCATAAATAGTATCAAATGTTAATAATGTGGAGAAACATGAATTCAAAAGTATCATTTGATACTATTTATGAGGGCACTAATTAAGAAGGTTGAACATTCTTTTGTTTTCTGTGATGTTTTTTCCACCTAAATTTGGAGAGAGTATACTTAGAATATGGAGAAGAAGCAGGTAGTTCAACTTCACAAAGTAAGATCACAAGTTCCTCATATCATGTACTTTTGCTATGTTACAAAACAAAACTCAGGCTATCTTTTCTTTTTCGAATAAACTTTCAACAAACTATAATTTCAAATCAGATTCTCTTAATATTGCACTTATCTTTAGCCATAAACTTCCCTATTAATTGGCTCAATTTGGTGTTTAAGACAATATAAAATGAGGTTGGAATTTTAGAATATTTATGGACCTAGGTATCTCCCTAAATTGTCCTATTTGTTTAAAATAATATCTTAAAGTTTACATTTTTGCAAGAAATTGACAATTGATCTCTTCTGTGAGTGCAGCTTACTAATAAACATGTGCAATGTACTTTCAAGTTCAAACTTATAATACTTGTCTACATAGAAACTAAGAGAACAGAGGAGTGTTCTAATGATTAAAGGCTGGCCTAAGCCAGGCATATTTTTGAGACCTTTTATTTTAAAAGAAAGTGTAACTTTGAGGTGGGAAGGAGAACATAGCGTGGGTATGAATTTTATGTATCTTTTAATTTTATAAATCCATTCTTTTCAGAGAAAAGCTCAAGAGTTCCTCAAATATAAGTGTATTATATCTGTCTCAGTTATGTACTTGGGGGATTTTATCCCTAAAGTGAGGTATAGTTAACCACTGGAAAAAGAAAAAAGGGATAAAATACTGTAGCATATAATTTATAGTTATTAACAGGGAAAACTTTGGGTTTTTTTAATGTAAACCTATAACTCCTGCTGGGATCAGAAGTATCATTTGCAGAACTCTTTTAACCAGTGTTTCACCTCTCCACTTGTCAATGCATAAATCTTTTTCTATTGCCTGGAATAACTAAATGACATCTGGCAATGGGGAATTACTAAGTTGGGGGCAGGGAGAAGGAAAGTCAGTTTAAAACAAACCAGTTAGAAGAACTAAATTCTATCAAGGTCTTCCCTAAATTAAGTTGATGTTTTATAGGATTACTTTAAAGGATAGGATAAATACATAAAGGAAAAGATATATATGTTTTATACTATTACTTTAAAGGAAATGATATTATACATTATTACTAATATGGTATATAATATTATATCATATATTACTAACATATCATCATTATATTACACATAATATATATTCTGCAAACTGTATTGTACCTGCTATTGACATCTATTAAGGTAAAGCATTAGAAACTTGAACAATATTTATAAAATATGAATAGACTAAAGTTGAATATTTCCTTGTTATTAGGACTTAGAAAAAAGTATCCATTTTTTTAAATGCTGAAAAAGAAACTGACTAAAGGGATATGAATTTCTTTTTTAACAAAATGCATTTTGCATCTGTGTTACACTTGAGAATTTTCTTTTTTAACACCAATAGCCAAAAATATAAAATGTTCTCTCTTGTTCAGGAATTTAGTCTAGCATAATACATGTTAAATATGGTCCAAACCAGCCCTGGAATTCAACATTTCTAAAAGAATTCAATGAAACATTAATTATCATTGTTCTTGGCAAGCATATGTGGAAATTTGGAAATGGTGTACAGTATGAGAAATATATGGAATCACATTTACTCTGCAAATATTTCATATTTCTTTTTAAAGGAACTGTTCCTCTATGACATGTTTTTGCTCTATAATTTATTATTCCTGAATAGATGACCTACAGAAACTGAGATTCAAAGTATAATCCATGATTTTCTCCCCCTTAGGCTGTATATAACATAATTATTTTTATCCATTTCCATATGCTCCTTTTCAAAAGACAAAACAAAATGCTGTCATTAACAAAGAACATACATAACATATTTAAATAGAGATATCCTAGGATACTTGCAGTGATACAATGCCCCAATACATTTTTCTATTAAATAGACTATGTGGCTAAAAATTTGAATTTTTTCATCCCCATGCAACAATAGGATGGAGTAAAGCAAGATATGTCAATGAATTAACTTACTCTATATAAGACAAATTGTCAAAAAATTAAATTGCTATTAAAATAAAAATGGTATTTGAGTATTATTGTTAATTATACTTGATTAACATATTTATCTTTATAATTATGGGAGAGTCAAAAGAGCATGGGCTCAGTAATCAGATTGATTTGTGTTTAAATTAGAGTTGTACCCTTTGCTGATTATGTTACCTTGGAGAAATTATTTAATGTCTCTTAACTCTATTAATTAGATTTATATCACCTACCTTCAGGGTTGAGATATTATGAAAAACATATCTAACACATAATCTGCCTTCATAAATTTCAGCCACCTTTCTCATATATCATTTTTAATGTTTATATATGATAAATTAATTTGGCCTAGAATTGTTACTGTGATTGAAACATTTATCACTTTCTATAGATTATTACATTAGTCTCCCTCTTTAAAGAAATAACCTTAATCTATTTGAAAAGTTAAAAAAAAAAAAAAGTCCTGAAAAGAAGTATGTCCCCATAGGTACTGATTCAACAGGGTTTGTTTATTTTTATCTTTTCTTATTTTTCTGTTTATAAAAAAGAAAAAAACAAAGAAGCGAAAAAGCCCAATTGTTTGACAAGATTATGGCAAAAGAAGTTCAGTATGGCCCAATAGTTAGACACTCAATTTTATTTTATTTTATTTTATAATTTTATTTATTCATTTGAGAGAGAGAGACAGAGAGAGTGCAAGCAGGGGGTCCTGCAAAGGGAGAAGGAGAAGCAGATTCCCTACTGAGCTGGGAGCCTGAAGACGCAGAGCTCCATCCCAGGGCCTGGAGATCCTTCCCAGAGTGAAGGCGGAGGCTTAATTATCTGAGCCACCCAGGCTTCCCCTATTTTTTTTAAACTAAGAAAGTTGATTGATTTTATCCAAAACAAAAATTTTGGATACTGAATTCTGAAGATCTTCAAATTTCCAAAAGTGAAATCATTATACATGATTTTTTTATGTCGCACTGCTTAGAGCTAAGGCTGACCTTTTTTGCTTCATGGTCTCAAACAACTAAGTCTACATCTAATGTTTCTAACAATTTCATGAAATGTTATTACTAATATTTGCTGATTGCAGGCTCATGAAAAAATCTGTAGAGTTCACTTAGATGAACATGACCAATTCTTGTCAAATTTGCAGTCTCATGGAAAGATATCACTAAGAATTCACTGGGAGAAACTTTACCACTAGAGGGATTTATTTGTTTGAGGCTTCATGCAGAAATAGTATTACAGACAAACACAGAGGGAAAAAAATGGTAGTATTTTTCATCCGGAAGCCATCCCAAGAAAGTAAGAGAAAAGAGCCTGAGTAACAGGCAATGATAAGATAGTTTTGGACCTTTAAGCAAATTCTGATGAGTTAGTATACCTAGTCTGTAGAACTCCCTGGAACCTCCAGACTGGTTTAAGCATTAGGTTAGTACAGGATATCAGCAGCAATAAGAACAGAAAGTAACTAAGATTAGATTCTTAAAAGCCTGGCTGAGGAATCCGGGATTCGGTAGAAGACCCTGAGGACTTAAGGAAGTAATATGACTAGACTCATAAATTAAGGAAATTAATTTTGCAGTTCTTCCTAGGGTAGAAAAAGGTAGGGAGACATAAAAGACAAGCAAAACCCAAAAGCAAAACGAAACCAAAACAAAAAAAAAACCCAAACCATAATTTGTAATACTTTGGTAATACATGTGAGAATTACTAAAACAGTGTGGAAAATACCCAAACTGACGAATAAATATGAAGGGAAGAACCAACTGAATAAATGTGTGAGGGTAGTTACATCAATAAAGCTTCTTTGGGTCTAGGCAAGGAACAAAGAAGCGTTTGCTAATACAGGAAAGTGGCTCACAGGAGCTGATTTTGTAGGGAGGGTGTTGACTTTGGTTTTGAATAAAATCAATCAACTTTCTAGGTATTAAAATAAAATTGTCCATATTCAGAATATAGTACTAGAAATATGGAACCTCAATTAAAAGACATTAAAAACTGGAAATTGTTGGTACTATTGGGTACTCAAGAATGGACTCAAATGAACAGTGTTGGTTCCTAAACTAGCACTCCTCTTCGTCTTATTTTCCAACACAACGTTAAGTATCCATGATCCTCTTCCTCTCCCTTGCTGCCATTACCCTCAGAGCATGCAGATTGTATCCCAGCTTTAGGGATGGAGGGTGATTGTTTCAGGACAGTGAGTGAGCTTGTGACTTGACTATCATCAGTGAGACATTATATAAAGTCAGCTGAGAGAAGTCTGAGGGAAAAATAATCCCCTCTTAGAGAAAAACCTAGGAAGACAATCTCTCTTCTGGAGATAATGCCTGGAATTGCCACAACCAAATTAACTACCAGCTCCCAGTGATGAAACTGCAGGGACTATGGCAGAGCAAAGAAAGAATCTGGGTTCATTATAGTGTTTTTTATTTCAAATAACAATACATCCTGAAACACATCCTACCTCTGCACCTCCTGCCATGTAAGCTAGACACATTTTCCTGATTTTTTTCTGTTGGTTCAACAGGGGTATCTATTATTATACCCAAATGCAGTTCCCGCTGCTAAAAACATTTAAAATTTTTTCTATGTCAAAGGACCAAAGGGAAATAAAAATGGGAACAGAATACTGGCATTGGAAGTTCATGTTTTAAATTGGGAAAAATAGTCTTGTAGATCCACATTGTGGAGATTAGAAAAGGACCAGGGGTGATAAATCACAGAGTTGTAGAAAGGCAGACTTTCTAGAATGCGTCTGGTTAGCAACAGAGCACTTGCTTCAGAGAGATCAGGGAAGATGAGAATTGAGAAAGAAGGTCATTAATTTGGAACCTGGAAGTCTCATGTTGTGAACTCCAAGAACATCATTTCCACATGGTACCACACACAAAAAAATGGGCAGGGATTTTATGATGAAAAAGTACAGACAACATATGCTGTAATTCATTAAGGAAATGATTAGATTTCCTTATTAGCTTAGATTAAGGAAAGGAAATAAATAGAGTAACTTGAGCAGATATATTGAGAAAGTATTTTTGTTTGTGTTTTGTTTTAATTGGGAAAACGTAGGTATGCTCAAATTAAAGAAAAAAAAAGGTAAATTAAAGCCAGGTACCATAAACGATAGACAGCTGACATAAAATAATTGAAAATCACTTCAAGCATCTGTGTTACCCAAGGCTCTTTACATTAGTATTGTCTTTACTTTCAGTCTCTGTGGGCAACCTCATCCACTCTCTTGGTTTTTAGCTGTTCCTATTATTGATCAATCTCACAAATCCATATGTCAATCATGTCTTTAGCAATGAAATTTAGACTCAAATTTTAAGTTTGCTTAATAGTTATACTTTGATGTTCCACTATGACTTTGAGTACAAAGTGCCCCAAACTGCCTTCATCACTTTATTCACAGTTCTGTATTTTCCCCACACTTCCTGTTTCTTATCAGAAAACTGGGTCACCTAGATTTCTCTCTCCCTTAGGTAACCTATTTCTATGGATTTCAGATCCTGTGTACTTTGGGATCTGTTCCTTTCTTTAGTTTTATAAAACTGGTCCAGGAAAAGGCCATCACCATCTCTTGAATTGGCAACTCAAACAGCCTCCACCTTTGTATCTCTAATTTCACTTCCATCACCAAGACCTATCTATGTCAATTGTTTGTTTCAGGACATTCAAAACTAACCCCTCACACACCTACCAAAAAGCACCTCCCCAGACATATATTTACAAAAAGTTCCTGGGATGTTATACGAGATAATATACTATCTGTCCCTTGCCTATTTCTCAGATTAACACTTTCCATCCCTGCCATACCCTTGGGTTTCAGCAACACCAAAATATTTGTCATCCTGCTTACATCCTACTTCTTTCTTTCCTTCAGAACTTTGTGATGACCCTTTGTCGTATTTTAGATTCCTTTATCCATTTTATCTCTTATTGCCTAATTATCTGCCAATACTTCATGCTCCACCTTAAGTTTATTTGATTTTAAAATCATCTTCTATCTTCACAACTTGGGCTGAGTCTTTTCCAGTCTTACTGGATGATGTCCATTAATATCTACTGCCTTGAAATAATTCCCTTGACTTGACTTCTTCCTATTGTTTATATCCTAAACATGGAGCTGTTGGGAGTGAAAACTGGGACTTATATTTGCAATCATCCTCAATATCTAGAAAAGTATCAGTGCAGAGTAGATATTCAATAAATATTTGTTGGTTTGTGCTGAATATTTTTATTAAGGGATCGAGTCAACAAATACCAAATGTACTATATCTATCTATATCTATCTATCTATCTATCTACCTATCTATCTGACTCAGACATATCAAGCATCAGTAAGAACTCCTAGGACAAGAACTTCAGTTTCATATTGTCAAGCAAGAAAATCCACTCTTCCAAAGAACATTAAACAGACATTACTTTCTGATGACTTCAAAGTTAATAAAGGGCAAAATGAGTAAATCATTAAAATGTAAGCAGTGAATTTTGAAAAAGCCCAGAATATTTATTATAACTCATATTGGACTTTTTTAGATGCTATTCAAATTTCTGTCAAAGAAAAGTGATTGAAAGTATGTCCACTGTATCATAGAAAGTGCAGGGTGACAATTGTCATGCAGTATATTCATACACAAAATAATTGGGCTGCCATAGCCCATGGAAATGATGGCAACTTCATTGTGTCCCTTGCAAGCTCTTTGACACAACCTAGCGGGAGAGGCAAAGAATTAGGCCAGCAGGAGGTCAGATCTATTCAACAGAAGATCATGGTATAGACAGCTATGTCCTATATCACATTAAACGGATGTCGGAGCCATCAAAATGTTACTCCATCTTCAAAAAAAATAAAGAGTTTCATTAGAAAATACAAAATTTCAATGCCACACCTTATTCCTTTTGAAAAATTAAAACATATAATTAGTTCATAACAGGAGCTAAATGAGTTGTAAAAGTGTATTTTATAGTTTGCTGAGAGGATTTCTTTAAGCTTTTGAGTATCTACAATCCTACTTACCCCATTAAAAATAAAATATAAACTTAAAAATCTCATAATTTCATTGGAAGCTTTTATTGGGGCTTTTAGCTCTGTTGATGTTTCTCAGCCATGTTAAAATCTTCAGAATAACATGGTCTAAAGTGCAGAAGATTGTAGAAGATGATTGCCACAATCCCACATCATGTGTGAACATTATGTCACTGTCTTAAAGGGTTTCCCTTTAAAGAGTCAGTTTTTCTATGGTTTAAATTGAGCATACCCGTCATACAACACGAGAGAAAGCAAAGAAGGGCTGGGATTTTAGCCTACACTTCAGTAAAAGGTTTTTTTCCAGTATCCAACTGTGGGTCTAATTTATTCTCCTGAGATTCCCCATTCTAGTATTTCTAAATGATCTTGTATATGGTAAATAACCTTATTATGCTCTTTTACATCATAGACAAGGATTTAGAAAAGCTGTCCTTGTACAATTTGACCCACTTCCCTAAAGACTTTTTAACCTGAAGCAAAATCCATTTAACCAGCCAAGGCTAGCACTCTGATAACAGTAGCTGCCAGCTGGATGCCCAGTTCCATGATGTACACAGGCATCCACATCATCTCCAGACGATCTTGAGACATCAGACTTAATTCACACTTCAGAAAAGGTGTTACAGATTAGTCTTGTTCGTTGCAGTAGGATTTTTCACAATTATGAGAGTCAACTAGATTTTTAGATTTGTTCTATCTCACCAGAACCATCAACATAAAGAACCTTATAATTTTTCTTTCCCTTTCTATTTCATTATTTTTCAAGGTAAATATAACCTCTTGGCAATGTATAAATATTACTCTTTAATATTTATAACATCAACCAATTTCTTTGCAAGATACAGAAAGTCATTTTATAAGGTTTGATTATATAATAGATATGAAAATACCACAATGCTATAAGATTATTAACTACAAAATGCTTTAAAAGATAAACAAAATACTCTTTTCTACTGTCTTTCTTTCAAATATCATTTAGTTAATTACATATCTGGATACTCTAGAATGCATTAATATAATAACTTTAAATTTATGTCCAGGATAAGAACATAAAAGATATATGAATTTTTAATGTAACTTCAAGTTTGTTTGTTTGTTTTTTTTAAGACAAATTATTACTAGGTTTGGCATGATCTGTGATATTTATTTTTAAAAAACAATGAAATGAAGGAGAATTAAAAAACATTACAGGCACTGATCTTCTGGTTTGGTATTTATTTATTTTTAAATGCTTCTTCAAGAATATCCAGCCACATTTACTCTTTCTGCAATTCTCTTCAATAACTCAGACTGACTTGAGTGACAGCAAGTGACAGGAGCATAACAGTTCATCTGGGGGGTTAACTGCAATTGAACTTTGCCCAAAACAATCTGCTCAACTGCATTTTCATAAGAACAAGTGTCACTTCATTTCCAAAAACAAATGCTTAGCACAATAGCAAGAATTTGGAAAAATTAAAAAGCCAATACTTCCAATATGATCATTCAACTGTGCACTATGTAGTTGATTAAATGTTCTCATAACATGATAGCTACTAATAAAGTTGCCTATCAACATCGCTATTACTGTGGCTGGCACCATGGTGAATAAAATATACAGGCACATAAGAAATAAAGACAACCTGAAGCACTTCTTTCTATTTTCTATTCTATTCTTTTCTCATGTTAGTATTTGTAGAAACACAAATTTTACAACCACTAATTAATACTTTTGTAAATAGAAAGAATGAAAAGATATATATATAAACATATATATATATATATATATATATATATATATATATATATATATATATTTGTTACTAGGATTAAGGGATGCTTAACTCTAGGAGCCACCAGGGGCTGGTGGTGAATATTATGGAGGGCACATATTGCATGTAGCACTGGGTGTGGTACATAAACATTGAATTCTGGAACACTGAAGAGAAATAAAATAAAATGAAATGAAAAAAATAAAAAATAAATAAAATTCAATCTACTTTAAAATGAAAAAAGGAGTTAAGGGATGGGGGTGTAACTCATACCATTCTGAAAATCATGCTATTTAAACTTTAATATATGAGCATACATACCAATTTGATTAATGTTTTAACTCCTAAGCAAAGCAAACATAGGATATAATAAAGCTATTTTCTTTTAGATTTCCTTAAAATGGACAATCCTGAAAACCCCATTTGACTGACTCAAAAAATCATCTTAGTTTTGGTTAAAATGTCTCACTATGGGCAAATTTCTCCCAATATTTTTTTCAGAATTATTGTATGTCAATAATGTAACATAAAGTTTGCATTGCAAAAATATAAAATGAGATGTGATGGCAATATTTTTACATTTTCAAATGTAAAAATAATTCCTAAGATCCAAATCCAAACAATGTTTTGTGAATTCTAAAAACAAGCATTGTTAAAAGTAGTATGAAATAAAATATTAAAAAGAGAGGCTTTTTTTTTCCTTCCTGAGTGGAAATATTCTCATACTTTACTAAATAAAATGGATAAAAGGTAATGAAAACACAAGTAATGAGATAAATAAACCTGGGGAGTAAGATAATGTTTACCTAATACCTGTCCTATGCTCTGGAGAAACTCATCCAATCAAGTTTTAAATCATTATAAACTACAGAAAATATGAATTATAAAGGAAATACTAAAATATTTTACTGCAATCACAATTTAAATGGTTCTCACATTGAACTATATAAGAATTCTTAAGTTATTTTATTTAAAACATTAATATCAATGTGTGATCCTAAAAAATTGTTGTTGTTGTTGTTGTTGTTTTTAACAGGAATTGTCCATGTATTTTAGCCTGTGGCGGGAATAGCTGTCTCAGTAGAATTACAGTTCTTGACTTGAACCTACTTGAAAAATCATCAGTTTATATGGCAGCATTTGTAGCAATTAGATAAATACATTCCTCTTTAGACTCAGAGTTGGATTCCCAACTCTGCCAACTGTGCATTTCCTTTCATATCCTCATTGATTGGAAAGCACCTTAAAAGAATCAACCTAGGTTTTGAAATCACCATTTTATTGCACTAAAGGACAACTTAATCTTGTTTTCTGAAACAGCGAAGTGTAATTTTATTTACTGCCCCATCAATAAGATCCTGAAACTTGAGATTTATAATTCTGTTTGATGGTTCCTTTAGTTTATCTCAGGGGGAGAAAAAAACTATTCAATAATTATAGGAATATTTAGTTTTTGTTCTTGTGATATATTTTCTCTTATACTTTCATTTTTAAGATACTCAAAATTAAAGATATTTTTACTTGCATTTTAAGAAGTAATGAAATATTTAGATTAGAAACAAAGAAAATGCACCACATTCTTTAAAAAACAGTGTAGAGATTCTTAAAAAAAGCAATTGACTAATAAACCACTTAAGTTTCTTCATTTTAAAAATGAAGAATATGATCATACTTGGCAAAGAGAGTTGTTATGAGGATTAAAAGCATCAATATATACAAAAGTGATGGAACAATCCCTGGCATAAACTAAGAACTCAATAAATAGTAGTTAATAATAGAAGTGATGGTATTAATTAACTGGTAGTAGTAGTTGTAATAGAGGCATCCTAGTCGTTGATGAAGCAAAAATAGTTGCGACAAGATTGCTAAAATGTATGAAAATCACCACTACTGTAGTATATTTGAGCTAAATGCACTGGGTTAGTGTCAAACGCCAATCAATTTTCAATTACCTAATATTTAGCTACAGGAGGTCAATAGTGACTGGTTGATTCACTGATTAGCATGTGGTATGAAAATTCCCACCAGAAGCGTGGAGTAATTGGGTTTGAGTAAAACAGTTAATCGCCTTTTCCTGATTCTCCCTGAGGAAAAACAGGAAGAAATCAAAAAGGACAAACATTAAATATAAGGTTATTATCCAATGACTAGTTTTGTTTATTTGCTTTTGTTTTTTAATGTTCAGACTAGATATTGGTTGGTTCAAATTAACAAAATGGTGATTAGATTACTGTAGGTAGGAAGCCGTGAGGTATATAATGAAAAGAAAATGAGGTTTTTTTAAAGAAAAAAATACATCTTTCCTAAAAGAAATCAAATGTTTTGTTTGATTTTGTCTGTTATCTCTGTTTAGTTTTCAAGAACTACTGCTGCTTAATAATTTCTCCATTTAGCATTTCAGTTTTAAAGTTCTGTCTCAAAACTTGCTCTGTAGGGACTATTGAAACAAATCAATTGTCTATTGTCTCAAATCAGCTTGTCAATCTTTCAAACTTAAATTAGTGCTGCTTTGTGTTACTTTTATTGGCAACCAATTGTCATTAATTATTATTACTTTATTACTTTTCTACCATTTATCATCAAATACATAATTATATAATTATCCATTTATCAGACACATAATTAAAAAGATGAAATGTGAATAGCCTTATTTCCTTGCTCTATTCTGAATTTAAATGAAAATGTCTCATAAATGAGCATGTTCTATTCATATAATTAGAAAAAACAATATATGATACATTTGTTCTGGAGTAGATATAAAAACATCATGTAACTAGGGACTTTACAAATCAGATAGTCACATAAAACAGAGAACTATTTTTTATTAAGGTGTTGTAAAATGTTTCTTATTCAATAGAACATTTCACCCTTTAAAAGGATACAAATATACTACATTTACAAGATGCTTGAATAGTTATATAATAGTGTATGTACTTCAAAATACCAGTAGTTATGGTTTTTTTTTTCTCCTAGAAATCTTAATTGCATTAATTATACATTCCCCCAGTCAAACACTCAATGAAGCAAGCGTTACAGTTACTGGAAGCCTTTCAGAAATCTGCTCAGGAAGTTGTTCTCCACAAAAAAAAAAAAACACCCACCTAAACAAAAACATCACCCCCGCCCAAAGAAACCAGAAAATCACATCCTAAGATGATATCACTGCTTCTAAACAGAGATTCTCTAGAAATACCATACAAATATATTGTTTCAACCATCTGACCTGCTTTCTTCCCAGAAGTAGAATCTTGGGAAGAGCAGCCCCTGCTTTGGCCCCACTGGGGTTAGATGCCAAACTCTTGACCCTTCCTCTTGAATGTGCTCAGTTGTCAGTTTTGCCTACCGCAGCTGTTGGATATTCCAGAGGATCAGATGGCCAGAATAGGTCTGGAATAGACCTATTAGCATCTCAATACAGCCTCTTCAGTCCCCTTTATTACCAATTCACTCAAATTAATTAATTTTTAATTTTGCACTACCTCAACTATTATAAATCAAGTGAGCCAGTGAGACAGAAAAGCACACTGAAACATGAAACTGTCTGTGGTTTAAGTCACAGAGGCTCAACCTATGCAATCTGTCACTTTGAAGATCAGAAAAAAAGGAAAATTATCCTGTGCAGAGATTATTGAAAAAATATATTTTGATGAATTATGCTCTTTTCAAAAGGTCACAAAAGAGAGAAGTGGTGATAAATGTCTGTGATGTGTTTAGATCCTTAAACCCAAGATATGGATTCAGAAAGACCAGCTCACTAAAAAGAATGCTCCTGTGATTTCCCATTTATTTTATCTGAACCTAACATTTTATTGTCATATTGTATACTGTAGAAATAATGACTTTGAGTTTTAAAATTCACAGCACCTGTAATTATATAATACTCTTGAAATTTAAGAATTATTATTATTATTATTATTATTATTTAGGTGCAGCTTTAATTTCCTTACAGAAGCATCTTCTAAAAATTTGAGTGATTTGGATTAGATAATCATCTGAATTATAAACTGGTATTTTGAAATGCAGAAAGCAATGAAATCACTGGCAAAATATCCCTCTGTGTTCCTTTATCTTTAATTTACTTGAACTGGTCTCAGGAATAAAACTCAGAGTAAGAAAGCATTTACTTTTAACACTACAATCCTCTTTGAGTGAGGACTGATTGCTTTTGATATTCCATAGTGCAATGTACACAGTTATAGATATATCATACGGAGCTTTCTTTTGACTTTGAGCTACAAAGTAGAAAGAGCAAAGATTAAAGGTGTTCAATCATTCCACCATACTGTGTAACTTCTTAAGGAAATGTGGCCAAATTTAAGATGCATTTATACCATGCCGGGTAGGATTTTTTTTTTTTTTTAACCTAATATAAACTTAGCTGTTTGAGACAGAATACAATTGGTTTCTGTTTCTGAGAATAATAAAGGGTAGATTCATGGCTACCAAGTAACTCCTAGAAAGTTTTCTTTCCCTCTCAAATATAATCAAGCCCATGGTGTGGTTTATTACAAACATTTATGAAGTCATTTAATTTTAAATATTTGCAACTATTTTATAAGTACTTGGCATTTAAAGTTGTGGAAATGAAATAAGTAATTTGTTGAGGTTAACAATGCAGTAAAGGAAGAAAGATCAACTCATATTTTAGACCACCATTTCACAAATATTCCTGGGCAAAACTGCTTCCCAAAACCTATATTTGTTAACAGATAAATTACCATAAATGACAACTATCCACATTTAAACAAATATAAAATGAAATACTTCCCTAAACTGAGGGTTGTTAAATTCAAGAATAGATTTCTTATGTTAGAATTGTGGTTAAAGTAGAATAGTATCCTGATATGGGACTGCCTTAATTGCGGTTCTGACTGGAAGCAGAAGATAGCAAATATAATATTGAGATCTTTAAAAAATGTAATTATCAATTCAAAATTGGGTTCACATACCTCAACAATATTTCACACTATTAGCATAATGAAAAATTTTCTTGCTTCCCAATTCTTTATTGTTTTTATTGAGATTGTTATGCAAATTCTGTATTGGTTCTTTGGCAGAGAATGTTGGGCCAACTGCCAAATTAAATAGAAATCGCCCACATATTTCCATATGCTACCCCATGTTGTGTAATTATCTCCCTTAAAAATGTACTTTTCATTTTAGTACTTAAGAAAATACTCAACATACTAATACACAGTAAATGCCAGTTATTTAAAGAATATACTGATTTTCTCATTTACCTTTTTTCATTTTTAGTGTATAAGAAAGTAACTGATTTCTGTACATTGATTTTGTATCCTGCCACATTACTGAATTGCTGTATGAGTTTTAGTAGTTTATGGGTGGAGTCTTTTGGGTTTTCCATATAAAGTATCATCACCTACGAAGAGAGAGAGTTTGACTTCCCAATTTGGATACCATTTCTTTTTGTTGTCTGATTGCTATTGCTAGGACTTCTAATACTATGTTGAACAAGAGTGGTGAGAGTGGGCATCCTTGTTGTGTTCCTGATCTCAAAGGGAAGGTTGTCAGCTTTTCCCCATTGGGGGATGGTATTCACTATGGGATTTTCATAGATAGATTTAATGAAGTTGAGGAATGTTCCCTCTATCCCTATAGTTTGAAAAGTTTTAATCAGGAATGGATGCTGTATCTTGTCAAATGCCTTTTCTTCATCAATTGAGAGGACCATGTGGTTCTTATCTCTTCTCTTATGATCTATTCCATTTACTATAGCACCAGGAACCATAAGATACCTGGGAATAAACCTAACTGAAGAGGTAAAGGATCTGAACTCAAGGAACTATAGAATACTCATGAAAGAAATTGAAGAAGACAAAAAAAGATGGAAGACCATTCCATGCTCATGGATCAGAAGAAGAAACATTGTTTGTCTAAATTACCTAGAGCAATCTGTACTTTCAATGCCATCCCAATCAAAATTCCACCAGCATTTTTCAAAGAGCTGGAACAAACAATCCTAAAATTTATATGGAACTACAAGAGACCCTGAATTTCTAAGGAAATGTTGAAAAAGAAAAACAAAACTAGGGGCATCACATTGTCTGATTTCAAGCTTTACTACAAAGCAGTGATCACCAAGACAGCATGGTACTGGCACAAAAACAGATACAGAGACCAGTGGAACAGAGTAGAGAGTCCCGATATGGACCCTCAATGCTATGCTCATATAATCTTCAACAAAGCATTTATTTCATTTTATTTCATTGCTTAATTATTAATAAATGTAAATTCCTTATTTATTACTAATGCATATATTTTTCAGTTGTATGTGTTGAAAATAATTCCTCTCAGTTTGAAACTTGTTTTACTCTCTTAAAAAGTATTTTGAAAAACCGAATTTCTTAATTTACTATAAATAAAAATTTAGTGTTAAGGTTTTAGGAGGGTTCCAAAACAAGAATTGATGATTATAGATATATTCAAGAAGTTTTAATAAATGTACAGATATATCATGTTCATGGATAAGAATAATCTATTGAAAATACATCAATTTTTCCTAAATATATGTACAGTTTTAAAAATTCCAATAAAAATCTCAACAAGAATTTTCATAGCATTTAATAACATGATTCTTTTTTTTTTTAAAGATTTTATTTATTTATTTGACAGAGAGAGAGATCACAAATAGGCAGAGAGACAGACAGAGAGAGAGAGATGAGGAGAAGCAGGCTC
>NC_081558.1:177964996-178145277 GCF_022355385.1 Mustela nigripes
CAGAGAGAGAGATCAAAAATAGGCAGAGAGACAGACAGAGAGAGAGAGATGAGGAGAAGCAGGCTCCCTGCTGAGCAGAGAGCCCTATGCGGGACTCGATCCCAGGCCCCTGGGATCATGACCTGAGCCGAAGGTAGAGGCTTAACCCACTGAGCCACCCAGGCGCCCCTAATAACATGATTCTTAAATGTGTATGAAAGAATAAAGGACAAGAATTGTCAGTAATATGAAGGGCAGGAATGAGAGATTTGTCTTTTCAGATATCAAGATTTAATATAAAACTATAGTAATTAAGAAATTGAAATATTGACACAGGATAAATATATTTATGTAAAAGATATTTTATTTGAGGCTTAGACCTCCATATTGCCATTAAAAGTTATTTTGTTCCATCCCTTTGAATGTCAAAAGATTGTTTGAGAAAGAGTCCACTTTTCATGAATATTTTCTCATTCTACAAAACTATCAATGTGTATCAGGAAAGAATTTATCTTGAAAACAACCCAGCTAAAGCCCAACCAATCACTATACCTTGTTAAAAAGCCTCATCCTCTTTTTTTTTTTTTTTTTTTTAAACTCAGGTATACTACTGAAATTCATCTCTAGAGGTAACTAATAGTCCCCATTACCAAGGAAGAGAGTAGCAGGTTTTATTGGTCCATATGTACCAAATCATAACAAACCAATATTACCTTAGTTACAAAACTGACAGAAAAAAACAAAGAAAAGTAAATGAAATTCAGTCACACAGACTGAAAGGGAGTACATTACTGTGTAGTTTAATAATTACTTTTCCCACATGTTTTGTAGAGCTTTAAAGATTTTATTAGTTAAAATACATGAAAATGGTTGTCACATGGAAAATTAATAATATCAAAATTTAATGTAAGTTCTGGTATAAATCAAATTCTCTTTTCTATTGCTAGCCTCAGTTACTTCATTAATGTTATTTTTATTCTATTTTTATTTCTGTTTATATAGCATCATTAATCTATAAAAATATATTTAAATTGATCTTTCATTTCATATCAATTTTAAGTTGCATTTTTTTCTTTTATGGCATAATTTATTAAATTCCTAGCCCATATTCTTTGCCTTTTATTTATCTGAGAAATGAAACACTTAAAACTACAACTATGGAATATACCACTCAGACTTAAGCCATTTTATCAGAGGCTTCCTTTCACTGTTCTACCTTCCAACTAAAACACTTCAATCACAAGCCCCTACTGTCATACTTTTTTGCTTGTACAAAAGATAAGAGAATAGAAAAATCTCAGTCACTTTAATGATGGCAACAGTAACTTCTATAATTCATAAGCATTTTGTACAAACCTTGGTCTTCTGAAAAGACCAACTGATAACTGCATGAGCTAGGAAAAAAAAAGTAGGTCTCACTAAAGAGAAAATAAAGGGGAACGTTAAGTTCCTCCAATTGACTGTTTAAAAATAGCAAATCATCATTATAGAGAACTACAAAAATGTCACATACCCCAGAGTTTCTCCAGAAGAAAATATGTATAAAAACAAAAATGATTTCACAATTAAAGTTTTAAAGATTAACAGGACATTGAAATCCTGGCACATATTATCAACTATTTTTTCATGCTTGTCTATTTTAACCCATGTATCATTTAGCATATAGAGGGCCATGCTAGGCTCCATGACAAGGGAACTCTGTAGCCCACCTATTCTATAGGCAACCCCTGAAGAACAGCAGGACTGGGAAACATTCTTTCCAAGGTTCTCTCCACCAGGGCATTTCTTTGGATCAGAGAATGGGTGTCTCACATTCCAGCCAGGATTTTAAATAAACATGCATTTCAAACAGAGTCCCACCAAGACTGTTTTCTGTTTTATGGCATACTCCTGTGATTACATATGACTTCAGATTGAAAGGAAGTTACCTGACGCAATGCTTCAGTGACATGTGCATCCTTTTTAAACATCAGTGACAGAATTAAGTTAAAAATCTAAACATAATGAAGTATTATTCTACTATTCCTACCCTATGCAGCCTCAGGCCATCTTAACGTCTTTGCAGGATGGAAAATATAATTGAAAGTCTACAAAGAGAAAAGTTCCCTTTAGTTAACTCTCTGCCTTTTCCAGCCAACAAACTCTAAAATACATTCATTTATCTTAGTTATGCCTTCCACTGTTTCCCTCGGACAGAGGTAGCACTACACTAGACTCCAGTTAGAAACAGCACAAGACCTGTAGCCAAATCTAATTGAGGGGCCATTGTGATTTTCACTCTCCCCTTGCAGTCTTAAGACCAAGCACAATTCAGCACATGAGAAAAAAATAACAGGCAGTACAAAGTTCTTAGGGTCTGGCCCAGCAGGGGAAGTTGAAGCAAAAAGTCATGTCAACAACAATAACAATGAAAACGTTTTTAAAAGCTTTGATCTTTTGAATAGCCTCAGTACCAAAGGCAAGCCCTGCTGTTCATGCCTTAACAACAGGGCAAAAAGAGCAGACAACCTCATTTACACATGCTAGTTCAATGCCAAAGGCAGAAAAGTAGAGAAGACAATGCAGGTCTATGGGGAAGCTCTGCAGTTAAGTGGATAGCCTTGTTTTTGCATCTACTACACTAAACAAATGCTACCAATAAAGGAAACTTTAAACTTTCTTATTTTAAAAATTTCTGTTTTTTAAGTCATTCATCTTCTAGTATGATAAAGTTAAGTGAATAATACGTGACAAATAGCCAGAAGAAATTTTTTTTTCTGTTTCTACATCCTAAACTTTCTTTTTTTAACTTTATTTCTTTTTGATTTCTTTTACTTTTATTTTATTTTTATTAACATAAAATATATTCTTTGTTTCAGGGGTACAGGTCTGTGATTCATCAGTCTTAACACAATGCACAGCACTCACCAATGTCTATCATCCAACCACCCCATCTCTTTCACCCCCCTCCACTCTTTTGAAGTGTCACTGCATTTATGAAAGGTGAACATTTAGACGTGGAATATTTGTGGCCATTGCTATTGGGATAAATACCAAATTTTACAAAACTTGAAACTTGGTTATCTCTGAATATGAATTTTATATTCAAAATGGGGATTCATTTGTCCACAGCCTCAAAAAGCAAGTTGCCTTATACATACTGAAATCTGGTACAAGAATAAAAGAGAATTGACAGCTATGAGTCAATAACATTAAAAGTTCATTCTGTCTACTATTTGCCTACATTTAATACTAAAAAGGACGTGAATGAATGATAGACCAACAGCTAAGTCTCTTCTAGCCTGCAACATAGGATTTAAAAAAAAAATCACATTCATTTTGAGTCTGTATTTAAAATTAATTATGGATCACTTCAATTTCTTCTTGGCTACTTGAATATTCTCAAGTTTGAAGAGACTATTTTGTGTAACACACTGTAATATTAATTGTCTTTCATTATGTAATCTGGCATAAAATTGGGAAATGGCTTCTGTGACTAAACTGGATTTTTAAAAATATTATTTTTCCTCCTTAGGACTTAAATTTTTCCATTAAATTAAAACTTAAACATACCTCCAAAACAAGGTGCATTCGTGGTTTTCCCATTTTGTTTTATTTTTATTAAATCTGTGCATATCAAGTATGTCATCTTGCCCTTTAAAATTACGTGAAGTCTCAGACACCTTTCCGTTTCCAACATAAATTTGTATTTCAAGCCTTTCACCAATCTGGTCTGCTATACCCAATCTGGCCCATCTGCCCAGACACACTTGTCAAACTACCACTTTTACTAGTTTGATCTCCTCATTGTCCCAGCAGCAAAGCTTTCCCAGATCTATCAGCCTGGCCAGAAATGGGTGTTCCTGCCCAACACCAAACTTGCGCTTTCTATTTTAAAAATATGTACATTTGAAATAGACTTTATTTTCTTAAGCAGAAGTAGACCCTTGTCATTCTAGTCTCTAAAGTCTTACAACACTGTAGTCCATAGACCAGCATTGTCCATATCATCTGAGAGCTTCTTAGAAAAGCAGAATCTCAGGGCGCTTGGTGGCTGAGTCCCCTGGATGGCTCAGCTCTTTAAGTGGCTCACTCTTGATTTGGGCTCAGGTCATGATCTCAGGGTCCTGGGATCAAACCCCACAAGGACTCTGTGCTCAGCGGGGAGCCTGCTGGAGATTCTCTCCCTCTCCCTCTGTCATTTCCTCTGCTTGTCTCTCTCTCTCTGTCTCTCTCAATTTCTCAAATAAACAAATACATCTTAAAAAAAAAATGCAGAATATCAGCACCACCCTACCCATACAGACTTAGAGTCTACATTTTAAACAAGATCTTCAGGTAATCCATATGTAAAGTAACATTTGAGAAGTCCTATTCTGTACTGCCAAAAATATAAGCAAACAAACAATACCAACAGCACAGCCAACAAGCAAACAACTAGTAGCTAGAAACGAGGAGCCTTTAGGGAAAGGAAGAAAAACGTAAATATCAAACCAACTGCATTCTTTCTAAACTAGGTGTTTAATAAGAGACACAACTAAAATCTAGGTTGTGTTCATTTAGGTACATATATACTTAGAGAGGTATTCCTACAATATAGGAAGTATTTCAAAATCTGATGATATGCTCCACATGTTGCAATTAGTTAAGTGTTTGTTCTGTTTTTTTTTTTTTTTTTTTTAAGGTTTTATTTATTTATTTATGGTGAGGAGGGGCAGATGGAAATGGAGAAACAGACTCCCTGCTAGGCACGGAGCCTGTCTCAGGGCTTGATCCCAGGACTCTGGGATCATGATCTGAGCAGCAGGAAGCCATTTAACCAAAGAGCCACCCAGGCACCCCTAAGAGTTTGTTCTGGTAGAAGTTCTCAGTATTTTGTACCATAAATAATTTACTAATGTAAATTAATTTACTAATGTAAATTAGTAAATTATTTATTACTAATGTAAATTAGTAAATTATTTCTTTATGTAATGAAAGAAATGGCAGGTACATTTTTTATCCAATAAAATGGAACTGAAACCATTATTCTTTATGGGACGCTTGCATCAATAAACTTTATCCTATTCATCTTAGTGCAAGACATTAATAAGCAGCTTCATAAGATTGATCTAAGGGCACTGCCTGCCCAGATTTATCCTGAAAAGGCATATGGTGGTGGTGGGGGGGGAGGTAGATCCCTGAACTCAGATACAAAGGTAAAGGAGACCTTGTCCTGATTCAAGGGGAGCACAAAAAGGTGCTTCCAAAACTAGTTGCACTGCCACTCATTAGGAGGACCACTGGAGCAAAGAGGAAGGAGTATTTCACTCTGCCTAGGGAGTACAGGTGTTAGGAAAAAAAGCTGAAGAAGAGAATGAAAAGTCCACTAGAAAGGCCTTGTAGGAGTTTCCAAGGCAGACTGAGGGCTTCTGGTGTTGGCTATAATCAATTTAAAGGGTCTATCTAATTTAAAGAAAAAGTGAGGTAAGTAATTCTGTGGCCAGACCGAGCACACCAAAGCCTGGATGACTTTGATTGTCACCTCTCTTTTCCATGGGCATTATCTGCCCACCATTAGTACAAAGGCAAAGTCCAATTAGATATGGGTTCCCTACCCTCAAAGGGCACATGATGTAATGAACATTGGGTATTATATGAGACTGATGAATCATTGACCTCTATCTCTGAAACTAATAACACACTATATGTTAATCAATTGAATTTAAATTAAAAAAATAAATTAAAAAAATAAAAGAATCAGCAATTACTAGTGGAGTGTAAAAGAAATTTGCATGAAGTCCCAAGGCAGGGGTGGGGTGGGGAGGATGTATCTTTGTTTGACCTTGGAAGACTAGGGGGAACCCAGAACGCAACCTTAGTTTAGAAGGCAAACTTTTGGTTTTAAAAAGAAGAGAGGGAACAAGAGTGGGCAAGAGAGATATATTTGGGGCAGTTCCTAATTAAAACAGCAGAAAGAAATGGTCACTTACTGGCTAATGTCATCAAGGGGAGGTGTTCCCAAACCTCCAGATCCAGAAAGTACCAGTTCTGCAACAATTTTTGCATTCAGAGAAAGTATATTTACCTGCAGGAAAACTGCCATTAAAATAAGTATAAATAATGCTTTATAAATAAGGCATGGAGTAATGTGTGTTATATGTAAACAATGAATCTTGGAACACTACATCAAAAACTAATGATGTACTGTATGGTTAGTAACATAATATGATAAAAAATAACAATAATTAAAAAAATAAGTGCAGGTATGCCAAATATATGTCCCATAATTAAAAAATCTGTCTGATGATATTTGCTTTTCTTCCTTGAATTTGCTTTTAATTCTCAGATGACACATTCCAAAGTGTTTTTCCAAATAGCACCATGGTTTATTTTTCTTAATTTTTTTTTCTCCTTCTCTTAAGTAAATTCAATTATTAGAAATATGGAGGCGAGACATTTATGTTAAAAACATAAGATGTTTTTAAGAGTTTAATGAATTGCTTTTATTTAGAATCAGTGTTAGAAGGAATATTACAGAAGCATAGATATTTAGGCATGGAGAAAGCCAGTAATGAGGGTCTCCACACTTATGCTTTAAAACAAAGACCAGAGACTGGAACATAAAGATTTAGATTCAGTTGTGTGTATGTGGGTTGGTATGGATGTGGGGTGGTGGAGTATGAGCATGTTTGTTAGGGCAGTGGAGCTCCATCAGTAGGATGGAGCCGTACTGTAAAATTGAAGGACGATAAAGCCAGATAAAAAGACACTTGATTGGGCGCCTGGGTGGCTCAGTGGGTTAAGCTGCTGCCTTCTGCTCAGGTCATGATCTCAGGGTCCTGGGATCGAGTCCCGTATCGGGCTCTCTGCTCAGCGGGGAGCCTGCTTCCCTCTCTCTCTCTCTGCCTGCCTCTCTGTCTACTGTGATCTCTCTCTGTCAAATAAATAAATAAAATCTTAAAAAAAAAAAAGACACGATTTATTTACCTAAAATAGTGTCTTGATCAACTAACCTCCTCTAATATGATCAAAATCATCTAGCAATATGCTTAAATTCCTTGTTATCTTCATATTATTTTTCTCCTTTATTCTACTAAAAAATCTTCAACAGCAAATCCCACACACAATACTTGAAGAAAGTTAAAAATCTTTGGCCTAACTCACCCATCCCATCATAACTTTATATCCATACATACCAATAATATTCCAATAAACACTATAAAATTCAAGCAAGCTAATATGTTCTATGGTTCAGGGATAGAAGTGACAGAGATCACAAGTAGGCAGAGAGGCAAGCAGAGAGAGAGGAGGAAGCAGGCTCCCTGCTGAGCACAGAGCCCCATGTGGGGCTCGATCCCAGGACCCTGGGATCATGACCTGAGCTGAAGGCAGAGGCCTTAACCCACTGAGCCACCCAGGTGCCCCTCAATGTTACATCCTTAATGAAACCTTTGTCTTCTGTGTAGACCCTTCTAACTGGGTGCTGCTGCTAACTGTTTGCGTGACCTTGGTAATATACTTAATTGCTCTGGATCTCCATAACTTCATTACTAATATAAAGTGGTTGGTATTAGATCTATGAATTTCTAACTTTATTACTCACATGCACCCTAAAATAATCTTTTATAACCTATACTACTGATTCAGATATTTTAAGTTGGCATTTAAAATGTTTCCTCATGAATGTAAATAACTGGGAATGATGTAATTTCCAGCATATTGTAAATACTGACATTTAAAAATAAAGCTGTTATACCACTCTTTAAAATGCACCCAGTGGAATCTAAGTACCATGGTGACTTGATACCCACTATCGTGTAAAAATAAACAACTGACAATTTATTAGGTTTTTTTTCATTTTGAATGACAAGAAATAACTGAAAACCACTTGACCTGAAATGGAATTTGATGCATACCCATTTCACATCCTTAACACCAATTTTTAATTCCCATTTAATACTTATATCTAAAGAAAAATGCACCTTAATAAGATTTCAGAACCAGCATGAGAGAAATGCTTTTCTTTAGAAGAGAATGAAAAGAGTGATTGTGCAAACGTAAGTGGGAAAGAGAACGATCTTGAAAATCTGGGCTTAAACGCAAGTTTTCACACAAGTCAACATCAATACCTACGGGAATTGAGTACGGGAAAGTTCATTTCCTTAAAAGTGTAAGTGTACATGTACCCCTTGGACACTCTCTTGGAGTCTCCACTTTATATGTACCTCAGTTTAAAGAAACTGCCGTCCATCCTTCTTTGTGTATTTTTATAGATCCCTCAGGTGTTATATTCTACACAGTACTTTGCATAATGTCTTGAATTTAATACTCAACCAATACATATATATACAATCATAATTTCTAAAGTGTATCTAATTGTACATACACAAAATCTGTATTTAGATGGACATGGCATTGTTATTAGGCTTTTCAATACTTATTCCCAAACATATTGAATTGTCTGACAACAGCAATACAGTACAATGAGCTTGTGAATATACTATATAGGCAGGCTTCCCGATTTGCATTTTCTACAATTTCTTTTCTGAAGAACACTATATTTCAGTCATGTTTTCATCTTCAGTATTTTGCTTTCTTCCCAGAACTTTGTGTACCACTTAACCACACATTACCAATTGCACATTTATCCTGTTCATGAATATCCACCAATAGGTGAAACTATTTTCAGCAGAAACTTTTTCTTAAGTGAATCTAAGCAGGCATTTTATCTGGGGACCATGTGTCTAACAAAGCAGCCATTTCTAACTAAGGATACCAAAGTCAGAGTTACAGCAAATTTACTTTGCAATGTTATCACACATGCCAAACATAATATTGAACTACCAACAAAATGACTGCTATGCACAATACACTATAATTAACCTTGTAAATTCACTGTGCTTACAGCCTTAACATGTATGTACTTTGGTGAAAGGAACCACAGTGCTGAAAGCAAATGTGAAATTTGGAAAATAAATTTTTGGAAGCTTAAGTCATTTGACCTTTCCAGTTTAAACAACCTAATATAGGAGTTAGTCATTCTTGGATATGGGACATTACAAATAAACTGCCCAAAATAATAGTCATCATGTTCTGGGATATCCTTGCTCTGAATTATTATAATAAATTTTCCTGAAGAGTTTAAATGAATAAAATAATAATTGTCAGCCTCCTGAAATCACAGGTAAATCTATGAATCAATCAATCCTCTAGTATCTGAGAACATATAATTAGGAGTTACAAGTTGTTCCTGGAAAGGCATAGAACACTTAAGGAATTTTAGTCCAAGTTCCAGGATTTAAATTTATATCATGACTTATAAGATGTTTTCCTTAGCATACTGAATTCTAACTTAAATATTCAAACTTCAGTGATATATAAGCTCCTTACTTCAATTTAATATTTATACAAGAAACACACAGGAAATAAATTATGATTGATAAATGGGAAATCAGATCTGGGAGTGATCCCTTGGGCTTCTATCTTCAATACCTAAATGAGACTACCTCCGAAGTCTGAGGTGAATTTCCAGAATTTCTGAGAGAGAGACTATTTCTTATTTCTCAAAAGCAATTTAAAACAATTCACTTAGAAAATAATGATTTAGCACTTAGTAGCCACAATTAAGATATCAATGTGAGAATGTCTGTCTCCATTAAAAAAAAAAAAAAAGGTGTAGGGGCGCCTGGGTGGCTCAGTGGGCTAAAGCCTCTGCCTTCGGCTCAGGTCATGATCTCAGGGTCCTAGGATAGAGCCCCGCATTGGGTGCTCTGCTCAGCAGGGAGCCTGCTTCCTCCTCTCTCTCTGTTTGCCTCTCTGCCTACTTGTGATCTGTCAAATAAATAAATAAAATCTTAAAAAAAAATGTAGAACTGAAAACACTTAGAAATATTCATTTAGAAGTATGACATATATGAATACACATACTATTTATAACAGATACCAATTATATATTTGACTGAATATTTACATATAAAATGCAATGACTGATTATCAGGTCTTCACTTAATTTTCTCTTTGAACATTTTTAATTAAATTTATGTAATATATGTGTAGTCTGTCCCTTATTCTCTCTCTCTCTGCCTTATAATTTGTGCTCTGCTTTCTTATTGTTATGAAAAGAGACAATAGACCCAAAATGGAGTCACTCATGCTAAATCCCAGGTCAGAAAACCAAGATTTAATATCCAATCTAACTGAAATTTCAAATGTCTCCCAGGAATGTAATCTTAAATTAGGAAATCTGGAATTTTCTGGTCAGTCTTAGTGAGGTTATCTTCCCACAGACCATCTGCCCACAGTCCCCCAAAGGAAGGTGATCTTGTTTTAAATAATACACTCTTTTCCTTGCCTCACCCCCTATAAAAGCCTTCCTTTTTGTATAGCTCTTTGGACTTTGGAGTTCCTTTCTGTTTGCTAGGTGGGATGGTGCCCAACTCGTGAGTCATTGAATAAAGCCAATTTGATCTTCAAATTTTACTCCGGTGAATTTTGCTTTTAAATACTACCTATATGTACTTATATCACCATACTTATTCCTACACCTCCCTCACTTACTCACATTTTACACAGTGGAATGCATTTGAGGGATTTAAGTGTGATTAAAGTCTCAACAATCATGCTTGAGCTTCAGACTTTATGATACTTGCCAAGTAGCTAATTATTTGGTCCTGAAAAGGAGCTGCTTTTCTACATGATAGAGAGAAAAATACTGTCACAGCAAGGTAATTCAGAACGTATTAACAATTCCTAATGGTATGACATGCCTTGTTTTAAGAGAAACAACCCTGAACCATGTTAGACAGACCATCAAAACCAATTACTGAACAAAGCTATTTGATTCTGAAAAACTATCCAAACAGGATTAGTCTAAGTTCTAAATATGTAAGAGCAGAAGATCTCTTAATTTGGAACACAGAAATATTGGATGTTATAAGACAAACGTATTGTTTAAATTTTATTTTGTTTGTTTTGACCTTCTATTTAATATATAGCAAAATTTTGGCTCTCTGGATTCCTGGAACTTAGGTAAAGCAAACGAACAAACAAAATCTTTCTAGATAGCAGATACGCCCCCACCCACCATCACCAAGGCTTTAGTCTTGTTATAAAAGCTAACACTCATTAAGTCCTTACTCTGTGTCAGAATCTGTATTGAATAGTTTATAAACATTATCTCACTTTATCCTCCCAATAACACTACAAAGGAGATACTTCTGTTATCTCTTCTTTTTTCTCATTTTATGTGTGAGGAAATGGACCCAGACTAGTTAAGTCCTTTGCCCACAGTCACATAGTGAATAGGGGGTAGAGCCAAGATGAAATCCAAACTCCTGATTTATACCATTCATAACAGTTAAAGTAATGATGCTTCAAATCATTGTCTTCTTTGAGACATTGTAAAATGTGCAACTAATTAATTTGTTACCAGAGTGGAGAGAATATAATTTAAACACTTATTGATAACTTAAGGCCACAACTATGAGTATTTCTACTTGTTTTATGGACTCCGTAATCCTGAGATCTTCTCAGGGTTTACTCAGCCATGGAAGGCGTTGGCCCCATTTTGGCCCCAGGCAGATGAAAATGATCACTTGTGTATGTTATCATAGCCCTTCTGCCTCCTGTCCTAAGCTGCCAGTTGTGATGTTTATTATATTTATGCTACTTTGCCCCTTTTCAACTTTTAGGCTTTCATCTATCAACTTTGGAACTCACTTACTTAGCAAGTTATAACTATATGTCTAAAGTAAGGTAGACTCTGACTGCTGTCTCAGTGTTGTCATAGGAATAAAGAATTTCACTACACAAACTTGAGACAAACCCACAAGACATATTTGTCATCCTCCTTAAACTTAGCAAGGGTGTTTTCTTTACAAGTATTTGGAAAAATAATATATCCTAGAAAATATACTAGGCTATTATGGCCCAATTTTATGGCTGTCATCAGTTTAAAGAATCTGATAATTATTAAACTAAAATAAATATAGAAATATGTGATTGATTGATATGTATAAAATCTTACAGTTGGTGGAATATGTAAAAGTTCCATCCAATCTACTTTCAAACCCAGTGCAGCTTCAGAAAACTGTTTTGAACAAACCAAAAGCTTTCAGAGGAAGTACAGAAGGTGCTCAAAGATTGATAGAATATATTCCCTGAATTTCTCAGACATAGAAAGATTACAAGGACATTTTTTTTCTAATCATTACAATTATCTAAGCAACAACACATAATCATGTCCCATAACTGAGCAGCAAATGAATAACAGCAAATAAAATGTAATTACTAAATTACAACCCTTCAAATCTTTACATCTTAAGACAGATATTCCAGGCTGGATCATTTCAGCTGTAGATAACAATTTCCAAATGCTTTTTCATCCTCTCTTTGTATTTTTGGGAAGAAATCCATTGCTTTTTCAATTCATTTCTTTCTTTTTATTTTGCTTTAAATTGGGATGATAGTCTCACAAATAACTGGAGACTTTTTACTGTGTATGAGAAATTAGATAATGATTTTAATTGTCTATTTTTTCAATATTTTAGAGTATTCAGATTGTCTGGACTTTATAAGGGTGGCTGTACCTTTAACATAAACTAGTGGCTATTTCAAGCACACTTCCTTCTTCCGAAATTACTTTCCTGTCACTTCATTTTTGTTGCCTGTCTTCTAAAAAAAAGATAAAAAAGACGTTAAAAGATATTTAAAGATAAACTGGTGTGATGCAAACTATGTGTTAACCAAAACAGCAGAATTTGTTGTATCATTTTATTGTTAGATTAACTATTTCAACCCCGTACCCTGAAAGTTTCGATACTTTGTCAGATATTTAGATTATACCTCTATTTTATAGAAAGCTTAATGGTGGGAAATGATTTGTGTAGGAAGGAGTGATGCAGTTTCTAAAATCACAAAAAGGTCAGGGCATAGCAAATAACTAGGTATGTGTGCTCCTGTACCCACCATGTGTGCCTTCATGCAAGAAAGTTACCCATATTTCACTATCACTCCATTTTTCCTATTTTATACTGATACAGTGCATATGTTAATAAAGAAACAAAAATATTAGTAAGTAAAGGAGCCATCAATATTCCCACAAAAGATGTTGTTATTGTACATTATTTTACATTAAAATGTAAAATGTACAAAATGTACATTATTGTACATTTGAACTAGGCTCAGAAAGGATTCACAAAAGAGTAGAAAACACAGCTGCTAATCTTAGAAAGTTTACAATCTCTAACAATAACAAAGTATGCTTTTTATCCACTTAAAAAAATTAGTATTTATATGTTAGTACCCAATCTGTTATCAATATTTTATTGTTATATTTCTCTCCTAACTCTGACTCTTAAAAAATATTTAGGTCAAGACATATGAAAATTTTATATATATATATATGTAATTATCTATCTATATCTATTTATTATAATAAAATGCTATAAACAAGATTCAAGAATATAAAATCAGGAATCCCCATTATCTTATTCTAAGGAATCTTACTGGATTTTTACCATGAATTTAGATATGTATCAAGTCATGTAAAACAAATGTAATCCCGCAACTGTGCTGAGCAAATCTCAGGTTTATTACTGGACTAAGAGTGTACAGAGAATAGAGCTGACAATTCCTCTGCAGTGCTGACCCTTGTCTGGAGTTTACAGCATGAACTTGGCTACTAGCCAATATGAACAATGCTTAAATTTTTTTATGGCAGCTCAATGAGCTTTCAAACACTCATCTGCTTTACTTACTGTGCTTAATAAAAAGCAAGCCAATGTATTTTCTCATTTCCTTTTCATCACTAATTAGAGTAACCATCAACCTTATGAAGGATATAGCCTGCTTTTTCTTCCAGCCTCTTTTGCCCAGTAGCTCTGCACTGAAGCACTAATAGAACACCATTATCCCACCCATCGTCATTACACAGATTTGAATATAAAGCAGCATATATCTTGTCACTAAACTATACTATATACAGTAGAAGCCCTTGGGAATTACATCTGTTCTTGGATATCAACATTTTAAAGGAGTTTTATTGTATAAATGAAACAGTTGCTTTATACAAGCCTTTATACTCTGGAAAGCTTAAAGGGTTAAAAATTTCTTTTAAAAAAAGGATTTATTCATTTATTTTAGAGATTGAGAGACGGATTAAGAAAGTGGGGAGAGAGAATCTTTAAGCTGATTCCCTGCTGAGCATGGAACCCCACCACCTATAGGATCATGACCTGAGTGGAAACTAAGAGTTAGAAGCTTAACCAAGTAAGCCAGCCAGATGCCCCACAAAATTTCTGATAGCAACACAAAACTTTGTAACCTATGACACCAATAGCATTTCCAAAGAGAGGAATTTCATATACAATCTTCATATAAAACAATCTGATTGATAATTTAGGAAACATGTACATTTTAAGCCATATTTATTTATTTACCCAAAGGAGTATCATGATTTATTATTGCAATTTTAAAGATATGCATATTATATTTATTAACTTACTCTGTGTGCTGCCTCATTCTAAAAGCAATACAAAGAAATATAAGAATGTATGCAGCAGTCCAATACCATCTGAAGTTCCATTTGATATTCTATTCCATACCTCATTCATCTTAAATTCTTTTAGAAACAAGATGTATATTTATAAGTACACATATTATAATACCTATATATATATTCTAAGTATACAGCACAAATGAATGTGTGTATATGAATATATATGCCATGCATCCATATATGCATCTACACATGCATATATGTACATGTCCTGTATGTCTTTAGGCACATACAGTTACACACATGTATACATATATATATACCTGCATATATTCCTACATACATGTACATACATTCATATATGTATTTCAGTGTTTGTAAGCTTTGAACATACCCAGTATGTTAGCAGATACATCAGCCATCTCCAAAACTCATTTCCAATCTGCCACTTGGAGATCTGTCAAACTAATAAAGAAGCATATTGTGCAAGCATACACACTGAGCACATAGCGAGAGTTTTCTGGGTCCTGGTTCCCCCCTCACCATCATCTCCTATCAATCATGGCCTCAACAACAGCAGGGGCAATGGAAATAGAAGCAGAGGTAATTAGAGGTGTGACCAAGTTCCACATGCACAGAAAATAAAGACCACAGCTACCCTGTTAAAACATGTTTGCATTATAGTCTTACCCAGTTCCATACTGAAAAAAGAGAGAAGGATTATGTTAAAGAATAAAGTTCTTGCCTCTTTAAATAACTACTGCTAATCTTTTTTACCTCAATTCTAAAAACCACTTTCTTTAGCCACTCCCTTAGCTGCAAGAACTTCCAAATTTTCACGTTATTGTGACTTATAAAGTATCACCAAAAGAAAAATATTATTTTATTACAGTATAAGAAGGATTGGGATTCAGAATTAGACAGAGCTGTGTTTACAACCTGGCCTCATGAAACAGGACAAATTAGTAAATTATCTTAGCCCTGTCCTGGTAAATATGGCTAATAATATTTACTTTGTAAGGTTTTTGTTGAGCATTAAATGGTATATTAATTCCTGAGTACATACTTGGCAATCAATAAATGGCCATTCAAATGTATTTATCACTGAACCTAGAGACAGAATACCTAAAATTCAGGATGCAATAGAAAACTATAAAATATTGCTTGAAATCTGAAGAACAGAATACAAAGGAAACATATGGGGGAAAAATAAAATTGTGAAATAAGTGATGATGTAGAGAAAAAGGAACCCTTGTGCACTGTTGGTGGAAATGCAAACTGGAAAACAGTTTCGAGGTTCCTCAAAAAATTAAAAATGGATTTGCCCTATGATCAAGTAATCTCACTACTGGGTATTTACCTAAAGAATATGAAAACACTAATACAAAAAGATATATGTACCCCTATGTTTGTTGAAGCACTAGTCAATTTATGGAAGAAGCCCAAGTGTGTCCATCAATAGATAAATGAAGAATAAGTGTATATATACACTTATATACTTGTGTGTATGTGTGTGTGTGTATACATATATATATTTGCCTAAATAGATTTCTCATTTCACATGAAAAAAATTATATTTTAACATCAACAAGGAATGTTGCAAGGGCTAATTGTAGGATGTAGGAAGACACAATTCTGCACTCATTTATAGAGAATGCAAGCAAGATACCATTACCATGACATGAATAAATTTCCAGAAGTGTAAACAAGCCAGTAGCCTGAGAAACACAAGCATTCCTGGCATGGGAGTCTGAAATCAATGTCTGCAATGGGTCTCAGAAAGAGGACAGAGTGGAAAGTGTTGAATGACATCCTCAAAAGCAGCCTTACAGCAACGACAGCCCTGTGCTGCACAGGCCAGTTCTAAAAACACAGGCTGGTGGGCTTCAGGTTCCTTATGTCCTGGTCCTCCTCGCTAGGGAGGCCAAAGGAACGCTGGCCACACACAAATGTTCTGCATTCAAATTCCTGTTTCACCACTTACCAACTGCAACCTCTGGACAACTGTCCAGTTTCTCAACTTATTTAGTCTCCTCTCATGGGAAACGGGGACCTGACGGTACTTTCCCCATAGGTGTTTGGGAAGATAAAATAAAGCACCAAGCTCAGTTATAAGCCAGAGGACAGAAACTGCTGATGTTAAGGTGATGCTCTAATATCAAAAAAGGAGGAGTCTTAGAATTAGAACCAAGGAAGTTTTTATACCGAGTTGTATATATTAATACAATATGGTCCTGTAAATAACCACATCTACCTGTCATCTTTACATTTGTACCACATTACAGAAAAAAGGGAATCAAATGTCAGATTCGATTTCATGTCAGCACGTCAGAGTTCGCTAAAAGGGAACTAACTCCATAGCAGCTGTCTGAACCCTTTGCTTAAGGAAACGCCCTCAATCTCCAAATGCTTTTTCTTTGATATCTCTTTTATCACTCTGCTCACATTCTCAGTCTGTGTACTACCAAATTCCAGCCATTAAATGTCAGTCACTTTTTCCAGCTCCGTGCAAGTAACATTCTTTCACTGTTTTTAAATATCTACCTTCATGTGAAGAGTCCTGAAATCTTTATTCTCTCTCTCACATAAAGAATCTTAGTTCTGATTTTCTTTGCTTAAGTGTTACTTTCCAATTACCTAAGTAGTTAATAAGACTCCACATGCCTTTAAAGTTATAGAAATTTCTAAGTCTAAATAAATCCCAAAAAGGAAATGTCCTGAGGTACCATCATAAGATGCTTGAGTTCGGGTTCCAACTTGGGCTCTGCTAATGTGTAATTTGACCTTTCAGTCTTTATTTATGTTTCTGTAAAAGGAAGGGTTATTCTAGACCAGGTTTTCCCAACCTTGACATAGTTTGCTTGGATGATCTGTTGTTACAGAGGCTGCCCTGTGCATTGTACAATATTTAGCCACATCTCTGTCCTCTAAACTCTAGATGCCAGTAGCAATCCCCAGCCCAAGCTGTGACAACTGAAATGTCTTCTTCAGACATTGTCATATGTCCCTTGGAGGCAAAATCACCTGGGCTGAGAGATTAGTCTATGCTTTATTCCACGGGTGGTACAATGAAAGAATCTGCATTAGCATATTCCACTGATATTTCCACTAAAAGCTAATTACTGTGAGGGCAGGGACATTTTTTTGTTGTGTTCAGTGCTATATTTCCAGTGGATATTGGTATAGTAGGTATTCATTACATTTTGTTTGATGAAAATGAATAAATGATGGAATATTTAACTCCATGGAAATTGAAACCTCTCCATTTATTACCTCTTAGCAACACATTTTGATGAGTCTCTAAGCAATATTCGTCTTTCATGCTTACTCCACTTTTTTTCTTCCTAATGAGCTTATGGATATTGTACTTGCTTCCTTTTAACATAAATTCAGTTCAGCTACCCTTTAGAATCCAAGGTGCTTAGGAGCAAGAACTGTATTGTCCTTCCCTTCAGTTCAGCACATTAATCAATTCTGGATGCCATAAAGCCTTTATACATGTTGACTGACAGATTGGAATATCCCATCTTCAATAGAGCAGCATGAGATAGGCAGCAAGTGGATCCAAATCTCTGGAATATAGATTTTCCTATCTAATAATGACCAGAGAAACAAAAACGTTCCTTTCCAACCATTTATATATACAGATTCATTTCTGAGTTCCAGAAAAATTTACATGTTCTTTATGCATTACTTCAAGAATGGTATTCTCTCATCTCACAGCATGTGCTTTCTTTTTCTTGTTGAAAGTAAGTCTTCATGTCAAAAAGCAGCAGATGTTCTCAATTACAGTGTCAACTTTTAACCTTTTGTGGCATTATAACTGACCACTGAACAGAGAATTCAGGAATATTTTACATGGAGGGTCTTTCATTTTTAGAAGCCATTCTTACTTCTTATTTTTATTTTCTTTTTTTCTCATACAAAAAGTCTATGACTGTTCATATGATGGCTATCAGTTTCATGATCTCGACTCACCCTTGGAATCTCTGGGTCTCCTCTCACAGAACAAATCTGTGATCAGAAGTCCAATACTGAGTGTTTCTAAAGGGCAATCAACAGCAACACATCTCAGAGGACTACTGGAAGAGGGATAAATAACAACCCAACTAAAGTTTATAATACATTTTTCCTACAGGATATCATGGATTCTGCTTCCTAAAAGAGACATCCATAAGTGATTACAGTTATCTGCCAACAGGATGTTTCGTCCACATCCTGGAAGATGAGAAGCTACACGAATAGAATATACATGCAGTCTCTCTAGTCATATGATTCTTTCCAAATGGCTCTCCTTTGGAGCACTTTCATCAAACATTATCAAAACGTGTATTTCTCTCCACAATTGCTTTCTATTAAGGTTTAGTGCCAGCTGTCAGAGCTGTAATGTAAACCCTTATTAGCTCTTATAAGTTCTACTCTGGAACTAATAAGGGATTGTCAAAACTCCAAACACAGACAGAGTGGGGGAGAAATCACAGGAAAGAAGGTGGAAAGTATACAACGAATCTGTACTTGCAAAGCACTCTTTGTGATACCCTTACCAATGTCTTTCACAGAATCTCAGTACCTCAAGAGGGAGAAGATGATCTACTTCTTAGTTTATTTTGCATAAGGTTTGGTCTCCCTTTCTCTGAGAAGGGTTGATGAAAAACAATGAAACAAACTGGAAAAGTTCATGAAATCTCAATAATCTCTCTCTCTCCCTTTTTTTAGAATCATAACCTGCATTCTGAACAAAACTACATTGGCTTCTTCGAATTTTAAAATATAGAATCTCTGATAATTTCTGAATAGCTGGACAGAAAAAGCATGTTGATAAAGATGAATATTCCCTACAAGATCTATAGATTATATATCAGCTTTAAAATACTTGTTTTGCATAATTGCATGAAGCACATCAGACCAAGGAAGAATATCTATATCAACCCCCCAAGTAGGCTATGTTAAAGAAATGAAATTTCAATAGTTCCTTCAGAGCCCAACTACCTGATGGTATATTATGGTGGCAGATCCACGAGCTATCCAACAAGGTCACACACACTAAAACACCAACTAACTAAAATTTTTATATATTCAAAATAAACAATATTCCACCAGTCACAGAGAAATGGGCTTAGATATGTCCTTCTTTGGAAAATTCTAATCACTTTTCAGATGCGTTTGCATTTAATAAATATTTCCTTAGTGGTACACAGTGTACTGATCTTCCTTTGAAAATGAGACTGAAAATGTGATGACAAAAATAACTTCTTTCAAGTAAAATTAAAGCTACTTTACTTTTTACAACTGAAATTACTTTTTCCCCATGTCTTAGATTCCTATAGTAAATACTGTATTGGGAAGCTCATTCCACATTTTTCCACAAACACACTCTCAAACAAACTACTTGAATGAGAAAATTATTTGTGTTCCCCAAAGACTATATAATTAGCGTAGAAGACTTGCCTAAATAATTATTTCTACCTTTGAAACTTTGAAACACTAGGCTAGACAAAGTATCTGAAAATTCACAGATTTTAGCACATTAAAATTTTTAAATATGGTATACTAAAAGCAAATACTGTACAGCTATTTGACAAGGGATGATCGTGAACTGGGTTAAAACCTTGGGAAAATATCTTAATACTGACTTATAAAATGTCCCTTCAGGTCAAGACAAATACTAGAAAAAGACATATTTAAAGAAATGTCTTATTATTTTTCTCTCTTTGAACAGTGAAATTTGACATGATTATATAACTAAAGTTAACTTGTATAAAATAAACCATATAGTTAACTTGTATAAAATAAACCATATTTTATACAAGTTAAAGTTAACTTGTATAAAATAACCCATATTTTACTAGCAGACTGTAACTCTCATTTATTTGTAATCCTGTCCTAGACTAATATTTATAAAACCGTCTGTGATTTTTAAGGCCTTTTATAGTGGTTCATTGATGATCATCTAACTTGTGCTTATTAATTATGAGGTATTCCAATAATTAGACATGAATTCATTCTACTCCTTAAATTTAACAACAGTCCTATTTCTCCTAAATATGTTTGCAGTTAAATTGTCTCTGACTGCTCAAAGTAATCTGGTTTGTAGTTTGTATGGAATGAAGAACTCACGTTTCTTTCTAGTATCTTCTTTTTTTTTTTTTTAAGATTTTATTTATTTGACAGAGAGAGAGATCACAAGTAGGCAGAGAGAGAGGCGGGAGCAGGCTCCCTGCCTAGCAAAGAGCCCGATGTAGGGCTCGATCCCAGGACCCTAGGATCATGACCTGAGCCGAAGGCAGAGGCTTTAACCCACTAAGCCATGCAGGCACCCCTCTTTCTAGTATCTTAAATATGCAAATAGATGCTTTAAATTTATACTGTTTGTTTTTAGACTCAGAAATGAACTACAAACAAAGAAACAAATGAACTACAATACTTAGGTAACTCGCAAGCCAAATGCACTCTTTTTTTTTTTTTACTTTTAATTTTTTATTTTTTATAAACATATATTTTTATCCCCAGGGGTACAGGTCTGTGAATCACCAGGTTTACACACTTCACAGCACTCACCAAAGTACATACCCTCCCCAATGTCCATAATCCCACCCCCTTCTCCCCAAATGCACCCTTTATTTTCCTCTCTTTTTCATATTTTAAGAGTTTTTACTTAATTACTCTTTATATGGTATATTGTCATAATATGATTGAAAGTTTCTAGTAATATCATATAGTAATTCATGTAAACACATTTGTAATTTACTTCATACAATTTATACCGTTTTCTTCACTGCTTTTTTTTTCTTGTTTTTTTACTTTTTTTTTTTTTACTATTTAGGTGATTCTTAAATGTACATAATAAATACCCAAAGTAAATCAAATAGATATAGTTCGTTCTACACACAGTCAAGTAAAATGTCTGACAAATATTTTTACTTCTCTGATTACTTTTTTTGATTCACATGAATTCCTTCTAGGCAAGAACATTATTTATTGTTATAACTCCCCTAATACCTAAGCTAGTCTTTTATACAATGAAATATTAGGACATAGCACAGTAAAAAAACTTCTGGGTTTAACATTTTTGAAATGTTGAATTTTATTTTATCTCGTTATTGTTATTGTTTGCCTGTTCCTAAACTACATTTTCTTAAATCAGTTAAAACCTAAAAGCCTCTCTGGATCTACAACAATAAAAATGTCCATATCTAAATTTAAGGTTGCTGTTAAATAATCAGCAGGAAAAAAAAAAAAAGAAGAAGAAGACAAAAACAAAAACCAAACACGAAACACGCTAGAAGGAATAGAGACTGAGTCAAACACCAGATGGGAAAAATCAAGAGTGACTGATGTTCAGAAGAAGAAAAATAGAAGCTAACAAGAAGAGAATGGAGGAAATATCACCTATGATTGAATAGACTAGAAGCTTAATGAAAATAAAAATGAAGTGTCCTCAGGAGAGGAAAATCCTACTTGAAAGAAGGTGGACAACCAGTGAATAAATAATGAATACATAGATAATACGTTCATTAAAGGCATTTCCTTTCCTTTAAGGTATCCCTAAGCCCTAAGGTTTAAAGTAAGAAAGAGACTGTTGAATGGATGAGTTTATCACATCTGTTTTAACATAGATGAAACAAGAAAGCAAGGAAGATTACACATTCCAATGATGCTGAGGACTAACAATAATGATGATTTTCAACTACCCTTTTACGGATGAAGAAACTGATAAGCAGCATTTTTAAGGCTACTGAGTGCAAGAACTCAAACAGTTGTCAGTGACAAGAGCCTTTTGTTAAATAAAACAAATAAATGCAGGGACGCCTGGGTGGCTCAGTTGGTTAAGCAGCTGCCTTCGGCTCAGGTCATGATCCCAGGGTCCTGGGATCGAGTCCCACATCAGGCTCCTTGCTCGGCAGAGAGCCTGCTTCTCCCTCTGCCTCTGCCTGCCTCTCTGTCTGCCTGTGCTCGCTCGCTCTCTCTCCCTCTGTCTCTGACAAATAAATAAAATCTTTAAAAAAAAAAAAAAACCAAATAAATGCAAATTGAAGTTTGAGGGCAAACTTGGGTGGATGGGGGGGGCAGGGGTCTGCACTGTGCTAAAGGTACCAGAAGTTATTATACAAATTGGTGAGAAGATATAGAAACTTGTATAAATCAAGGGCTTTATAGCTCTTATAAAACTGTCAAAATATCTGGTTGCTTGAAAGTTATGCACATTATTACTTATCAGTGGCATATTTTGTAATAAAATAAATGTATTGGTTTGAAAAGTCATGGGTGTGCAACTGCTAAAGGTAAAGTGGGATTAGATAGATGTAATTTTAAACTCTGGGAAAACAAATAAGTTTTTTATAATTCAAGGTAAGAGATTTCAGTGCAGTAATTAAAGGATGAGTCAATGAGTACTAGGTGTATAAAACAAAAATTATTTCAGCATTTATATAAGTAGAGCTTTGCTTTATTACAGGTATGATAGTCGATTGATTTTTTGTAAGTCAGAAAAACTATTCATCATAAATTCATAAAAGATAAAAGGTATTCTCTCAGATACCAGATACTAATTAATGAACAGATGAGATAACGTAATAGATCATTAATTAGTATCAGGATAGTTAGGTGGATCTAGTCTTTTTTCTTTTAAATTTTATTTATTTATTTGACAGAGATCACAAGTAGGCAGAGAGAGAGAGAGAGAGAGAGAGGAAGCAGGTTCTCCGCTGAGCAGAGAGCCCAACACGGACTCGATCCCAGGACCCTGAGATCATGACCGGAGCCAAAGGCAGAGGCCTAAACACTGAGCCACCCAGGTGCCCCTAGGTGGATCTAGTCTTAACTTGTTGCAACTGTATGTGATCTAAGAGTCAAATGTGCTTATTTCAAATTAGATAAAATGAACATCATTACGCATCTGAAAGACCTAGTAGATTCAAAAATAAATAGCATAAAGCATATTCACTCTAGAACTTACATTCTAAGGATGCGTACTTGGAAGAGTCATTCAGTAAGTATTCATTCAGTAAGTATCTAACTGAGAACTTAATTATACTCTGTTAGTTCTAGGCATGATGTTCCTAGAAAAGGACAAAATGAGGTCCTTCCTTCAAGTAACTTGCTGCCTAGTGCCCAGCTCCCAGCACGTATTGCCCGGCATGGAGCCCAGTGGCAGGCTCAAACTCAAGACCCTCTGATCAAGACCTGAGCCTAGATCATGAGTCAGATGCTTGACCGACTGAGCCACCCAAGTGCCCCCAGAAAAAAACAAATAGACAAACAAAAAAACATGCTTCTGAATTCATTACAATATATGAACTCCAAGAAGTTCCAGAGGGTGCAAACAGACTCAGTAGTAAGTGCCAAATTCTGAATGAGATTTTCAATTTTCTCTACCTCTTCAAGAGTAAGTAGAATCTCCAAATCTTTTGTTATTGAAACCTTGACAGCTTCTTTAAGAGTTTCTGAATTGACAGAGAAATGAAATGAGAACAAGAACTCATGCCCTAAGTCCTAGGTGAAACCAACATAATTATGGATAATCATCAAAAAGTCTAGCTATTTTCATACATCACATCAAACACACTTTTCTATTAAGCAGCTGATGTACAAAAACAAGGAATAAAGTTGGCACTCCACAATGAATGCACAGAGATAAAACACAGAGCAACAGATTCTTCAGTGACGTTAATAAGGTACTTGGTACATTAAGTCTAAACAAAGTTTGTAGGAGCAGGAATATTTATAGTAACCTCCTGGGATCTGCCTCAAATGTAATTAATTGACTATATAAAAATCCATTAGCATTCTCGTTTTTTCTCTCCTAACTAAATCAAAGCAGATAGCAGAATTCATTAACCAGGATTAAAAAATAATAATAAATTTCACAAGGTTTTCTTGGCATTAATGCAAAATTTCTTTACATCTCCAATCTTAAAAAGTTAAAATAATTATACTGGGATGTAAGAAATACTAATGATTTCTCTAGTGAAATAAAGCAGTTGTATCTTGATTGTTAATGATTGAAAGCAAACAGCAGATAAATTAGGTTTATAATTTTAATATTTAATAGTATCATTTTAAGGCTTATTAACATCCAATAAAAGCAGCTCAACGTGCAATTTGACCACATTTAGCCAGCTCACCCAGAGACCAGAAACATTGCCCAAATACTTTAGCCATACACAGTAAATTAAAAGAGATAGCATGATTTCCTCCTCTATCATTAAACTGAGAGAAAACCTATTTAAATGAAAGCCATATTTTAAAATTATATATTACAGAAACTACCAGTAAACCAAGTCTCATGCATGATTTCTTACATTTCATATTAATCATTATATCACTCTTTATCAGTTGAAGTATATGTAGTTATTTTTTTAAGATATTTTTTATTTATTTGACACAGAGAGAGAGAGAGAGAGAGAGAGAGAGGTCACAAGTAGGCAGAGAGGCAGGCAGAGAGAGAAGGAAGCTGAGCAGAGAGCTGGATGCTGGGCTGGATCCCAGGATGATGGGATTATGACCTGAGCCGAAGGCAGAGGCTTTAACCCACTGAGCCACCCAGGTGCCCCTGTAGTTATTTTTCATGTGTATTTCTATTTTACCAAACTTATCATAATAAGCACTCTCTCTTTTTCTGAATTTGTGGTTTGCATGGCATGCAATTTCTGAATTATTCTTTAACAACCAATATTTCTTTCAGTCTTTTCTTGTGTTCTCCCTCTAACTGTTCCTTAAAGGAGAAAGATGTACCACTTTATCTTCTTATCTTTCCTGTGTTCATTCTTTCTTAGCAGAGTAAAACAAAACCAGCAAAATAAAGCATCTTACTGTAGAAATTTTAAATTTCCTATCACTTATTTCCACCCACACCAATACCTCCTTCCTCATTACCACTAATAATTTATTTTTAAACGGCCATTAACTTAGCTCTGTTTAAAAATTCAGTTAAAAATCTATGTTTTTTGGAGTGCCTGGGAGGCTCCTTCGGTTAGGCAGCTGCCTTCAGCTCAGGTCATGATCCCAGATTCCTGGGATTGAGCCCCTCACTGGGCTCCCTGCTCAAAGGAGAACTGCTTCTCCCTCTCCTTCTGCCTGCCATTCTGCCTGCTTGTACTTGCTCTCTCTCTCTCTCTCTCTCTCTCTATTGAATAAATAAATAAAATCTTCAAGAAAAAAAAAAATCTATGCTTCCTTAAGAGCAAAGACCAAAGTATTTACCTCCCATTCCCCAATACACACAGATTTTTGAAATATGAACCAAACTAATTTAGCAGGGATAATGTTCATTTCTGTTTTTTTAGTGTGCAACACAGGATTTGGTACATACTATATACTACAGACTCAATAATAGTTGAATAACTGAATAAATAGCCAAAATATATTCCCACTCTTTTCCTCATTTCAGGAAAAGTGCACTGTTTTGAAGGTTTTCATTTATATACAAGAAAAGTGTAATGCTATGGTTAGAATTCTGGTTCTGTAAAGGACAACATTGGTTTCAATTATAATTATGAAATTGATGGGTGAATTTTTTGACAATGAAGTGTCTTCATCAATATATTTTTCCTATCAAATGGATATTGTCATATCCTCAGCATTTACTTAACCAAACTTTAACTGTCCCAGTTATCCATCTAGAGTGGAATAAATGGTTCAGAATATTTCATTACTAAAGTGAGAAAATGACCTGGCTATGAAATCTTTACAAAACCTCCCTGCGGAACGAGCTCAGAACACAAAACTCTAATGGTACTTCTACACATTTTGAAATTCAATAAACAAATTATAAACTTTATTGTCTGTAATGAGTAAGCTATATAAGGTTGTTAGCCTCTTTTCCTTACTCCAAAAGTTTCTAATGCTAGCAAAGATGATCAAAATCTCTCATTCAAAGGCATTTCATCATTAATGAAAAAATCCCATTATGAATTTGGAAATACTCAAAATTATCTCTCCTTCCCCTACATTGCCAAAGTCTTTTGTACCCCTGGTGCAAGACTGATTGGTCTGGCTTGCATTAAAAGTATCCATTTATGTATCTGTCTTTCACAGGAGATGCTGAGCCCCTGTAAGGTAAATACAATCCATCTATGTTTCCCTGTGTCTAGTGCATTATTACTTTGTACTAATGGATAGTCAAAAACACTTATTGAATTAAATTTGTTAGACTTTGTTGTATATCTAAGATGACTGGTGATGTATATATCCAGATTTTATACATATCATCCAGACTAAAATTAGTCTTTCCAAAATATTACATTTTGACTAGTAGCTCTTCTTTTTAAAAATTCTAGAAGCAGAATGATGTGAGAAATAAACTGATTTATATTAAACCTTATATTAACAGATTTTGGGTTACTTTATGCCAATTCAACTGTGGTCCTACTCCTCCTTCAATGTACTGTACTCTTACTTCCAGTAGAATTTGTGTCTTATGGGGTTTCTTGGTCTCTGTCACCACTGGACTAAAACATAGGGAAGCAATGTGGATTGAGGTTAAGATGACAGCCTTTGGAATCAGACTGCCTGGTTTCAGATCTCTAATCCAACACTCACCCATTAAAGAAACTATGGCAAGATATTTAACTTGTGAAAGCTTTGTTCTCATTTTTTAAGATGTAGATAATAATAAGGTATGCCTGTAAGTTACTTGGAGGGGGGTGATAAATAAGATAGCTCATAGACATGACTTAACAAATAAATACACTAGCATCTAGTAAATCATGAACATTTAAAAAAAAAAAAGGCTTTGAGTTCTGATACAATACTTAGAATGAAATAGACACTCATTAAATATTCTTTTAAATAAAGTGAATGAGTCGTGTTTTCTTTTGTGTTAGGCAACTGAAAGCCTATGGTTGCTTATCATTGGATTATAAGATTATGCTGAGATGTTTAAAATCTAGCTATATGTGTGTTCCAAATAGTGGGTATATCAAGGTATTACCCCATCATTTTTTTAAAAAAGGATGATACAATATCCTTTTGGAAAAAAATTAAAAAAATAAAAACTTATTTCATGAAATACAGGAAGTTTGTTTAGCTATCTTTTGTATCTGCTTCTTTTCTGAGGATTACCACTCTTCTCTGTGCCTAAACAGAAGCACGGCTGCTAAAATGTTGACTAGTGAGAGTCCTAGCATGCTGTTCAGACAGCCTACAAGTTTACCAAAAAGCCAACTGAAAAATTAAAAACTAATAAAGGAAACCATAGCCACCATAAGAAACACCAGCACCATCACTGACAACAACAGCAAAATTATAGCCAAGAACAAGATACAGAATAAATCTCGTTCCTGAGTTCCTGAGTTCTAAAATTTTAAGACATAGTATACTAATGCCCAAAATAATATATTTAAACAAATATTTGTTAAATATGTAAATCAAAAGAAAGTAGAATACCTCAACACATTGTCTAATAATCTGAATATACAAAGTCTTTGTGATTGTGAAAAGAAAGGAAACCAAAAATCACTTGGAAACATCAGCAAATGTCAAGACATAACTATAAGAAAATATTCCCCCTTTAAACTGCATCACTAAAAAAAAAAAAAAATCCTCCCCTTTAAATTACAATCACATCCCATTTCAAGGGCAATCTCTAATTCTACTACAATTATTTTTATTATCTTCAAGATCTTTGTCTTAAAACAATCGGCTATTTTTATATATGTATCTCATTCTGAAACTAGTATTTTTAAATGCTGAGAGAGAAAGTCTGTGATGATATTGCATTACTATATGAAAAAGGTGCTGTTGACATCCTTCAACTTAACAAACAAGTTTCAAGAATATAAAACTTTCACTTAAATCCTTATCTATAAGGGCATCTAGGTGGTTAAGTCAGTTGAATGTCCTATTCTTGATTTTTGGCTCAGGTCAGAGTAGAGGTTATGGGATTAAGCCCCATGGAGAGCTCCATGCTGAGCAAGAAGCCTACTTATGATTCTGTCTCTTTTTCTCTCCATCTGCCCTTCCCCCCACCTTGTGTTTATTCTCTTGCTCTCTCACACAAAATTTAAAGATTAATTAATTAAATCCTATCTCTAGGAGTGATCTTGGAATACAACTGAATATCATAGTAGTTTAAAAAGTAGTTAAGTAAATTAGAATGAGGTTGAAAGTAAAGCAATTCTCACTTATTATGAAGTTTCTGAATTATAACTTCATATGACTCTTTTATTCTTCTACTAGTTTATCCTTAAGATAGTATGTAACATAAGTCTGTAAGCTTTATTTCTACTAAGACTTTTATGTGATTCTTTTTACTTCACCAATACTTATTTTTCTATTTATGTTTCAATAAAATTTTATAACATATGAAAATTATTTAAAATCCAAACATCTAATGATTAAGTTTCTTGCCCACTGTCATATTTTAGGAGATAGTTCTACATAAATTGATACATATTATTGAGAAGTAGACATATCTCTTTCTCTCCTGGTGTGGATATCAGAGACTGGTTCCTTAGAGACCAAATTAGAAAAAATGGCTAATTTTGAAATTCTTCCTGAGTTAGGTCCTTATTATTTTATTTAAAATAATTTTCACAAATATTATATATACATAAAGAGTACATAGAGACAAGATATGATTCAAAGTGGATTATAAAGGCCACCGAGATTTTTCTCCACTCATGTATATAAAGAGTAGTATCTACCATGTTGTTTCAATTTTAGAACTTTCAAAACCATACTTAATAATGATATTTCTGATGGCATTTGCCAAGGATCTAAATAACATGGAGAAGTATAAGACTAGAGTGTAGCCCTTGCTGTCATTAAGCTTTTTCCATAGATTATGTTTATAGTCAAAAACAAAATGTTATGTTCCATTTACATTGTTAGAAAGGTTAATTAATGTATAAAGTATATTCATTTCTGTTGCATGGTATGAGATTACTGAATGGCTAAAAAGAGAACACCAAATTCAATTCCTTTTTCAGAGTATAACAGCAAACATAGGTATTAAAACAGACCAGATTCCCAAAACTAAGTAGTTAAATTCTCCTTATATTTATACACCTAAAATTAAAAAAAAAAAAATTTCAGTGTGTTCTTTTTTTTTTCAGTGTGTTCTTAAACACAAACCTTGCCTAATTAGAAACTAACAAATTTGGGGATTAAGTGGAAGTTTTCATCTGATATATCAAATCTTATATGAAAAAAAAGATTATTTTTAATTAATTTTATTTCAAATACAAAGAAAGTGTTAATAAAAGTCATCTTGGTAACTGTTCAGATTCTTTGCTACTGTATTAAGTATCAAATATACATCCAGCCTAAAATGTGGTACAGATATTCTCCTGGGCAGCCTAAAGGGCCAAACCATGAAACAAAATAATTTCTTTAAAAATTAACCTTTTATACATCAAACACTAAGGCATAAACCCTGTATTTTTAAATAAAATAATCTTTATTAAAGCACTAATGCATTGTAAGTAAACAGGTATTTGACATACAGACATCACTGAATGCTGTATTTTATAAAAATAAAGAACATACCACTGTGAAATAGAAAAACATATAGTCAATCTAAATCTGTTGAAATTAGATTACCTGAGTGCCAGTGCTTCTTTCCTTTACATAAAAGAGAGATTTTTTTTTTCTTTCACTTGATCTAGAATTATAACACCAGAGTCATTAAATAGAAGACAAAACTTAAAAATAGCATATGTAACACCTCTCGTGGGGTACAGGCCAGAACCACATAGTCAAACACTGCTAATATTTCTAGAGTGAACTGTGGATCAACACATCAAGTGAGATAAATTTGGTCTATAAATGGACTGTTCAGTTTGAGGCATGTTTTGCTGCCAATGAGTTCAGGCTGGGTTCATTTCTTTCAGTTACTCAGTGATAATAAACTCACAGTTAAGCAACACCACTATAAGGAAAATAGAGAAGACTCTTACCTTGGCACATAAAACCTCTTTCTTCGTAGCCAGCATTGCATGAACACTTGCCAATGGGTACAAGCCATTCACCCTCTGTACTGCAGTACATCCTGGGAGGATCTTCCTCCTTAGAATTGTTAACACAAGATCCTCGAACCTCCACCAGGGATTGGGAATCCATGGGTACTGTGTCTGGAAACATAGCCAGATTCTTCACTGTAAATGGGCACTTTTTGAAGTACACTCTTACGGACACCAAGGCAACACAAGCACCAACATCTTGAAATGCCAGATAGAATCCCTTTTTGTTGACAGGACCTACTTCTCTAACCTCAGTGTTGAGTTTCAGAATACGGTCCCCAAGATCCATTTGGGTGAAACTTTCATCAGCTGCAATGGTGTCAATCTTTGTAAACTGATGTTCTCGAAATTTGACCCCATGATCATCATCGGACTCCATGTAGTACAAGTTGAAAGTCTCCTTGCAAGTTCCCAAAACCAGTGGAATGCTATTGCAGTCCCGTAGAGTGAACTTGAGCTCTACATAGATCTTCTGAGCTGAGTTCCTAGGGACCCAGTTTGTCCTCAGCCAATTATTTTGACTATGATCCATGACATTGCACACCTGGTAAGTCCTGATGGGTGTGTAATGTTCATCAACACCACTGATCTCTTCCCACTGAAGCATCAAAGGAGGAAAAAAAAAATGAGAAGCAGAATTAATGAGTGAAGCATAACGAATAATAATGAACACAAAATGAGGGTGTTAATGGAATCACAGGATATACAAAATTAATAAAGTTCAGTGTTACTCATTAAAGATCATGACATGAAGCAATTCCGTAACATTCTTATGTAGGTTTATTATTTGCAAGGTTCTCTGAGTTCATTGACACTAAGTAATTTATAATGTTGATGAATACATTTGAATTGTATTGTGGTTTGTGGGATATTCAGGAAAAAAGTTGCTTAGCGGGGCGCCTGGGTGGCTCAGCGGTTTAGGCCTCTGCCTTCGGCTCGGGTCGTGATCTCAGGGTCCTGGGATTGAGCCCCGCATCGGGCTCTCTGCTCAGGGGGGGGCCTGCTTCCCCCTCTCTCTCTGCCTGCCTCTCTGCCTACTTGTCATCTCTGTCTGTCAAATAAATAAATAAATAAATCTTTAAAAAAATTAAAAAAAAAGTTGCTTAGCAATTGATTATACCTAGACAAATATTCCAACATCAAAATGTCAAATTAGTTATCTCAAATAACACTATGAAATGGTTCTGTTGTATGGATGGTTTTGTGTTTTATTTATTTTAAAAGAAAATGAAAAATACTGCTGCCTAAAATAAACATTTATTCATTTTTTCCCAATTTGGTCTAGAATTTGGTAAAATCAGTATCTGGCAAAATTAGGTAAATCTAAATGATGTCCTTACCATCTATCTCCAAACATGACATTTTTTAATGTCATTTCAAGGAATACATGTTGGTGTACCACAAAAGAGAATTTGAAGTAAAAATACAAGCATGCCTCCCTCTGCTAACAAAATAAAATCTAATAGTTATATGCAGAAAACAAAAGATGTAAATGTAGTGAACATTTCAGTTCTTAGTATCTTTTATTCACATTGAATTTTACACAAACAAGAAATAAGTGGCTATGTGGGGTTTTGTTATTATAGCAGCTGTTTTTTTCAATGCAAAAAACATTTAAAAAGTTTCAAGACTTTCCAGGAAGTCTTTCAGAGAAGCACTGCTTTCTGTGATCCTGAATAGGTTTGGGAAGCTTTTAAGCTGGCATCACGTGGTTTGTGGTCCTGCTTATGATTCGGCAACTATTAGACCAGCTGTTTCTGTTATCTGTGTCTACAACTTTTTTGCCATGCCAAATTTTGCCTTGTGCTGCCAGGAAAATCTCTCTTTTGTCATGTTATATTTGAATTCAAAGCCTTCTAGGGCTGCGCATTGTCTACACAAATAACTTCAAACTCTTTAGTTTGGTATTGGCATTCTTCCAAAAACTAATTCCAAAATCCATTTATGTTTTTCTAAAAGTTTGAATGCAGATTAGTGAATTACATGTTTCACATACTACGTTCTTGGAGAGTGAACTTTTCTACTGTTGTCAAAAGCCATGTTAGATCTTCTTTCGTTTATGGTATAACACCAACTTGACCATACTCTTTTCTCCTTGAAGCTGTCCATACCCTTACCATTCTTAAAAAGCTTTCTATAGTATATAATCTCTATTTTTTTCTTTTTTCCCAATTTTTATTTAAATTCTAGTTAGTTAGCATACAGTGCAACATTGGTTTCAGGAGAAGAATTCAGTGATTCATTGATGTACAACATCACGAGTGCTCTCTTTACTCCCCATGACCCATCTAGTCCACCCCCCAAACCTACTCCCCCATCAACCCTCAGTTTATTCTCTGTCTTTAAGAGTCTATTATAGTTTGTTTCCCTCTCTTTTTTCTCCCCTCCCAGATGTACTATACAACCTTTATTAAATGCCTTATGCATTTATAAATTTAATCCATGATGAATGCTAACCTCTTCATAGCCTCCATAATCTGCAGCATACAATTTCATCTTTTGAGAGATGTATAAAATTATTTTTTCTCATAATAGATGTAGGACTCATTCAAGGGAGTGCAAATATAAACCTCTTAAAATAGAAGATATTTTAATTATGTAAATAAATATATAACTGAAATCCTTGTGAAACCCATTAGAAATGAGTTCTGAATTCTTTTCTCCATTCAGAGAATAAATGCTTTACATGGACATTTTACAGAAAATTAGATCATGGATATTATTTTTTAAAAATAAATCAACTGGCTTAAAATTTTTTAGGTCAAGGCTTTTCAGGGTTTTTTTTTTTTTTTTTGTCTTTTTAAAAAAATCCGAATAGATATGAGTTTGTATTTCAACTGATGAATTGGTTGTAAATATTCCTGCTATTAACATTATTTTACTAGATATCAAATGAAGGTGATGACCATTTTTCAAAATTTGATATAAAATGCGATTTCAATTATGGAGGTCTCATTGTCATTTAACATTTTTCCTCTCAATGTTGATTTGGCAAGCTATCACAAGTCCTTGAATGCAGAGGTATACATTGCAAGAAGATAATGCAAACAGCACTATCATGCTTTGCACATAAAAGGTTGCAAAGAACAATTATTACTTCATTAATTTTTAAAGAAGACCATATTGCTTGTAAGTGTTGGTGGTTTGCCTACTCACTCCACTTGCAAAAACAACAACTCCCAAGCCCTAGCATTTGCTGGGGCTGAAGACAGTAGAAATAACATCCCTAAATGAGCATTTGTCTCAACAGTAGCAGCAACAGAAATCGTTAATTAAAGCTGTGGCTGTAATGTTTACACTTTAGAAATTTAAAGAATGCCCATGTTTACCCATTCTTCCTACTCCAAGAACTAATGTGTAATGTTCATAAATTATTAGAAATATCATATTGCCATAGTAATTATCCTAAGGAAAAATTGGGTTTAAAAAAGAAAATGGGTGAGTGGGCACCTGGGTGGCTCAGTTAGTTAAGCAACTGCCTTCAGCTCAGGTCATGATCCTGCTAGGATCCAGTTCCACATTGGGCTCCCTGCTGGGCAGGGAGTCTGCTTCTCCCTCTGACCCTCGCCCTTCTCATGCTTTCTCTCTCTCATCCTCTCTCTCTCTCAAATAAATACATAAAATCTTCAAAAAAAAAAAAAGGTGACATACAGAATTGGTGACATATATAATCAGGTGGTACAAAGAAAGCATATTTTCCTTTATTTTCTTAATTAAATAAAAATGTCTCTGCAAGGGATTTTCAGCAGTAAGATTATCTTCAACAGAAGGGGGACAGAACCAGAAAGAAGTCAAATTTTTTCTAAAGGTTAAATTCCCCCAAATCACCAATTCTGATGTTTAGTCTAATTCCCAAATTCTTATTCAGAGCTTTAATTATTAGACCACACAGGCCAGAACTGAGTTTCTTGTTTGTTTGTTTGTTTGTTTGTTTGTTTTCTTTTTCCAAGTTATTACAACCATAAGAAAATCATGTATCCAGACTTCCTATCCCTAAAAAGGTCATTCTGAAACTTATTCGCAGAAGCAGAGACAAGGTAAACCTCCCCACTATCAAAACACATGTAGGATACAAAAGAGACAATTTGTATTTTTCTAGATAGAAAAGTTCCTCATCACTGAGTGAAACATGTATTTTTGGAGGAAAACACATTTTTTTCAAATAATTAGTTAGCATTTAACCTAATAACTATCATTCTGATAAATCACAATTATAGTAATTATGGACTTATACTCTATATCAATTATGCTTTTGGATACATTTTTAGCTACTTGCATAGAGGGAATGAGGAGAATTCTTACATTTTCTTTAAGAACCTGCAGTATGTTTAGTGCTTAGGCAGTTTGGGAAATGCTTAAAAAATAAGAAAAAGAACTTTTCATGATTTACCTTATAAGATTTGAAGCCAATTTCTTAGAAATTTACAGATGACAATAAAGAGAAAATGATCACCAATATTCTTATGTTTATAATATTACATTTGCATTTCGAAGGCTAATATGAAACAGATGATGCTGCACTTTGCAAAATGCTAATGATGACTAATCTTGCACTCAGTAATTGTAATATTAAGTTGATTCATGTTATTCTTTCTCCCCTAATGTTTTGTAGTCCCATGTTTATTCCCCTTTGTTCACACACACAGCCATTTCAAAATTCAGTGGTCATCCTAAAAATATTTGAACATTTACTATGCATCAACATTTTCACCATGGATATGTATCACCACTTATCACAGGAAAAATGTCACTACAAAGTGTAAGGCACAGCTATATCTACAAAAATCATCATATCCCCATTTTTTAATAAATAGTTTTTTAGCCCATTCTGATCTGAAGAGCACACACACACACACACACACACACACAGATATATTTCTAATAGTATTATATAAAAAGGTAGAGTAAGGTAAAACAGTTGGAAAAAATGAGGTATACAACTGGCTTTTTTGGGGTTTTTTTGTTGTTGTTTTTTAACTTTCTTGTTGTCGATGTCAGTTTTTGGCCAAATCAGAGGTTTACATTTGTAACCAGGAATTGAGGAGAGAGATGGGGATTTGATGTTGGAAAACCAACATCAGGTAGATGATAAACCAGCATTTGTTTAGTCTAAGAATAGAAATGGCCAAAAGGGGAATGCCTGGGATGATATGGCTGGCAGTCTTTATAAAATGACTACTATTCACTCCCCCAGCTACCTTCAACCCCTAAATATCCTGCAAAAAGTTTATTACCATCAAATTAGAATTGCCTTATTTAAATGGAGAGGACAACTTCCCACTTTGGGTCAAGTATACTGAAAAGAGCTGAAAAAAAAAGGAAAGGAATGAAAGGCCAGAGATTATTTTCTTTTAAAGTTTTCATTTATTTATTTGAAAGAGAGAGCACAAGCAGGGGGAGAGGGAGAGGGAGAAGTTGACTCCCCACTGAACAGGGAGCCTGATGCGGGGTGGGGAGGGATGCCATCCGAGGACCATGGCATCATGACCTGAGTCAAAGGCAGCCTCTTAACCGACTGAGCCACAGGTACCCCTGGCCAGAGATTATTAATAAGGAAAGCCAACAAAAGATTTCAGAGAGTGAGATGAAGAGATAGGACCCAGATGATATGAGTCCTGTGCAGAATTCTCAGGAACATTGGATGCACCATGGTACTTTTTATAGTTATAATAAGCAGCAGGCTGTTAACGACAGTGCCTTCAGAAAGTTTGTTGGTGAAGGGGGTGGCTCTTGGGTCCCCTACAAGGACAACATTGGATCCTCTGTGTTTACTTTAGCTAGTACCTCATAATTCAATCTCAGTAATTCTCAGTTCCTTAAGCCTCTCAACTGAGGCAAGAACCAGCATGTTCTCTGCTCCACTATTTGATTTTGGTCATTTTCTTTCCAGCTGGAAGTCAATGGTACTGTGCTGAGCTCTCAGGGCGGCTGTCACATCTTTCACCTGTAGGCGAATGTGCCATATTTCTGACCTCACAGTCTATCTACTTCCTTATGTTGATAGTTCTTATTTCCAGCTAAAGCTTAGCCAGGGAGTTTTTTAAAACTATTGCTTCATGTGTATCTATTCAAACTAATAGTTTGCAAATTGCTTAGGCAGTTCTAATGTATCCCTAATGTTGAGAAGCAACTTTCTATGTCCCTTGCCAACTGGATTATTCACCTCTACTATCTAGTTGACTTGGCTGCATATTCCAATGCCAGTTTCCAAGACGTGAATCTCCTAGGAAATGATGTCTAAAGTTTCTAGATAGCACTTCCTCTTCTCTGTGGAATGGCCTTCTGCTCAGCCCTCATCCCAAGTGTCTGAAGATTTTAGGTTTGCCAAGTCCTGGACATGGTTTACAGAGACTCACCTGAAAAACCTCATCTACCTCCTATAAAGATTTGTAAGATTCTATTATAACAAATAAAGTAAATTTCATCATAGTGTTCTTCTATTTCACATTTAGTGGTAAATGCAAAGTGTGTGCATTACAAAAAGATCTAAACTGTGTGGGAGAGTTACCTTCAAGCATGTATTTCTCCTGAAGGCAAGAAAACTAGTTTTAGACCTGTTACTTTTTTTATAGTTTGGTAGTTTCTTACTGTGATTTTCTGTGGTGATTTGTGATCTTCTAAGATGCCTCTCTCATAGAAGTTTTATTAAATTATTAAATATTTTTATGTAAAGCTTAGTTTAGAAATCATGGATAATAAAAAGATAAGTTACATGTGATTTTTGGTATCCAGAAGTTGATGCTGGACAGAGAGAGGAAGAAGTGTTTGTTGCATAAGGCAAATGATGATATGTTTGTTCTTCAAGATACGGCAAGGAGCTGTGGGAAAAGGAAGGGTTTCCACTATAAAGAAAATTGTGGGAAACCATTAAGTGTGAGCAAACAGAACAGTGTGTGGGAACTGAATCTGTTTAAGGAAATGGATTTCAGTACAGACACTGAGCAGTAGTCTGTGGGCAGTTACTTAGAAGAGAAAAACCTCAGCCAATGTGGAAATATCACCCAGCATGCCATGTCTTTATTTGCTACAGTGAGTAACCACTGAAAAGAGGCACATGGTTAGCTCTGGACTGGGATCTGATTCTCCAAAGAAAAGAAGAGGGCTATAGAAAAGCCACTGCAAAGATTCAGAAGGGAGGTTTTAAGACAACAACCTCTACTGAATGAATGTAACACTGAATATTTTCCAGAAGCTATAAAAGGATGTAAGTTTTTGCTAAGCAAAATAAGTCAATCAGAGAAAGACAGTTATCATATTATCTCTCTGATATGAGGAATCTGATGTGGTTGAGGCAGCCAGGTGGCTCACTTGGTCAATTGCCTACCTTCAGATCAGGTTATAATCCCTGGGTCTTGGAATTGAGCCCTGAGTCAGGTTCCCTGTTCAGAAGGGAGTCTGCTTCTCTCTCTCCCTCTGCCCTTTCCCCCAGCTTGTGCTTAAGCACTCTCTCTCAAAAAGATAAACAAAACCTTCAAAGAAAAGACATGGTCACTGATTTATTCATTCATTATTCTTTCTCCTCTACACAGTCTCTGGTTTGGCTAATCTCCCCTCTCAAACATCTAGCTCGTGCCTAAAACCAAGTACCCAATTTACTAAGTTTATTAAAATTAAATATCACAAAATGTGCCCAATATTAAACTTAAATAACTAAAAAAGCACAGGAGTATGCTTTTGGGTACATAGTGCATTGAATTTTAAAAATCACTATTTTGTATAGTTATGTCTCAAAGAGTGGCCCTAGTGAGTTAGATAAACTCCATGTTTATAAACATTTTTGCAATTTTAAAAAAAAAGTGGGGAATGAAATTTTAGGAGCTATGTGTCAGCAGAATTATAATAAAGATTTTTAGAATAGATGGTGACAAAATTTTGGAAGATGAAGATAAGAGTCTTAAAGTCTAGGAGATGGTGGGGTGGCAATAAAAAAACTTTCAAGAACAAATAAAAATCCTTAAAAGTCTACCAAAAAAGTGAATTTCTAGTCAGGAAATGATGTGCAACAGATACAATGTACTATATAAAATTTACTATGGGGAAATTTATATCAATTCACCATTGTCAAAAGTTTTCAATTAAGCCTTCTATTTGAATTTATTTTTTTCTACAAGGGCATAAATGTCAATATCAAAGGATATACAAGAAAAGTGTAGTTTACACTATACAGTTGTGATTTTAAGGGTGAAATACTTCTATTTATAATATGAGACATAATTGTAAATATGTTGTTCTTAGGACAATAACCATGAAGGATACCATTATCTAAAACTTATCTCAGCAAAGAGGTCAATATGGTTAAAAAATAATTTAATAAACCATTTACCTATTCCACAAAATTTGAAAAAATAATTTATATTTATCAGAGGTTTTCTCATTCTGTGGTCTTATTTATATATATACAAATGACTTTACTCCTTATGGAATAAATTTCTTTTGAATATTAGGGACTAGGACATTGAAACTATCATGTTTCCAATTCTTGGAAAAATGTTCAATATGAAATTGTCCAATAAAAAGGTAATTTTAGAATTCAGTATAACTGCTTGGAAATAATGCGGGGAAATTCCATGCACATTGGCTTAACTTGTCTAGACTGAAAACTGTGCTAAGATGGACATTTACAGAATTATTACAAATGGCCAACTACTTAGAAATTAATGCATAGCAGTGACAGCAGTACATTTCATATCAGTTGTGAGATTCATGTAATTTCCTGCTATGATAATGGGTCACAGCCACAGTAATTCATAGCAATTTACGATATACCTGTGGAGCACTCACGGTGACGGAAATGAAATTAACTCATGTCACTGTAAAACATATGCTAAGTTTTATAGATCTTCAGATAACTAAGTTCATTTCTAACACACTAAGTATGATTCTTGAGAGCAATTCCCTGAAATGTAAGCTGCTTTACAGCAATGATTTTAAAGTTGCAGACTTTTTCTTCAGTTCTTTCCACAGGGAGGGCAACCTTGCTTCAAAGGGACTTTTTAAATTCTTTCTCCATTGAGTATCGTGGGGAACCCAGATTAAGGGTCTAAACTCTTTGGACAAAGGGTCCCTGGATTAGAAACCTAACTCTGCTACTTAATAGAAGATTCAACAGACTATGATTTAATTTACAGATCTATAAAATGGAAAAAAAAATAGCAAACTCTGGAGATGCAAATAACAGTGGACTATCCATTTAAAATAGGTATAATAGTGTGCAGCACACAGGAAGCAGTAAACAAATATTATTTATTACTCTGCCAAAGCTAAGTTGGAGTGTCTGGGTGGCTTGTTGGTTAAGTAGCTGCCTTCAGTCTGTATCAAAACCCCAGGGTCCTGGAGTCTAGCCACACGTTGTACTCCTTGCTCAGTGGGGAAACTGCTCCTCGCTCTCTGCCCCTCTCCCCTGCTCCCGCTTTCTCTCTCCCATTTGCTCACTCTCAGATAGATAAAATCTTAAAAATAAAACTAATTTAACAGAAAATGTCATCAGAATACACAGATATTTTTCCTTATAAAATAATACAATTCTTTTCTTAAACTCAAACTTTCCTTGTTTCCAATTTTTTTTTTTTTTTTTACTATTCTAGTGTTTCTTCAAATTTATTTAAGGTTATCAAATTTGTGACAAGTTTAGTTGTTTAACTGTTTTGAAATTCAATAAATATAGTAAATGACAAAAGTTAACTGAATATTGGACTACTTCATATTTTTATTATAAATGAGTCTGCTATCTTTTATCTATGATAAATTTGCTATTCTATATGGAGTGAGAGTTTTGCTCATAATATTCCACACTTTACCAAGTACTACATGTATTTCTATAATTTTATTAGACATTGCCTTTCAATTCCTTTCACTATTCTTTTTTAAAGTGGCTCAGTGGGTTAAGGCCTCTGCTTTTGGCTCAGGTTATGATCCCAGTGTCCTGGGATCGAGCCCCGCATCGGGCTCTCTGCTGGGTGGGGAGCCTGCTTCCTCCTCTCTCTCTGCCTGCCTCTCTGCATACTTGTGATTTCTGTCTGTCAAATGAATAAATAAAATCTTTAAAAAAAATAAATTAAATAAAATAAAAATATAATCTATCTGAATAACATTTTAACAGTCATATGCTATTTTTTAAAGATTTATCTATTTATTTATTTATTTATTTTTAGGGGGCAAGGGCAGAGGGAGAGGCAGAGTGAATCTTAAGGAGACACCCTGCTGGGACTTGATCTCACAATCCTGATATCACGACCTGAGCCAAAACCAAGAACTCAGATGCTTAACGAACTGAGCCACCCAGGTGTCCCATTCATATTCAATAGTTTAATAAAATAAAAATATATATTAAATAAATTAAATTAGTAAATTATACTAAAAATATATATTATTATGCTTTTACTCAATACTGATCAGTGTGTTATGCCAATTATCCCATATCTACATAGAGATAATAATCGTTTCACATAGGATTTTTCACTTGCTTAATAGATGATATTGATAGTTAATAAGTGGTTACATAGTTCTTACCTGATAATGAAGTAAAATAATTATGTATCAAGCACTTACAAGTGACAAAATTGTTTTCTGGTACTACATTATGATAAAGATGCAAAAGTCATGGTTTCCTGCCTTTGGAAATATTACATTTTAAAAACAGAAATATGTGTCTGTAAGTCTAACAGTAGACAGTCATTCATTTATTCCACAGAATACTACTGTAGTCCAGGTACTCTTCTATGTCCTGGGGACCTCTTCTCCTTCATGAAAAAAATAATAATAAAGCCACAGTGTTTTCATAAAGCTTATGTTCTACTTGAAAGAAAACAAGTAATCAAAGAGTAAGCACATATACAAACACACACAGGAACACATACAATAGGTGTAGTGGTGACGCTCATCACAAAGAAAAACAGAGATAAAATGTAGGTTAAGAGGAGACAGTGGGTTGATTAAGATGGTATTTTCGATGAGGTAACTGGGAAAGAGGTCTCATTTTTGCAGCCATTTGAATGAAGTGAGAAACTAGGCCAGAGCGTATCTGCTAATAAAGCAACCCAGGCTGAGAGCATAAACGCCATTGGCTATGAGACAGAGGATGGTGTAAAAATCCAGGCAGAGCACAGAGGCCACTCTGGCTGAAAAGGAGTGATCCAGGCACGAAGCGGTGAAATAATGGATCAGAGAGTTAGTTGAATACAAAAGCATTTAGGTCCTCATTGACTATGTAAGGGACTTTGGATTTTATTCTCAAACAAAATGAGAATTCAGTAAATGGTTTGGCCAGAAGAGTGACATGGTCTGACTCATGTATTAAAAAGGTTGAGGGCTGCTGTGTAGGAAATGAACTGTAAGGAGAAAAGGTCTAAGAAATGAGATCATTAGGAGGTTATTATAATAGCTCAGGTGACAGAGGACAGGATGTTACTTGCAGAGAATAGACCAAACCCTGGAATTATTTTGGTAGTAGAGCCAAAGGACTTGATGATGGATTGGGTGTGGGACATTAGAGGAGGGTGGAGAATGTGATATATCCACCAAAGAATGGCAATCACCAGTGTGAAACCAGAGAAAGAGAATAGCAGCTAAGAGGTGGCATTTAGGCAAGAAATTTCAACATGAGTGGAATTTCAACTTGTAAAAATAGGTGATGATGGAAAAAAAAAAAATCCAGGCACAGGAAGCAAGATGGAAAATGCATATAAACACAAAAGTATCAACTGAGTGGTTATCATGAAGCTGCTGAAGTGAGAGAATGAAGATCCCTTGATTAATTCAGCATTTACTTACTACACACCCTTTATACACTAGGGATTCTATAAGGTGTTGGATTTATAGCAGCAAGCAAAAATGACCTGAAATTCCTCTCCTCAAGAAGCCTTCATTCTAGTGGAAGAGACAGGCTAAGAAACAAACAAAATACAAACAAGATAAAGAATAAAATTTATGTTTTCTTATGTAGTAGCATGTTTTAAGAAGAAACAATAAAAGAAGCAAGGAGACAGTTGGAGGGTGGGGGATTTAAAAACAACAGCTCAGAAAGACCTCACCAGAGAGGAGATGTTGAAATAAAGACCTGAAAGATGGCTCAAGCCAGAGGAAGATATTTGATATTCACTGAGGAGATATTTGAGTAAAGAAGTATGGACACATCAGGAAAGAGCATTCACGGCAAAGGAAAAAGAAATAGAAGACCCTAAGGAATATATCTGAAGTAAAAAACCACGAAGAGTGAGATGTATGTGGTGTGTCCTAGGAAAAGGGACAAAAAGAGTATAGCAGGGGAGGAGTGGGGAAGTTGGAGGAATTAAGGTCCAATCTTGGGACGTGAGCAGAGGACCAACAGGGCTCTCATTGAAGAACCTCAATCTGGCAACTTTACAGGAAATAGTAGAAAATTGGATAAGTGGGAGATGCTCTCTTGAATGGTTTGGAATGTAAATGAGATTTTTCTCATCATTCAAAAGATTGAAACCAAGATCAGATTTAGGGACATCACTTTGACAAGAGTATTTAGGATGGATTGTTGGAGGAGTGGGGTGAGATGAATTTGAGAGTTATTGTGGTTAGTTAAGGGACAGTGAGGGGAGTTTGGCCATTTTGCTCATTATTGATTCCCAGCACCTGACAGGGATATACATCTTCCATTAATTGAATGAACACATGAATAGGTTAATTTTTGAAAGAGAGTAGTATTTCAGGAGTAGGACTACAACTTGGAAACTGATGGAGATTTGGCTTGAGAAAATTAAAAGCCTGAAAATGACTCAGGTTTTAAAGCTAACATTTGATAATCATACTGACCATTTTATGAGGATGTTACTCATGGTCATGGATGGCCATGTTATGAGGATTTCTGCTTTCTCAGAAATGCATCATTTTATCCTTTCAAAAGCTCTATGCAGCAGGTGCTATTATCAACTAATTCTATAGAGGAGACAAAGGAAAGCTTAGTAAGAGATCCAACTACTTGACCCCAAATTGGACACCTGTTAAATGGTGGAATCTAGACTCAAACTCAGAACTCTTCCATTACAAAGCCTTTCCTATTTTTCAGTAATCTGTGTTGGTGAATTAAAAATAATGTCATTAGAGAGAGACAGCAATAGAGGTAAGAAAAATTATAGGAAGAAGAGAAGCAGTTTTGTTTAATATAAGCCAAGTTTATTATGTCAATGTGAAACACAAAGACAATTTCAAAAGTTAGAAAGGTCATCTAGAAGTCAGGGGGAAAAGGGGATATAAGAGTAGAAACTCAGGTTTTGAAAGTTGCATAATTAAAGCTTTGGAAATGGTTACAATGATTAAAAAAGAAGAAAAAGGAATTTTAGAGACCATTTTTGAAATGCATTATGTTTAGACATTAGGAAGAGAAAGATGAGCCGATAAAAGGAATGGAATGTTTATAAAAACTGCTTTTTCAAAGCATCTATATTGAAATCATCTCCACATCACAATAAGGTTTTTAAGTTAAATATAGTAAATACTGCTGAAAAAGGAGCATTATAGAGGTAAGATTGAAATAGGAAAAAAACAAGTCAAGAGATAGCAGACAGGAGAGAATTTCAAGAATTTTTTTTTAATTTAATATGAAGAATAGAATAAAAGGCCTATAGTCTGAGAAGAATAAACTAGTAAACAGAAGAATATTGCTGACTTGGTGACTTATAAAAATATTTTTGTTTTTCAGGTAACATAGCTTTTTCCAAAACTTTATGGAATTAAGGAAGGTATTATAAAAGAAGTTGAGTCAGTAATTGTGATTAAAAAAAATTATAGTTGAATAGAAAAGATTCAGAGGAGTCCACAGATATGGAGCCTAGAATATCCATCTACCACATAAAGATACCTTGAGACCTTCTTTACTAGTAAAAAAATTGACATCTGGAGATGAAAACGTCCAATATCATAATGCTAATAAGGATCCAACTAGACCAACCAATGTTCAGTTCTTATGCTCCATCCTATATTAGTGTCAATAAACCATACTCCCTCTATAAGACAGAAAGGATTGATTTTCATGTCAGTTTTGGTAGAACACTGATCTACTAGAAACCCATAGCAGTTTCAACTGGAAATTTCCCCTTGGTTATAGGCAAAAATTAATGGGTTTGAAACAAATGCAGGAGCATGGTATTGCTATATTTTTAGATGAAACCTGTTGCTTTATTTTATAGTATGTTTAAACATGTCTTGAAATATTATTATTTTTTTTAAAAACTACATTCCAAAAGAATATTTGAGAATAGACTTAACTGTATTTTAATCCTGACTTAAAGACAACTATAAACAAAATAGATGTAGTAAATATTCCACTATGAAAACTACCACATGATCATATATGTTCTACAATATACAGCATATAGTGTTTCAAAGTCCAAAGTGGTTGTGATTAGAAGTAAATACAATGAAATAAAGTGGAATGTTAAAAATCCAGATGCTCAGGATTAGAGATAAGTGTAACACATGAGATGTTCATAAAATATTAAGAATGAATGAAAATGTGAACATGGTGAACACGGAACAATGGTCCAATATTATTCATCTAACATTTAGATAACAAATAAAAATACTGGGAGAAACTTATAAAACTAAATGGCATATATTCAGAACATTATTTTGTGTACTATTTTTTTTCAAAGAAAAAGGAATTGATTTAAATAAAAATAATTGAGAAAAATTTTCTAATGACAAATTAAGTTGTACAAAATAGGTTTATCAAATTGGAACAATTACTCCTATAATAATGACAATGCCATTATCAATTGGGGGATAATAATTATGTTCAAAGCCATTTGAACTAAAAAAAAAAAAAAAAATCCAAAAATCAGTCATAACTTAGAGTTCTTGTTTTCTTCCTTCACAGTTTGACCATTTATTTGCATGTGTTATCTCAAATGTTCCTGTATCTTGTAAATGGCCCACCTAAAGAGAAGGTATTCAACAGAATATATTATTTTGAATTTTCAAATTTATATTAACATAAACTAAAATTTTATGCCATTGTACCTCAAACTAATTTTTGTTCCACTTTCTACAAAATATTTCAGAGACTATCCATAGATAAATTTAAAGTTTAGGTATAAATAGTAGGTATGCCAAAATATGTTATTTAAAAATACTTTTCTAGGTTCTCTTTCTAATTATACAACTGATGACCAGTTCTGATCTCTAGACCAAATGAGGCTAACGTTGGTATTTTTTAACAGTTTTCTGTGCTAGATTAGTAGCAGGATGCTTCCCTATGTTATTTTCCTAATATTACATGTCTCCTCCCCAAGCCTTCAGCATCCAGAGCTATTTGGCACTTAAAATGGTAATGTGTACCAGTTCGTTTGCATTATGATCCCCTTCAAAATATAGAACCCAAGTCAATTCTGGGTAATGAATTAGGTTATGGTACTATACTGAGGAAAACTAATATTAACTCTAGGTTTCCAGATTTTTATAAGTACACTTAAAAGAAGATGTTCTGGTGAGATGTCCTAGTCAATTTTATACTCTAGTTATTTGAGGGCTAATTCTTAAATCCCATAACCATCTAGGTTGTTATAAATAATTTAGTTTTTACCTTATCAGATGTAACATACATAATATATATGTGATATATACTATTTTATTATACACACACACACAGTGTTGATTTTATGTATAACATATTTTACCCTTATCCATTATCATAGTTCGCTGCTTTAAAATATTAACCTTGTTATTTTGAAGATAGTTTAACTCTTACCCCATAAATCTGGATCCAAGAGGGCCCCGAGTACAGTATTTTTAATATCAGCAATCATCCAACAGTACTATAGGTGTCAAATGTAAGTTAATGAACACTGTAATGTCATTTCTAGAACAAATGCCTAGGATTCTCTTCTTGGATCGTGGTGAGACTAGACAGCTTGACTAGTCCCCCACATAATCAAGCACTGAATGATTTTTTTTTATGTAGTAGACATTTTTCTGAGTTCTTGATATGTATAATCTAATATAATCCTCATAGCTATTCTAAAGTTTAAAGGATTTTTGGGGCACCTTGGTGGCTCAGGTCATGATCCCAGGGTCCTGGGATCGAGCCCCGCATCGGGCTCTCTGCTCAGCAGGGAGCCTGCTTCCTCCTCTCTCTCTCTCTGCCTCTCTGCCAACTTGTGATCTCTGTCTGTCAAATAAATAAATAAATGAATCTTTAAAAAAAAAAAAAGGATTTTTAATATCTTCTTCCCATCTCTGAAGATACTAAACTTCCAAAAGACTATACAAGATCTTATCAACACTCTCTAGGAAGTGACAGGAGATTTGAACTCAGGCATTCTCATTCACAGATTGCACTTTTCATCACACTTCTCTGTTGACTTGGCTCTGCTTATCTTTTCCTTTTCCTGGTTCTTATCATAATTATTTGGGGGAAGTGAAGTTCCAAAAGACACTTCTCTGCCACTCTTCCACTTAAATAGGAATCAAATTCCTCTTCTCCCTGCTTTGCAGCTTCCCACTGCCTACTCAGTGGACCACTCTTCGATCTTTAAGTCTCCATTCCTATGGCATCTTGTCAGTGAAGATTTTTGTTTCCCTCTTCGCTAAGCTAAGTCTTGGTCACTTGTTTCTCAGTTTTTCACCCACCTCACTTCCTAAATAGATCTACTCTTACATATACTACTCCCTATCACATTGATTTGCTTAAACATTTTTCTCCAAAGGAGTTCCCTGAAGGTAAATTTGTGATATTTAAGAGTACAAATTCTCTGTGTAGCTGCAGAATCCAGTGGAGTGCTTGAAAATTATGTATATTTGCAGGGGCAGATCATGTGAAAGTAAAAAGTTAGCTGGGCACAACAGGGACTCAGGAACTATGGTAAACTAGGAAGTACACTGATAGTCTGAATAAATTCCACTTTAATTTTTTCATAAACACTCCATCCTCTGGTCTATAATAATATATAGCAGGATTCATCTAATACATATTTGCTCAACTAATGAAAGAAGAAATTATATTTTAATGTTCCAATAAAAAGAACAACAGGAAATGGGTAAGCATTTAATCAAGTGTTATCGGCTAAATTGGGTCCCACCACCACCAAATCCATAGTGTTGAAGTTCTAATACCAGTTCTTCAGGATGGAAGCATATTTGGAGAGAGGTTCTATAAGGAGATGATAATTTTGAGATCATTAGGGCAGGCCCTAAACCAATATCACTTGGTATCCTTAGAAGAAAAGGAAATTTGGACACAAACACAGAGGAGAAAGACTTTGGAAGACAGAACAAGAAGACATTTATCTATAAGCCAAGAAGAGAGGCCTGGTACAGATCTTTCCCTCATCACCCTTGAAGGAGCCAACCTTAGCAACACCTTGATCTTGGACTTCTGGCCAGTAAAAAATGTGTGTTTCTATTGCTTATGCCATTCTGTAGTACTTTATTATGGAAGCCCTAGCAAAGAATACACAGTGTAATAACATCTATGCAAAGTTGAAAAGCCTAATATTTCAAGTCAATGTAGTTTTGGGTGCCCAGTTAATTGGTTGATTTATCATTGTGTTCTCCAAAATTTCTGGTTCAGATTTTTTCATAGATATGCCTGGCAAACAATGAGTTTTGAAGAGAGTTAGAAAAAGAATTTAAGATTTTTTTATTATAATTGGGCCAACCCCCCCATTAAATATTTTTCTTTATCAGCTTGTCTTAGCAAGGGTTAAAAAATAAGGTAAGTTCAGATGAGTGTGACCTGATTTCAATGAGATATATAAAATATAAAAACAGATGCAGAAAAACCCTTTAGTTTAAGTAGTCATGGTGTCAGGAAATGGTTAAGTAGTAAAACCTTGAACTGCTACAGATGGAGGATGTTTAATAGTGCTGCACAGGAAGTATGTAAGAGTCCAAGTTTCTGCACAATGAGAGACTGTTTTCAGCTAAGATCTAATGTTGAAATTATGCTTCCAAATAAAAGTAGCCAAGCTTAAAATTTATTTTCCATTATTATATTTCTGCAGAAAATAGTAGGGCTAGTGAACAATAGAAAGCATATATAAATAATAAATTACAGAGCATACTAGGCAAAATTAATACCTTTTTACTAATTCCACTGTTGAAAATGGAGTACTCAAAGTGATTTTTTTAAAGAGAGTAGCTGATATAAAATATATATATATATATATATATATATTACAGAAGAAGGAGAAGGTTCTCTTTTGGAACAAAAGCAACTCAGTCAGGGCAGATTAATATAAGGCAACCAACAACCCACAGTAACATCATCTGGAAATCAGAGCTTTTCAAGAAGAAAAATGAAGCTCAAACCAAAGCTAGGTCTTTTAGTATAGTTTCCAATACTATGCTTAGAATAAAGGATCAGACTTTATACCAATGTAATAAAAGTCTGGACATTAGTATCAGAATCCCACTTTGTATCAGATAAAGCCTATGGTATACTTCCTACTTTATAATATAAGATCAATCCTTGTTTAGTGCTATCCATACTTGAGAAATACTCGTTTATTCCCTTCAGAAATTGTCAACATCTTCTAAACAGATTAGAATCTATAAAACCACTGCACTCAAGGCAATACCAAATGAAGAAAGAGTTTGTAGAAAGGGAATATAAAATAATGATAAGCTTTGTCAAATGCTCTTAGTACCTGAGAAAGATGAGGGTTTAGGACTGAGCCATTCAATTTGGCAACATGGAAGTCATCAGTGTGCTTGTTAGGAATGACTTTAACTGGCTTATGCCTATGTAGATGTGTTTCATCTATTTGTTTCTTCATGACATTTTATTGAAGAAATAGTATGTGTTGGTACTACAGAGGTAACTATGAAAAATAAGAAATCCATTTATTTCCATAATACACATAATTAAATCAGACAACAAAATGCCCATTAAAATTCTGTATTTCTTCAGATTGCTTGTTTTTATTTGGGATATACTAATTACATAATTTAAAATATATTTTAAAGTTGTCAAACAAAACAGATTGATGTGCAAAGAAGTTATTTGTGTCAGTTAATATATAATAGATTTCTTTTCCAACAAATCAAGAGAATTATTATATTGCATTCCTCAACCCAGTTTTTTAAGTGATGCCACAGAGCTATGTCATGGTCAATTATCTCAGATAAGTGTCTATGGTGAAAGACGGCTGCTTAATTTAGCTTTTTTATACACAGGCAAATGCACACACACAATAGACACCAATAAATATTTTCTATGATATTTAACAATTAATTCTAGGGATACACAGTTGAGCAAAACAAGGGGACAGTTTGTAGAATTATACTGATATTACAAGTTCAAATATATCACTTCATTTAAGTTGATTAATGTTTACTTCATATTTACTTTTTCATAAATGTTCATGTCACTTTACCAACATCTATCTTCATATCTTATTCAATGTAATAACATTATACCTTTACCTTTTTAAAACACTAATTTTATATTAAAATAACATAGTAAGGGGTTTTAAAAAGTAATTCAACAAAGGCAAGGTATGTACGTGAAAATAAAAATTTAGTATGTAGTACCCAAAAAGAGTACATTCACAGTGTGAAGTGAAAATCTGAACAGTACACTGTTGTTAAATTCTATACATGTTTATAGTCCATATAAATATGAATAAAGATTTTTAATTTCAATTTAATTAGAAAAAGAAAAACAAAGCAGCAATAATTTTGTATAGGATAACTCAGAGCTCTACAAAATGGACACACAGAAAATTAAAGATTAAAAGCATAGCTCAGGTAACAAAAATTCAATAAATTCAACAAACAGGTGCATAACATATCATTTCCTTGGTTTCACAAGTCTTTGAAATGCTATCTTTCTACACAATGGAATTTTCTATAGGATTCCCTATCCACAACATGTTTTCCTATTGTCATTTACCTAAACACTGAACATACTGTAGAATCAGTACTGCTGGGCTGAATGAAACTGTAAAAAGCACCAGCTGGCTGTATTCAGAATGGCACTTCTCCAGGTCTCAAATGTCTTATTTATATACAGTGGAATTCTGCCAGCTGTTTAATATTTAGGGCTAATAAATGTAATTGGCAGTACTACAAAAGCACAACTAACAAAATATCAGAAAATACTTCTCAATGTGAAGTTTGACTTGTTCTTATTTCACATAATTCAATTTGTGACACTGGAAAATAAGTTTAAGCAATTTTTCTTTTGAAAGAATAAAAAAAATTAAAGAAAAATGTAAACGAAGCTGTAGGTGAGTTGTAAGCTTACCATCTGGTCTACATTTTATTAAACCAGGGGCATATATTGATAGGTAAAGCTTATACCATTATACGGATGAACAGAGGTATTTAGACAGGTCCCTGGGCCTCTCAGACAAGGTAAATGTTAGTAAGTCCTTAAGGAAGCCACAACCTAGTGTCAAAATAAATTAATATCACATGAAAATGCACTGATGCTTTACCAAGAAAGGTTTATATAAAACGTATGATGGAGCCTCTAACTGTGCCAGTCAAAAAGATAACATTGTGATTTAGATTTTCATTTCTAGAAACCAACAGTAAGCATGCATCTCTTGATGAAAGAAAGAAAGAAAGAAAGAAAGAAAGAAGGAAAGAAAAGTAAGGAAGGGAGGGTGGGAGAGAGGGAAGAGAAGGAGGAAAGAAGGGAGGAATGGAGGGAAAGAAAGAAAACCTTCCTTAAAGAAAACAAAATAGATATTATAATTTAAATTTGATTGACAAGAAGGTGAGTGGTGTGCCTGGGTGGCTCAGTGGGTGGGGCGTGGGAGGTTGGGGGAACCAGGTGGTGGGTACTAGAGAGGGCACGGATTGCTTGGAGCACTGGGTGTAGTGCAAAAACAATGAATACTCTTACAGAGAAAAGAAATAAAAAAATTTAAAAAAAGAATTCAACCCTTGCTTTAGGCTCAGGTCATGACCTTAGGGTCCTGAAGTGGAGTCTTACATAGGGCTCTATGCTTAGCACAGCACCTACTTGAGATTCTCTCTCCCACTCCCTGCCTTTCCTTTTACTCTCTCTCTCTCTTTTAAAAAAATAAATCAATCTTTAAATTTGATTGACAAGAAGGTGAACCTCTCCTCAAAATACTAAGACATACTTAACTATTAAGTCATTATTTCATCTAAATTAACCAAAAAATGACTGCACCCTGAAAGTGACATTATATGAATCCCAAGCCATTATTTGCATAATAGTGCGACCATGTGAACCCAGAATGCTCTGATAGCCTGGGGAGTAGAAAGGCAGGGCTATGATTGCGAATACCCATGTGAAGTGAAAAATGGAAGAGTATAACTGGAGACTGAACATATTCTTCAAATTCCAACTATTCCACACTTAGCTCTAAAGAAGATAAAAAGACCTAGTTCTTTACCTAATAGTGAAATATAAGGGGTAGAGATGATGCAAAACTAAATAGTTAAGAGATCTGAATTCTAATTCTGCTTCTAGGAATTTCTATGTGACATTTGGTAATGAGTAGCTACCCCTAAGTCTCTATATTCTAATCTTCTACAGATCAAACATAAATCCCTTTCTGTATAATTAGTCATTTAAATGTCCATTTCATCTTTAATTAGTGCTGGATTAACCATCTCACAGATTGGCATGTACCTTGGAGACAGCAGGGTCACCAAACTTCAGTTTTTTAGTTTTTTTTTTTTTTAAGATTTTATTTATTTATTTGACACTCAGAGATCACAAGTAGACAGAGAGGCAGGCAGAGGGAGAGGAGGAAGCAGGCTCCCTGCTGAGCAGAGAGCACAATGTGGGGGGCTTGATCCCAGGACCCTGGGATCATGACCTCAGTCGAAGGCAGAGGCTTTAACCCACTGAGCCACTCAGGCACCCCTAGTTTTCTTTTTTTAATTTCCAAAATTTATAAAGATGTTGGAAATACTTAAAATTGAAAAAAAAGATAAGCACAAAGAAGTTTTTGTCAGGAGAAAAGCTAGAACTTCACTAAACTTATACTACTAACACTGTTTTTACTTTATTATATATTAAGTAAAAGCATAATATTTCAGGATTTGGGTTCTTAATTGTCCCCTGATTACAAGTACGCATACATAGACATATGCTATCTTCATAACAGTCATGTAGATAAAGGACAAACTCGTATCAGAAGAATAATCTAGAAATAGGAAAAAAGCAGACAATAAAATCAGCTCTTCTATTATAGACACACAGAAATCAAGAACACGCCATCCAAACTGAAGATACCAAACTCCCAGATGGCAACAGATACAAAATTTGCATGGGTTTGGATGATTTAATCCTAGAGTAGTAGTTCCTTGCTTGATATCCAAGTATCATTACTACCTTCCCTTTTCCTAGTCCCCTTGTCTTCCCACCTGATTCTCCGTCATCTTGCTACAAACCACTCAGACTTACTACAAAAGCTGGGAGAATACGGTAAAACTATTGAATTTCTGAGTTTTGTTTCACTTTATTTTAACAATTAAAAGGGATACTAGGAATTCTGGCATGGAAAAATTTGAGTGCCGTGAATGCAGTGTCTTTTGTTGATGTTTTTTAAAGAGCTTTTCAGCATGTGTTTATATTTTGAATTATACTCCTGAAAAACGTAAGAGTTTGGTTGTTCCGCTGCTTGTTTTTTTTTTTTTTTTTAAGTCTCCTACTGACTGCTACTTTGTAATTTCTGCATATGATTATTGAAAGTAGGATCACTTATGGCATATTGAAACTAAATTCAAAACAACCAGAATGCAATTACATTAATGCCAACATAAACCACCAACTCAATGAATGGAGGTCTTTTAAGCACAAATAGAATGCGATGGTTTTGATACCATATAATCCCTGTGGCCTGGAACCTACTAAGATACCATTGCTGTGCAGACAAGGGCCTCCATTTTGATGAAGTCACTCAAACTGATCAACCAGCCAATGAACTACTTTTACACGGTTGTCCTCACGTTCCCTTCTTGAATATTAATTAATTAATTAATTAATTAATTCTTAGGGGAACTGCTTACTTTCAGTTTTAAACTATCTGAGATAAAATTGATCATCCTATCTCAGTGACTCTGCAACTACTCAATCTTTGACACATTGGGAGAATACCAACAGCCTGAAAATTCCCAATATTGCTTTGAATCAAGTGAATATTTTAAAACGAAAAGAACAAATCTTTAAGAAGCAGCAAGAATAAGACCATTAAAGTATTTATAAAAATTACACCCTTAAAATATTTTTATATTCATAAGATACTTAATTATTTAAGTCTCAATAATTCTATTAACCCACAGAACCTCACAGACTTTTTACAATCATGATTGCATTCAAGCCTTGAATTTTGCAAGGGAATTTCAGATACGACGCTAGTGTAAAAATCTCTAGCTATTACTTAATTCCTGAAAAATGACAGCTACTCATTAGATCATTCAAAAAATGTGTAGAAAGGTGTATAATTCAAGATTTCTACTTAAGCAAAAGCCAAATTTTGTAGATCCCACCCAAAAATAAGATTCAGGGTTGTCTTAGAGTGAGCTGTTACATTAAATTTCCATAGATCATGTGGCTTAAACAACAAGTATTCCTTTCTCACAGTTCTAAAATCTGGGAAGTCTAACATTATGGCACCAGCAGATCCAGAGTCTGGTGGGGACCCACTTTCTGATTTGCAGATAGCCATCTTCATATAGTATCTTCACATGACAGATAGCAGAAAGAAATCCTCTCTCATGTGTCTTATAAGTGCACTAATCCTATCCAAAAGAACTCCATCATCATGACCTAATAACCCACCAAAGTCCCACCTCTAAATACCATCACATTGGGAATTTAGACTTTAACATATAAATTTTGGGGGGAACAGAGATGGTCAGTCCATAGCAAGGACTATCCAAAATGAAATGTATTCATTTCAAGTGCTCAGTAAGGCATGTAGGGTAGGAAGACTACATCAGAAATTCAATTCATGTTTATGTGGTCCTCTTTTTAATTCATATTTAATTTCAATTTTGTGTACAGTATGTTCAGAGGTACGTGTACACATAAATCTATAGATATCTATAATTATATACCAAATGAGAGTTCAAAAATTATATTAATTATCAGAGTATATCATCAAAAAATTTAATCGTTTTAAATTATATTGGGAATCTGACTTGAAAAATTATCTCCCTGGATCTTCAAATTAAAATCACATTTGGGGCGCCTGGGTGGCTCAGTGGGTTAAAGCCTCTGCCTTCGGCTCAGGTCATGATCCCGGGGTCCTGGGATCGAGCCCCGCATCGGGCTCTCTGCTCGGCAGGGAGCCTGCTTCCTACTTCTCTCTCTCTGCCTGCCTCTCAGCCTACTTGTAATCTCTGCCTGTCAAATAAATAAATAAAATCTTTAAAAAAAAAAAATTAAAATCACATTTACAATCAGTTTTTTTTTTTAAGATTTTATTATTTATTTGACAGAAAGAGAGAGAGCACATTCCTGCACACAAATAGGGGGAAGAGCAGAGAGAGAGGGAGAAGCAGGGACCCTGAAATGGGGCTTGATCCCAGGACCCCAGGCTCATGACTGAGCTACCCAGGTGCCCCAACAGTCAGTTTTCCTTTCAGGTTCAGAAATGTCCGACATTCTAACAAGTTTTAGTGCTTGCTTTGTATATTTTAATCCAAAGACTAAGCTATTTATCACAGATAATTTTCATTCAAAGCATTTTAAATTAAAGTAATATAGACCGTATGGTTCTGGAAAGCATAATGCATGGAGTTTTATATCATATATACATGGTTTTGATCTTTCAATGTTTCCTCATAAAAATGAGAAAGGAACATCTTACTTCCCTGACATTGTTACAAAAGTAGAAAAATATGCTAAGTTTATGTTGGTTATATCTCAATTTTTGCATATTTATTATTTCCAGGTAAAGCAGAAAACTTACACACTGTGCACACACAAAGTTAATACCTATGATTTTATTAAAAACTGTTTAACTGAAGCCATTTTTTAACTCAAATTTTGTATATGCATTGACTTTTCATTTAATTTTTCAACAGACTTCACCATACTCCTCTTTATATCATAATGTAAGATAAATCTTTTGAAATTACTGAAATGAGTAGAAATCTATGTGGACTATCTGGAGAGTCAACTCGACATCTATTCAAACTGTAAAACTTCGTACACCAAACTATCAATACATTTCTACCTCTTATTTTTAAAGAAGATCCTGGTATATTTAAACTCTCCACGAGGAATATTCATATTTTCTTACTGCCCAGGCTACACCACTAGCAATTATACATTCCCGGACTGATCTTTTGCAGATGTCAAAGAAATTTGATGAAAGAATGTTCTCAGAATGGAGGCATGGTTGAGATAGCAAAGTTCTGCCACTGAGTATGATATGCCTTGCTTTAGGAAATAAAGGATGGTATGAGACCCGTATTTATTTTTCACTGAAAGGAGGGCGGGGGGGTGGGTAGGGAGATGATTAAAATCATTAGTAAAAGCGGAGGAAGAAGAAGGAGAAAAGAAATTTGTGATAGTATGGCTAGTAAATAAGAGAAAAATTACAGTGAAAAACTAACATAAATAAAAATAGAAATTTCTCTTTCTTCTGTCTTGCTGTTGGTGTAGAGAAATGCAACTGATTTCTGTGCATTGATTTTATATCCTGACACTCTACTGAATTCACAAGTGCATCCAAAACCATAAGATACCTAGGAATAAACCTAACCAAAGAGACACAGAATCTATACTCAGAAAACTATAAAGTACTCATGAAAGAAATTGAGGAAGACACAAAGAAATAGAAAAATGTTCCATGCTCCTGGATTGGAAGAATAAATATTGTGAAAATGTCTATGCTACCTAAAGCAATCTACACATTTAATGCAATTCCTATCAAAGTACCATCCATCTTTTTCAAAGAAATGGAACAAATAATGCTAAAATTTATATGGAACCAGAAAAGACCTCGAATAGCAAAGGGATATTGAAAAAGAAAGCCAACGTTGGTGGCATCACAATTCCGGACTTCAAGCTCTATTACAAAGCTGTCATCATCAAGACAGCATGGTACTGGCACAAAAACAGACACATAGATCAATGGAACAGAATAGAGAGCCCAGAAATAGACCCTCAACTCTACAGTCAACTAATCTTCGACAAAGCAGGAAAGAATGTCCAGTGGAAAAAAGACAGCCTCTTCAATAAATGGTGCTGGGAAAATTGGACAGCCACATGCAGAAAAATGAAATTGGACCATTTCCTTACACCACACAAAAATAGACTCAAAATGGATGAAGGACCTCAATGTGTGAAAGGAATCCATCAAAATCCTTGAGGAGAACACAGGCAGCAACCTCTTCGACCTCTGCCGCAGCAACATCTTCCTTGGAACAACGCAAAAGGCAAGGGAAGCAAGGGCAAAAATGAACTATTGGGATTTCATCAAGATCAAAAGCTTTTGCACAGCAAAGGAAACAGTTAACAAAATCAAAAGACAACTGACAGAATGGGAGAGGGTATTTGCAAACGACATATCAGATAAAGGACTAGTGTCCAGAATCTATAAAGAACTTAGCAAACTCAACATCCAGAGAACAAATAATCCAATCAAGAAATGGGCAGAGGACATGAGCAGACATTTCTGCAAAGAAGACATACAGATGGCCAACAGACACATGAAAAAGTGCTCCATATCACTTGGCATCAGGGAAATACAAATCAAAACCACAATGCGATATCACCTCACACCAGTCAGAATGGCTAAAATCAACAAGTCAGGAAATGACAGATGCTGGCAAGGATGCGGAGAAAGGGGAACCCTCCTACACTGTTGGTGGGAATGCAAGCTGGTGCAGCCACTCTGGAAAACAGCATGGAGGTTCCTCAAAATGTTGAAAATAGAACTGCCCTATGACCCAGCAATTGCACTATTGGGTATTTACCCTAAAGATACAAATGTAGTGATCCAAAGGGGCACGTGCACCTGAATGTTTATAGCAGCAATGTCCACAATAGCCAAACTATGGAAAGAATCTAGATGTCCATCAACAGATGAATGGATCAAGAAGATGTGGTATATATACACAATGGAATACTATGCAGCCATCAAAAGAAATGAAATCTTGCCATTTGCAACAACATGGATGGAACTAGAGCGTATCATGCTTAGCGAAATAAGTCAAGCAGAGAAAGACAACTATCATATGATCTCCCTGATATGAGGAAGTGGTGATGCAACATGGGGGCTTAAGTGGGTAGGAGAAGAATCAATGAAACAAGATGGGATTGGGAGGGAGACAAACCATAAGTGACTCTTAATCTCACAAAACAAACTGAGGGTTGCTGGGGGGAGGGGGTTTGGGAGAAGGGGGTGGGATTATGGACATTGGGGAGGGTATGTGCTTGGGTGAGTGCTGTGAAGTGTGTAAACCTGGTGATTCACAGACCTGTACCCCTGGGGATAAAAATACATGTTTATAAAAAATAAAAATTAATAAAAAGATGAGAAAAAAAAAGAAAACTAATAGTAATAATGAAAATAACAGGGGTGCCTCTGTGGCTCATTCAGTTAAGTGTCTGCCTTCTGCTTAGGTCATGAGCCTGCAGCTTTAGGCTCCCTGCTCAGCGGGGATCCTGCTCCCCACTCTGGTCCTCACCTTTCCCCCTCGTGCTCTCTCTTTCTCTCTCTCTCATATAAATACATAAATAAATAAATAAATTGATAAAAAAGAAAAAAATAGAAATAATTATTATCATTTGTCAAATAGTCTGTAAGTGCCCAAGGTTGGCTAAATAGTTTATACGCAGTATTTCATTGGCCTAAACAACAATCCTCGAAAAAAGTAATAATATTTTGCCAAGGAATAATGACGCGAAGAACTCGAAAGCGGGTTTCCTATTGGAGACATTCCCCTTGCAATGCTTTGCAGCGCCAGCCTCTAGGGCATGCGCTCTGCGCAAACGCACAGGGCTCCGAGTTTAGTGAGATTGCCCTTGCTTAAGGCTCTGAGCCACCATCAACGAATTGCTAATAATTTTCGAGCAAGGGTTTATTATTATGTCCTGTGCCCCTCAAATTATGAAACTAGAACTGATACCTTATAATACTGGAGGGCATATAAAACATGATTATTGACTGTAGCACTAAAAATGTACAAACTTAAATAGGTTAAAACATCAGCGTATTAAATGTTTCAACATTTCCACTACCATTTTCACCATGTTGGATTTTTTGTTTGTTTTTTCATTTTATTTGGTTGTATCCCCTTGTCAGCTGTTTATTGATTAGCTACTAAAGAGATTTATTTGAATGTCTAGCCGTCTCTTCAAAAATTTCCATCAGTGTATGAAACTGAACTATATGACACAGTATAGAATTGTTATCTTTTGTTGTAAGAAAAATATTCTTCAGTAGAAATCAGGAGAGCCAGACAGCATGGCATTATTCATTTATTCAATATATCTTTGCTATGTTTTCTCAGCTAGATTGTAAATTCCTTAGGAATTCTTCTGTGTTCTTCAGAATTCCTACTACAACTTGAGAACAAGGCAGACGTCCAATAAATACACATAAATTTACTGAAAGTCTAAAAAGGAATGAACTGTCATATAAAGAGAAACAAGTAGAATAAGGGAGTAACTTAAATAAAACTAGAAGATCACTTTAAGTGTGTCAAACACAAATTGCTTGATTATAAGAGCACTTGGGTTTAAATTAAAAGAAGCATTTTCAAAATTATGAAAGCAAATTTTAATTACTAGATGTTAAAGAGTACAGAAAATGTTCTGTTTAAAATGGTTAACCACTCATTTGGCTTGTCCACATTTTGTTCAAAAGGCTGTGACAAATCCTTCTTTTTTTTTTTTTTTTAACTCTTCTGGAAATTATTTTAGCTCCTCCTATATAAGTAAGTCTTAACAAATTAACACAAACTAAACCTGCTGGAGTATTTCCATATGAATTTCACTTACAAAAAAAATGTATTTCTTTCATGTAAAGCACAGGTTTACCACCTCAGAGTTTCATGGAAATAAGTTTTTATTTTTTCTTTAAAAAATAATGACAGAGAAAAATAAATGACAAAGCTGGAGTCAAGGAATCTTGGAAACAGTCCAATTGTTTTATCAGCTGCACCACAAGGCAAGTAAACCTTAACCTCGTTTGGCCTTATAATGCTACTAAACTGATGCTTTTCATACTCTGCATTTTGCATATATGAGCAAACTTCGCTCCTCAGTTTAATATGCTGATTACTGTAAGATAAGCATAATGTCAAAACAACATTTGACCCAAAGCATCATAAAGCTGTGGCTTTTTCTAACCAGTGCTCCTGTCTCATGCCAGTCGGTAAATATATACACTATAAATTTAAGGGTATGGTCTCATCTTTCTCTTTGGGGAATTGAGCATAAAGCCTTGAAAATCAAGAGAAACTAACTTGTGATTCAGTTTACAGTAAAGTGGAAAACTTACAGAAGAAAGGAACACCCGGTTTGGAATTGCACAAATACCAATGTCTAAACATTTCATATTCGAGCCTGATAATATATTAAGATATTTTAGATATATGGAAGGAAAGGGGAATCATTAATGGAGATCACCTTGGGAACATACAGCTATTTTGACATCTTATATTATTGGTATACTGTGCATTTATGAATTTTTAAGGAAGAAGGTATTCACTGTTTTCTAGAAAAACATCGAAACAAAAGAACAGGTTTCCAGATATTCTCAATTACACATCACATTGTTTTACTGTAACTTCTCTCTTCGTTGATAACAAGAATACAAAGGAATTAAAAAACCCACGGGAGTTACATTTCTGCATATTCAGACATTTAAATTATTTAGCTTCTCTCAGCGTATTTAAAAAAAAAAAAAAAAACCCTGCTCTCAGTGAGACACTGATTTCATGCTGTGACAAGCTCAAAAATGAAAACAACTACACAGATGAGAGGGTTTTTCACTAAACCGCAGCACTAAGCACAAATGAAATCCTGCTGGGAACATGTATCTACAAGTGTGGGTGTGTTTGACTTGGTAACACACGTTTGTGACTCTATGTGTTAATAGGAAAAAGTAAAAAAAGGAGCTAGACAAGGATTTCATTGTCCATGTTTCTTGAAGATTTTTTTTTTTTTGTAGTTAGTTTAAAAATATTGGCAACGTTTAAACATAACACTTAGCATTGGCTCAAAGGCTGTCTTGACTACATTTAACCTTACAGTTCCCTATGCTGCCCCATCAGTGACTATAGCCCAAACAAAAAAGATGAGACAAGATTTGAACTTTATGCTTTTACATTCCCCTTGGACTAGTCTGGACCAAAGATCGTAAAGAAACTCAGTACAGATCATATGATTTCTTTCTTCTTCGATGATGCAGTATGCATTCTATTATGTAAGAAATAAAGTCAGACCATAACTCCTTTTTAAAGTTCTCCTCCTTTTTCTTTTGGATTTATTTAAAACTCCTTCTCTGATAAGCCTGTCTATACCCACCCCACTTCCATGTGATAATTGAGGGAAGAATCAGAGATACAGAGATCGGTATTACACTAGGAGAAATGCTAGAAACATAGCAATTAGTCTTCCAAATTATTTCTATTTCCAATATAACTTGATAATTTTTTGTTTAGATCTCTGGAAAACATGAAAATGCACATGAAATAATTCAACACTGAAATATACCAAAATCATGTTTCTAAAATAGTTGGTTAGAGGATGAAGAAATTCTTTTCTTCAAGTTAAAAAAAGAGAATGCAAATTAATTTTATAATAAAATATAAGTGATATATTTTAGATTCCTTGCTTTTACTAAAAGATCACACTGCAGTAATACATTACACCTATAGTTTTTAGACTGTGACTAATTTATTTTACTATTTTATTATGGTATGATATACAATGGCCAAAAGCAATAAACTTATGACCTTAAACATAAATTGTTTGTTTCAAGATTCAGACACTACTAATAAGTAGTGATTGATATAAAACATACCTTTCATTTTTCTTTACTTATCCTAAAAATTTGATATGAAATTGTTATTTATCTCAGCAAATAAAAGTTAAAGTATTCAAAATGTTTTTTTAGAAAGTGGATCTTTTAAAATATGTCTTGGAAATAATAGTATTTTAAATATTAAATTATATCATTCAGAAATAGTCAATAATCCTACACTTCAAATTCCCTAAAATATATGCTCTTGATGCACCTGCAAGATCTGTCCTAATCCACAAACTTTATAGATAATGTACCATCTACTGTATTAAATAATGGATTCACAAGGGCCATATTCCCAAAGGTCTAAAAGTTTAGAAGTTTCTTTCAAGATAGCTGGTGCATCTTTGCAACGATGTCTGATTCCACAGACAGATTTCATTTCTAATTCCCAAGCCAACTATATGTAAAATTATAAATTCTTTAAAATTCCTTTACACATTATCTCATCTTTCTACAAATGAAAACAAAGAACCATATAGAAATCATACATATTTCTAAGTTGTAATGAATAACAAAAAATGTTCACGGATAAAAAAGGCTACATGTGGGACAACTGGGTGGCTCAGTCAGTTAAGCATCTACCTTCAGTTCAGGTCATGATCCTAGGTCCTGGGATCAAGCCCAACATTGGGCTCCCTGCGCAGCAAGGAGCCTGCTTCTCCTTCTCCTTTCTCTTTCTTTTGCTGTCAAATAAATTAGTAAAATCTTAAAAAAAAAAAAAAAGAAGAAGAAGGCTACATGTGCCTCTTGACTATAAGCTTTCAAAATATTATTCAATTAACAATAGTTTATGGAAATAATGCTAGAAGAACTGCACCTTTAGGTGGCTTAATAGAATAATTGTTCTCAATATTTCAAGACTATCCATATTCAAGATGAAGTTTCAATATTGGTAAAATATTGGTTTTAATATTTTGGTTAAATTCTAAATAGAAGTCCATTTCAGTAAATACCTAGCAATATAGTTCACCTCTTGGAATTTTCCTCCAACATGTTAGTTCCCTTTAGGGGATATTGCTCTTGTTATCTCTAGACATTATATCTTTGCTTTGTGCTTCAAGCTTCTTTGGGAAGTTCTGGGTCGAATAAGTTAATCAATCAGTAACACTTCCTTGAATAGCAAGCTATCTAAATAGGACAGAAATAAAATGAATAAGGGAAAGAGAGGTAAGAAAGAGGAAATACAGTAGGACAGTAGCAAACAGTGAATACAATTATAAAACACATGGGATGTTGTTGACAAGATCATAGTTTAAATTACCCAGAGGGGAATGTACACAGCGCTGTGATAAAACAGTGCATTTAATTTGCAATCACTAATTTGAATTAACTAACTTGAATATCTGCTTTTCTTTTCTTTTTTTTCTCTCTTTCTTCTTCTTCTTTTTTTTTTTTTTTACATTTCCTAGCATTTCAGTGGCTTTTCAAATCCCTTTGTAACAAATGAAATCTTAAACCTAATTGACAACTTCAAAAAATGTTGATAAAAATGAAACCTTAAGGAGAAGTGGAGAAAGGTAGCCCTTCACATCTCCAGCGTGCTGTCAGCCTGTGTCCGTCTTTAAAGAGGCTGACTGAAATCTTACCAATGGGAGAGAGAACATCAGACCAGAAGAGAGAAGGCAGATGTATGAGAGATAAATATTTTTTGTTGTTGTTAAAGTTCCAAATGTGGACAAGCAATCCAAGGCATCAGACTTGCAGTCGCTCCTGGAGTCCCCCCAGAGATTTCAATACTCCATTGTTAGTGTACACAGAGGCATACGCAACACCCAGTGCTCAACTGATGGCAGGTAGCCGACTGACATTCTGCACATGCTTAGAGGTAAAACTGTTTGTTAAGACCCCAAATCAGATATAAGAAGAAAAACTACTTTTTTGACATTTAAGAAATTCCAAGTAACTATGAGAAGTGATAGAGGTAAGATGTATGTACACACACGAACCCTTTAATGGTATGCTACATGTAGGTAAGTGTTTTGGGTTTGCAAATTAGTTATTCATCAGTGTCTAGAAAAACATTGCGTGTGTATGAGTGGTATGTCTTATATCTGTGCTTTATGTGTATTTGTTGTTGCCTGAGTGTCTGAAACACTAAAAGCAAATCTGTATGCCTTTATTTTCATTTTGTTTTATTTTTTAAATAAAGTCTGACTGCCACTTTCAGCACCTCACTTGGAGGTGTCTGGAGACTTGGAAGGTTGACTACCCTACGTTCTCCTACAAATGGACCTTGAGAATTTGTTTGGAGGTTCTAGCAGGGGAACACAGTTAACTCGTATGCCCTTGACTGAAGGACAGTCCTTTTGTATCCGAGAAGGTTGTCCTCTTTCACCCAGCATGCAGCTTCTGAATGGATGCACATGAGGGGCAGTGAGGGAGGAAGCGGACAGGCGCCTAGCCAGCCGGACCAGCCAAATCAACTCTGACTATAAGTGGGGCCTCAGATGTCCAGCCAGATTGTCCTCACACCCTGTCTTTATTTTAATTAACATACCAAATTGAAATTATATGTTTTGAAAGTCATTTTTGGATTTTATTTATTCGCCTCATGGCATTTTCCTATGGGTACATTCAAGATAAATTCCAAGTGATTTATACCACAAATTCTAACAGTGACAATCTGCTATTTGTCAAATAAGTACAAATTATGTATTTATTTATATGCTTACAGTTAAGTACATTTATAACACTCCTTGTTGTAAGCAATATTTAAGGCATCTAACATTTAAGTGGTTTACAAAGCACTGCCACTTGCAACTGTGAGACATGTACTTCTACTTTCATTCTACAGGTGAATCTACTGAGAGAATGATTAAACAACTTCAACAAGAATTAAGAGTAAATGGCAATAAGTTATCTCCAAGTCAAGTTTTCAAACTTGGACACACGTAATCTTCCTACTGTGCTATGTCTCTGATACCCTCAGACTGAAATATATTGAGCTCTGCATCACACATACAGAAATGGAATGGAAACTGCCAGAAGAAGATTTGGGTTGGAATTGGAATATTGAAAGTATCTCTCAAAAACTAATATGGAACTTTTACCTAAAATAAGAGGTTTGAACTCAAGATCACCTAGCTAGAGGCAGCAGTAACCACCAAACAACACAAGTGAAGAAAACAAACAAAACAGATTAAACCTATATAGAAGGGCAAATGAAGTCCTGGAGAATAGAACTATGTTGACTTCTTCCTCTTCCCTCACCTCCTTCTCTCCTCTCCTCCGTTCCTTCCCCCTCCTCCTCCGTCCTCTCTTTTTAAACACTAGAAGTATCAGAACATAAGAGAACCAGGATAGAATTCCAGACATGATTCAGAAATCAAACGAAAAATTTTAAAGAGCAACATTTCCGTTAAGGAAAATATTTTAACTTGTAGGAATAAATTATTTAAAATGGAATAATTTTGTGAACTAATGTTTAGGAAGAGTGATATTAAAAGTCTATGAGAAGGAAGCAAAATTTCACTAATGCATTCAGAAATCTTTAAAGTTAACATTTAACATACTTAAAATAAACCTCCATATACTAAAATATATATATATATATATATATATATATTTGTCCATTCCTGTGTTTTAGTATTAAAAAAATGATGTGCTTTAATAAATGATCAGCAACTATATTGCACCTGTAAATCACAAGTTTAAATGAATAGTTTAAAGTTGTCTTGAGCTTGTACTTGGAACGGATCTTGCAATCTGAGCATGGCTGGTATAAAATATATCATAAAATATTGACACTTTTCCAACTTAAAAGGGTGCCAAATTTTCCTGGAGCAAATTGTACTTGTAAACACCAATCATTTTTACAACACTTTAAATTATCAAGTGCTGGCACTTGTGACCCAATTTGTTTAAGCGTTATTTTGGATCACATCAAATAAAAAGGGCAATAAAAAATTAAAAAAAAAAAAAAAAAAAAAAAAAAAAAGGGCATATTTTCAAAGACAACATTCTACTGCCAAACACAACCTACTCATGTTTATTTCTTCAGGTGAAAGGTTCAGGGTCAAATTTTAAAAAGGCTATCACCTTTTTTTCCCTTACGAAACCCTTACAAAACATATTGTCATCATATTTTCAAAGCTTAGCTTAATTAAAAAAGAATTATACAGAATGAGAGATGTTGCTATTATATACCTCTAATTAAACTGAGACAAAACTAGCATAACAAAATGCAATCATTTTTTTTGTTTTGCAAATGTTATTGTCATCAGATTCAAAACTTACTGTGATTTTTTTTTTAATGCAGGACCAGAAACTTACAATCATTGGCATTTGATTAAATTGGCTACTATAAGTTCTTTCCAAATGTCCTACTTTATGATGTATTATCACCTCCAAAAATATTATACTGTGATATTTGTTTCATAATTTTACCTGATGCTTAAGGAAAAAAAGAAAAGAATTTTCCATCAAGATAGGTACTTCTGAGACTTCTAGCTCTGGCTTATAACTTGAAAATTAAGGGTAATAATGAATTCTGATTTACATTCAAGATAGGAATTCCTGGAGGAAAAAATGACAGCCTTTTGGATTATAGCGCAAATGCATTCTCTCTAAATCAATCTCTCCATAAGTTTACTTCCTGAAGTGATAAGCAAATTATATAAGTGCATGTGCTATTTAGAAATGAATTAAAAAAACAAACCCAAACAGACCCAATCTATCTACAGATAATAAGTTCATTGCATGTAGCTGCAAATAATCTACAGTCATACTTCACATGATACAGCACTTGGTTATGAAGTGTAAAGTAGCAAAGGCTACACACAAAAAATCTCATCATTTTTTGTCAGTGAATACATTTATATATACGTATATTACCTACATACATATAAAACAGTTTTGCAGATTCTGAAACCTCAGTGCTTTTTATAAATTTAAAAATGTTTATATAATAGCTTTTTCATTAAGACTTTTTTAACTTGTGAAAATCTTTTAAAACCTTTAATGAATTTATAATCCCAAACTCAGGTTGCTTTGGTCATTAAAATAATCTAAAATGTATCAAAATACTGTTTCATAGCATTTCCTTTTGTTTCCAATACAAAGAAGAAAGCAAGACAATTTTTTACCTATCACAGCACATAATTACATAATAACTGATGTCCTATTTTTATTAACACTATGGAATAGATCACCTTTCTGAGTGAAATATTAATGATCCCTTGTTTTCTTTTCAACATTACTATTTCATATAAAATCAGTACAGTGATAGGGAATGTTTTCTTTCTCTTACAGGTTTTTTTTTTCCCCCAACGATGTGCATACATATTATTCTAATAGCTTCCAATGGATCCACTTGAGTGACCAATGGAAAGGTTAAGTTAGACTAAGAGAAAGCATTGCAACTAATTAATATGTCAGAGGAGTATAGTCCTAGCCAAAAGAGTTAATGAAGCTTGCTAAGGACACATGTGGGCCTTTTGTAACGCAAGCCTGACTGTACAGCCTAGTTAGGTTAAATTGTCTGTCAGTTACTGGCCAGTTGGCCACCACCTGGCTGCCTAGGCCAGTCTCTCCCCCATCCCCAACAGCCTTCTTCCCAGCTCTCAATGGCAAGCTGCTGCCACTAAACATCTAGAAGCCTCTGACAAGGTTTGGGCACACAATGGGCTCCTGACAAGTGAATGAAGGGCCAGGGTGACACTCTGAATGGGGAAGATTTTCCCCATTTAGACTCATAATGTTCACAACAACACCCATAAAAAAAAAAAAAAAAAAAAAATCCCATCCTTGGTGTCAGGCCATTAACATTTATAACAATATGCTAATAACCTTCTAGATTACTTTCAGTTTCCAAGGACATTTAAATACATGAATTGATGGCTTCAAAACTTAAAGGGAGTGGTGGGGGAGGAAAAAGGAAGGGGTAGTTGGTTCAGGGAGGAGGAAGAAACAAAAAGCAAATGGGAGAAATTGCAATCTATCTCACAGAAAACTACTTTCAAAAGCCTTCCACCCAAACAGAGGGCTTCTGTCTATGGAAAGATTATAATCCAGGCTCACACAATGCCCCCAGGAAAATGTAATCAATGATATGCACATCTCTATGAGTCTGGCATTTAAACATGACTTGTGATCAGAAGGTAAATCTTGATTCACAAACTATTTTTAAGTCAAGCCATGCATCTTTGGTTTTGTGGTTGTGTAATTACCCTTCTCTCAATGGCCTCCTTCGGGTGCATTTCCAGAATACTCCAGGTAGAGTTTGAACATCTGCCCAAATAACAGATTATTTTTTTCAGTACTGTAAAATATCATATCACAGGAAAAAATAATGACATTTGGAAATAGGCCCTGCATGAGGCTGCACCCTGAAGTGATTAAGAAATGAGTGGATAATCCTGGATAAATTATAAAGGATGTTTTCTTCCCCATTACTTTATGATTTGCCAGTTTTTTATAATAAAACAAACATGAGATGGAGTTTTAATATTATGTCCTACCATATTCACTCAGCATAAGCCTCAAAATTAAGTATCAATTTATGTTATCATAAGAAAAAGACCTACCATATACACCACCTGCTATACTGTACGTCAGAATCCATTGCTTCTGCCTTAAAGAAAGACAACAATTCTTTCTTTAGTGCTGATTAGGGATATTCAATCAATTTGAAAAACTGCTGCTTCCATAGATTTCAATATTGAGCTCTTGCCATGAAATTGAATCTGCGTGACTTCCAATGAGAAAAAGCATTTGAAAAATATGATGTGCTTATTTTAAATCCTGTCACAAGTGACTTACCAGATATAGCATAAGACTCTCCCATAACATTTCACTACAATTTAATGGGTAAATGCTTCCTTTTTTATAGTTTTGAAACAACGCTCACACATCTGGAGCATCAAAATCTGCATGTAACACAGAGGCTAATTTGTACCCATCTGCAAAAACAATACCCATGAGGTGATGTTAAACAGAACCCATTTTTGGAGAATTAAATCTGTTACAAATTGTGCTTCTCTATCCAACTAAGCAAAAGTATCAGACTGTAATCCTTGAAACATGGCTATAAAAAGTACACATTTGCTTTTTGTGCTGTAAACATCTTTTATTTTTAATGAATCCTTAGACAAGTAAATACTGAAATTAACTCCATGTAATATTAATAAAAATAACAGTAGCAATGTGCATTCCCCTATTATTTTGTAATATTGTGATTTAGGATTCAGTATTTCTATTTGGGCTTGGATCCCATTGTCTACCCTCTTGTCTATTTTCCTTAGAGAGAGTCATCACAGGAAACACAGAAGAACAGTATAGAAGACACTAGTTCATATGCCATTAGCTCCCTGGCCACACTTTGTCCCCAAAGTTCAAAAAGTTTGAAAGATCAGTGGATATCTTTACTGCCAGAGTACTGCTATTCCATTTCTATCAGGACAGAGAGCTAGAACAGGAGGGTGTCCTTAAAGGTTTGGATCAGTGAAATCCATATAATAAACTACTTATGAAGGAAAGGGAATAGAATAAGTCAAGTATCCCCAAAATTAACTTAAGTAATTCTGCTTCTGTGATTAAGTCTTCCTTTTATGAGGAAATTTTTAAATATAATACTTATTAGTATTAATTTAAATGTTAGTAATATTAATGTTGATATTAGAATTTTTTGACTTCTGAATCACTCATTTGGCTCTTTCCATCACCACCATCAACCTTATGGGATATACTAATTAACAAAATCTTTCAGCAAAAGTAGACCCAATGCTATAATTTCTGTGAGAAAATGTGACTCAAAAACCAATGGTAAGGCATAAAGTGGCATTTACATTCCAGTAAAACTGAAGTTGTGTTACATTTGGGTTTAAAACCAAAGAATAAAAGGGCAAGAGGAGTAACTTGAGAGAAACTTCTCTTTTTATGGCCTTGTGATCCTACAAAAACAAATTTTTCAAGTTAAGGGACACAGAATTCTGACATATACGGTGTCTGATAATATACAAGAAGAAATGTATGGTCACACATTAGTTTTCTTCTCTCCATTTGGGGTATGAGTTACATAAAAGAACTGTTTTACATATAACCATCAACAAATGAGTAGATATAATTTATGTCCAGATTATTTGAGACTGTCATTTATTCTACATATAAAAGGCAAGATCATTTAAATAATTTGTCACAATTAAAAGTAATATAGAGCAATAAAACTGAATCAGATGTAGCATTGAGGAAGCACGGGTGAGATGAAATGAAAATGAATATATGACATCTGTAAGAAAAAAAATACACTGCGTTTGGATATCTTAACAAATATTTTTATAAGAGAGAAAACATATACAATTAGGAGAGTGATACAATTCAACTAGTACATTTTACAAAGGCTGTCTGGAAATTTCATCTTTTTATACTTTTTAAGTTACTTCATGTTTTTAGAAAAAGGAAGTCTAATTTTACATTCAGATGACTTAAATGGGCTGAGGCTTTTTCACTAAAACAAAGATTGGCTGTTTGTCCAAACCTTCAGCCAAGAGGCAATTGTTGTCTCCAGACAGAGACAATTGTTAGTGTTTATTCTACTGAAAAATGCAAATATATTGTGTCTCTGAATATTTGCTTAATTAAAAAAAAGCTTTATGAGCAATTAAGGAAAAAGATAAATCCATGAAAACTCTTTTTCTTTAAATTTCCTAATAGTTTTATCTTCTAATGATGCACCAGAATTGCTCAACAATTTTCTATTTCCACACACTTACATACTACAATTATTGAAATATATCACAATCATTGAAAATTGTTATATATTATTATATGTACAGATAAGGTTTCTTTACCTAGCAACAGGAATTTAGCATGTAGCCAAATATCTATTTTATTCTTACCTTCTAAAACAGATGTGAAGGAAGAAATTCCAAGTATTCTTAAGTACTAATTAAAGTGCATCTCTGCACTTCAAAAGGATTGCATTTAATTCATTATCAGTATACTTCTTTCCCTTAACTACAGTTTTGATTTAATATACTAATCTCTGAAAAAGTTTCCATAAAATTAAAACTGAAATGAGGTTTCTTAATTACCACAAAATTATGTTTAGTTTATATTTACCATAGTTCTAATTCTCAATATCACACAAAAATTAGGTATAAATTAGAAATTTAGAAGTTCTACAGCAACAAGTGTTCTTTTTGCATTTTGTTTTCTGTTTTTTAATCATAGTTTCTTTAATAGTTGAGGTCTTTACAGTATGATTTAAGAAACAACCTGTGAAAATTACACATGTGTGTGCACGCGTACACACACACACACACACACACACACACACAACGTTCCACTTTGAGAGATCCAATAACAAAATACCACAGTTGCCAAAGTTATCTGCTTCCTATCAAGACCCATGTTTGGCACAAGAAGTATTCAATTCATTCATCATTGTCAATGCACTAGTACACTAATTATTTCAAATTGTTTCCTCAGCCAGAGGTCTAGGACAAATCAGGCAAGCCAAAAATAGCAGTTATGAATAATTATGCATAATTTACCTCAAGGCCTGGGCCAGTCTATCATTAAAACTTTTACTTGCCACGCTGTGATCTCTGCTAATTGCAAACTTTAAAATTAGTTCAAGGTTGTCTTTTTATCCAATGCCAACCTCAAACCCTCTTCCTAGCCACTTTCTGTTATTTTGAACACTTCAAATAAAATGTCATCAGAATTTAGTAAAGAATATATATACTAAATGAAAGATGGAAATTAGTGGAGAAGGTATTGTTCCCAGCTTTTGAAATGCTCAAATATGTTCACAAATGGTATAAAGATGAGGGGTTAGAAGTCAAAATATGGTAATGACCTAGGGGTGGGAATTCCATCCTATTTTAGAAGAGAAGAAAGGGCTTTGGCAATGTGCAAATATTTCTCTTCAGTGGCAAGTCAGTCCTCAGACATTCTCTAAACTTTCTTAAGAAAGGGAATCTTGATATTCTGCTGTTCATTAGAAAGTTCCCAGTGTACTCTGACTTTGACTTTCATTTAAGACAAAAACAGAAGACACCTGAGCTGTTAACACTGCTACCAGGGTTTCCAACAGTTCTTTTCAACTACGCAGCAAGTATAACACACAACTGAAGATGATACATTTTAATTTCTATTTATTCTTTGTAATGTGACTTCTCCCACATAGGCAGAATGTTACACACTTCATTATTCTTCCTCATTTCTCCCCATTTCCCTATCCATGCTGCATTTTGTAGTTACACCTTATCTTCCTATTGAAGGAAAACATTAATTAAAGGAAAAATGGATGTGATATTTTAAATAATCTGTCCTTCACTTTTCCAATTTTACTTCAATTTCAACCCCCCCCCCCCCAGGGCCTTGATTTTAGGTCATGGAGACATGTATCACTAAGCTGTCATCTCCCTGAATTATTTTCTTTGTGTAAAATAAAGGATGCTCCATTTCACCTCAGACACATTTTGAGGAGAAATGGGCCAATTTGCTGGAATATTTTTCCTGGCTGTGACCTGTCAGATAAATGCCCGCTCCACCCCTTTTTAATAACACATTATACTTGCTGGTTTTCTGTGCTTGTGTTTTTGTGCTGTTTGTTAACTGATGCTCTCAGAGAATCCACACAAGACACCTCTTCAGTATTGCCAGGTAAATTCACTCAAAGCATGAGCGCTCTCTGGGCCCTCCTAAAACCTCATTACAATATATTTTGAGAGTCTGAGGTTTCTGCTAAAATGGTGCTTTGGAAAACTGGTTGTAGGTAGATGGTTCCAAGAAGCATAAGAAAAAAGGAGAGCAAATCTGAGGACACTGGTAAATTTGGAGAAGAAAAGGAAAAGCCTAGAGACAGAAGCTAACAGATTTATCTTGAACATTCCAAAGAATTCTGCCATTTTTATTATTGGCATTATTTTTAGTCTTTTGTGCTAAAAAGAACCTTGTAATATGGCTGTTAAGATGGTACCAGAGAGAAAATCATAGAACAGTTATCATACCTTAGATTTGTCGCCTTCAAAGTTACAGATAGCCAATACCTGCCTGACCTCCCAGTGTGCCTCACATTACTTCAAGCAATAAGGGATTGAGCGAGTGCTTATGTTGAAAGGAGCTTACACGTGCTGGGTATATTTTGTTCTTCCTCACAGAAATCTTATAATTAAGTAAATTAATAAGAGAAAAACCTGAACAAAAAATAATTAAGTGAAGGAGAAGATAGGAACGTAATAGAAGGCATACAGGGATGGTTGCTAAGCCCTAGACAGTTGATGGTGGGGAGGGGTGCCTGGCATGTAAGCTGAGGACCCACAGGATGATAACAGAGGTCTTGTGGTGGCAAAGGACTCAGGATTCAAAGTCTGATTACTGAGGTTCAAATTCTGCCACTTACATGCTGTTCATTAGACTTTTGGCAAGTTACTTCCTCTGGCCTCAGTTTTGTCATCTGTAAAATGAAGATGATGACAGCACCTAAAACCATAGGGTGAACAGCGTCTGAAGAACCAGGGGAAAGTGTTCTGGGAAAATGAAACCACAGGAATGAGAGCATTAACAGTGGACAAACTATATTTGGTGCTCCTGAGAAACTGAAAATTGGCCAGGAGAACCACAGCATAATCTGGCAGAGATGAGGTCTGAGAGCAACAGGAGCCTTATTATCCAAAGCCGGCATCCTTGGAAAGGAGTCTGGATTTTGCTCACTGTGCAAAAGCTGATGTAGGCTCTTCCCTCAGAAGACGTGTATGTAAGTGTTCAAGATAATGGTGTGCAGAAAGGGATGACGTGAAATGGGCCTTCTCTTTTCATTTTGAAAAGTAATAACATTAAAATTAAACCAGGATTAACTTAAGATTTGCATTTAAATACATCCCCTTGACTGCAATAGGAAGATTTTAAAGGGGAAGCCAAAAGGAAGAGTAGTGACATTTTTATTACCTGTGTGAGAACAGTTAAGAGATGGTTGTCTGGACTGTGATGGCAGCACTGGGGATGGGAAGAATTTGACCACTGTGACATGTGTTTGCATTGCACTGCATTTATTAAACATATTTCTATTAAAAATGTCATTTCCATGGAAAAGGTTTTATATACCGATAATACATGTCAGGTGGGTTGTATAGTATGATGTTTCATTTTAATTCTGAATTAGATCAGTTTTATCTAAGGCATTGGCAAATTGTCTTATTCTTAAATGAAGATTCTCCTTTTTCTTCTGCAGCTTTCCCAGCTTTTCAATCATCGCTAGAAAGGACACTAGACTGGCTTTTCCCACGGATCTCAGTGGGATTGTTTAGAATGTTGAGTCAGAATCCCTTACAGAATGTTTCCTGTATTAATCTGTTTTCTGTTACTAATCCTTCATTGATTAGAAATAGAAGTGACAGAAAGACTGTAAGGAGCCCCTGAAATCTTTAAAAGCCTAGTTTCCAAAGTATATGAGAATCCCAAGTCAACAACGTTGCACTCAAAGACATTTTGAGTAGTACTACCAATAGTTTCTGTGTAATTGTATAAATTACACTTTATTTATGTACCTTGATTATAATAAGTTTACTCTTTCTATTAAATATGTCCATAGTCCATGAGATATACTACATGGCTATTCTATTTGGTGTTCTTAGGCAATTGCACAACAGCATATAGTCTGTTAGCATAATTTGGTGCTCTCAGGAGAGCAAGTGGGAAGAAAACCATATGCATTCATTGAATTATCTGGAGATCATTTCTATGGCCTACCTATTTTTTTTTTCCATGAAAGGAAAAAGGATTACAAAGGCATCTACAATTTTGTGTTAGGAAATTTCTAGTAAGTCAGAAGAAGTCAAGAAAAACTAATGGGATTCACACTCAAGAGAAAATATGATAGAAACAGAGTTAATGAGCAGAAGAAGCTATGGATGTCAAGAATCAGGAGGGGTCAGGTGTAGAAAAGAGTTCTGGAAAATGTCTCCCAATAAAGTTTTCCTGGTTGATTCAAACAATGACATACACTCTACAACAGTTCCTCAACTTCTCTTTGGGAGTGTGGGGGCAGAACTGGATTTTGTCTAGGCTTTCTGGCAGGTCAATGTATCTCTAGATCCGTTATTTTCCTGTGCTCCTTTCTGTCTGAAATGCTACCTCCATCTGAACAATTCAGTATTATTACTGGATTAATCTGAGTTATTTCTATCCCCTTGATACTATTTGATACCATTTTCCATCCTGGTTTGGTGCTTTTAGCTACTTTCCATCCCAAACTAGGCACAGCCAAATGCTAAAAGATCTTCTTAAATCTGCCTCTGCCTCAATTCACCTGGATGAACCCACTAGTTCCCATAGTAACCTTAAATAGGGATCCTTTATTTTAGAACATTTGTGTGTGTGTCTCTCTCCTCCCCAGTCCCTCCATCTTGGAAGAATTCTTGTCCTCTCCATTGATTCAGATTTGTCCAGGAGTGTTACATTTTTCTCTGCCACTCAGCTGTAGCAAAGACAAGCAGGCCATGCTAGAAACCAAGAAACCCGAGAGTCTCCCAACTCTCAGTCATGAAGTTCACGTTCCTACAACTAGTTTCAGTTTAGGGTATTTAAAGTTTCTCATCCCTATCAGTCTGTAAGGGAATGCATTAGAAAGTAAAGACATTGATGAAAATCCTACATTTCACTTTTATGTCATAAAAATATAACGCATATTGGGAATGAATTATAAAACATGAGTAGAATAGAACAGAACAGAATAGAAACAAGGTTAGCTTAGTGAGCCAGTAGTCATACAAATGAGATGTTGTGAGAAGGTTTCCCTATTCTACCCCTTCATCTCTCCCCTGCCAAAAAATAAAAATGTTATACTTGAAACAAAAAGTTAATCAAGTTATTATTACCCTTTAAAAATTCAAGTTGCCATTATTGAAACCTCACTGTGAAGTCTCAAAAAAGTAAGATAGAGAATAACATGATTGAACAATTCTATGTATATAAAAAGGGGGATTATATTTAAATTTATGCTCTTACATGATCCTCACATATAAATACACAACTAAGAACATGAATGGCCTCTGGAACAAAGAAAAAGTGACCTACTAGCAGAGTGGAGTGAACTATATAAATATATTACCTATTCAAAACTCCTTTTTACTCTAGGGTTCCGAAAAATCACGGTTCTTTCTCCAAAATACAGTCTGATAAAATCAAACCGATTTCCATGGTGACACTAAGGTGGCATTCGTCTTTTCTCTCTACTTGTCTCATAGTGTTCAGTGGAGTTTTCCAGAAGCTCTACGATGTGTGATGAGATCATAGCTTTTAATGTTAACATCTAGTAAGCTTTTTGTTATATATTTGGATGAATTAGTAACTTATTTAAATCTCTCAGTTTAATTCCTATTAGAGTAATCATTGCAGACATAACCCATATAAACAAAGCTTCAATAATTTTTAAGGGCATAAAGGGGTCCTGAGAACAGAAAGTGGGAGAACCACTAAGGACATAGGGGTGAAGAAAGAAAAATGTTTGTAACGTAGAAACATTTGAGATTGTGAGGTGGAAGCAGTTGGTAAAGTGAGGAGAGCACAGCAAATAAAATCTCTTTGCTGCTGGATTTGCTATGAAAAGCCTGTTAAATACTCGCCAAAAAGATACACCAAGTTTTAACAACACTGGAGAAACCTTGTGCTACGACATCAATTAGGGATGGGAATAAACAGGATACGAGTTTGGCTGTACGACATGATCCCGGCTATATTGAAAGAAGTGTACACAAAGAAGAACAGAACAAAATATAACCAAATCTGAATGTTGGTTTTCTCTGAGTATTATTAGTATGCAAAGCTGTTTATTATTTACTTATGAACACTCATTTACAATTAGTTCCCTATAAATACAGATTCATTTTATAATCTTAAGAACTTTTTATAGGGCCTTCACATGAAATCTTCTTTCATTCTCCTAAACAAACTTGCAGACAAAGAACCTGAATACAGCCATCACTTTATGTAAGAAACTGTTATTAAGAAGATCACCCATACTGCATTTTTTTCTGTACAGTTTATCAAATATTAACATATTATACAATTAACTTATTTATATGTATATTGTCTGTCTTCCCGTGAAGGAAAGTAACATCCATTAAGGTTGCTCCACAAGATTACCAACTTCTATCATATTATATTTATACTCATTTGCTGTATTTGCAAAGTGCCTTCACCTGATAGGATGAAAGAAAACTGATTGCCAACATTTTCTTTTTATTCAAACTCTTGGAGTATGTATGATTTTAGGATAAAGTTCTTAGGATGTTATTTTAATTGCAATATTTGTTTATATATACCCAAGTCTAGTATAACCTCTCTATTTTTGGAGAAACCCTCCCACACCCCAGGAAAAAAGGAAAGAAGGGAAGGAAGTAGGAGAAAGAAGGAGGGAGGAGGAGAGAGACAGACAGACAGCTGAAGCAGAAAAGAAACAAAAATAACCAAAACCCATGTAAAGTCTAGTAAGTAGTTTATTTTTTTTTTAATTTTTTATTTTTTATAAATATATATTTTTATCCCCAGGGGTACAGGTCTGTGAATCACCAGGTTTACACACTTCACAGCACTCACCAAAGCACACACCCTCCCCAATGTCCATAATCCCACCCCCTTCTCCCAAACCCCCTCCCCCCAGCAACCCTCAGTTTGTTTTGTGAGATTAAGAGTCAATGAAACAAGATGGAATTGGAGGGAGACAAACCATTAGTAAGTAGTTTCTTAAGAAGTTATGCTCACATCCAACACCAAATCTCTCAAATCACTCTGTGAAGCTAACATTTTATTACACTGATACTGAGTATACTCTAAGATAACAACTAAAACTATAAAAATAATGAAAGCAATAGTATTAGGGATGTATAGATATATATTTTTCCACTTTGTATTCCCAGAAGCTGAGCTTACTTCCCTACATTGGGATACACAACCATCAAATGCTCCCCATTACTATCTGTGGCTCCAACTAGCAGTTGGTGCCTGGCTCATCCAATATTCCCAGCTAGGACTAATAGAGAAAAAGAGAGAGTGGAAAATTTATTCCTGTCACAGTCGCCTCACAATGCACCCAGGTTCCTTTGGCAGCATTTTCAGTTGGTACCAGCCAGTGCCTAAATAAAGCCGGTGACTACAGGAACCACACCACTGGATTTTGCTGCCGCTTGCTGTGGTCCCTGCTAGACCCTCCTCAACTTGGGTCCTGTTGCTTTTGAGCTCAATTGGTCAGGTCTTGCTGATTATTATCATTTTATTATCATTAAATTTCTTTCCTGACTAAATCAGCCTGAATGAGCTTCTGGTGCTTATAAGTAAGAACCCTGATTCACAAAATGAGTATCTAATTTGGAATAAAGATACTAGTATGGTATAAATTGCCAGGACTAAAAGTAAGGTTTTACTAAAAGTAAAACCTAGTGTATCAGAATGCATAGTAGATGTTTGATAACTATTGACTTAATGAATCCGTGAAATCTCATTAGAAACATTTAATCAATAGGCCAGCCATTAGTACAAAATGAAGTAATAAGTCATTAAATAAATAATGCATATACTCTTTAAAAGAAACAGGCAATGGTATTTATAATGTCCTTGCCTTACAATAATGTATTATTTAGGCAAATAACAAGAAAAAAGTAATTTCCTTTCTTCTTTCCTCATTCTATGTTTAAGATATATTTTTTATTTATGTAAGGAAATTAAAGGCAAGTGCATTTATATTTTTCCTGTGCAATACCCTATGAAATGTTCATTCTTTTCAGATAGAACTGATTTTAAATTTGAAAAAAATAGCTCCATCCAGTCCTCCTTTGGCACTATTCACTAAACAGTGCTCCTTGGGACATTAGCATCCTTTGTAATATTAAACTATTCCTAAGAAGAAAAGCTCATTGTAAAATAGGTTGAGAAATAACAGGTTTATAAAGAAGCAAATCATGTCTCTTTAAAACAGGACTTTTCAAAATTTTTAGAATATTGTTTTGATATCTGGAAGGAGACATGACAAGTAGCATTTTGTAACCTTATTTTACCTTTTATAAAATTTAACCTTAACATTTTTTAGACTAATACATGGTCTTCTTATGGGAAAATCTGGGAATTCTTGACCAAATAACGAAGCCAATCAATAAATTGCATGTTTTTTAAATCTCCTTTTAATAGACAGTAAAAATTAAAACCCCACCAACTTATAATTGTACCCTAATTGATAACTAAGAGACAAGGTCTATAATTAGAAACCATATACCTTCTACCATTAGCATTCAAGGTAATGCTCACTGGAGTGATAATACCGATAGTGACATACACTTTTTTTTTTTGGAAAAATGATTTAGAACATTCTGCTGCTTAGGTTTAAATCCTGTCTCCACTATTTACTAGTTGTATGACCTTGAATGATTTACCTACTTTCACTGTCTTTAGTTTTCTCATCTATAAAGTGATAATAGAATGTGCCTCATAGGGTTATCATGTGGATTAAATAAATGATTATTATAAAGCACTGGTATATACTGAACCATAGAGTGTGTGGTTCACCACCATCAGACTTTTATATTACTTTCTCAGGCTTTTCTCTGTCAACCTCAGTTAAAATTTCAACCCTACTCATGGACTCTCCTTATTTCCCTGTCCTGCTTTAATTTTATTTTTTTTTTATTTTTCTCCATAGTATATGCTGCCATCTAACACCACAAAGATAATAGTTTATTGTCTATATTTCCCACTTTCCAAGACCAATTCTATTTACCATTGTATCTCCAGAGATATGTAGAGGCAACTTCCTGGTATTAGTCACTTGTAAGATAACTGTGAAATTAATACATGCACATCATCAGTCTCCAGAGTTTCATCTCTGCTTTTGGGTCCCCATAGCCTGGTCTTCATCCCTCCAGTATTACCCTTTTACAACATTCATCTGCCTGCAGCAGCATGGTTATTCAGATAACCATGAACTTAAGCACATATTCCAGAACCCAAAGGAAATCAGAAAAAAAAAAAAACCCACCTAAAAGAAATGTGATATTCTATGCAACTTGTTCCTCTTCCTTTTCCATCAACTTTGCAAGAGATCTGGTTTTGTGAAAGAACGCCATAGGAATGTGCTACAGGTGTTATGGATAACAGCTGAAGCAGGAGAAAGTGTGCACAGTAATAAAGGTCAAATAGAACTTGTTTTAATTTAGCAAATTGAGAAGATTATTTGTAAGTTGTACTAAGAAAGAACTGGAAATTGTTTCTAATGAAGGCATCCTCTTTAATCTTCATTTTTCTCAAGTAAAACGTGGGAATAAGAGATTCAATCAGAAAAGGCTGGAATTTGGTTGGCCATGACTAGGACACTGGATCACAGTACCTTAGTGTCCTGGCTTCTATCCCAGGAGAAACCTCCACTTCATCACATCTCAACCTTATATATCTGTAAACCAGAACTGTCCATGAAAGTTTATTCTATTCCTTCAGCTTTTGCACTCTACACATTAGGAGTCAGACACCTTGTTTCAGTCACATTATCTGGCTTCATTTGTGCACTGATGCTGTGTCAATTTTGAAACCTGTCCAGGCAACAAGAGGTGTCCTGTTTTCTGTCCTAGGCCATCTGGCTGCCCTTAGTTACAATTTGTTCAGGAAAAAAAAAAAAAAAGTGTAGTGGACATAAGAGTGACTATAAAGAGAAAAAGGAATGTGATGTTACCAAAAGTAATCAGAAAAATGTATATATTTAGCACTTTCATAGTCTACTTATTTTTTTAATAAAATGTTGCTGCTCAGTCTGGCATTATTATATTGTTTCAGCTTTTGAATGTTAACTTGCTTTGATAATTTGCCAACTAAGTTCATTTTTATTCTTGTCTCAGAAACAAAATTTTCACGAAGAATAGTGGAAGAAAATAGCATATGTTAGAAAACCAGTCCTTGAAGTTTACCTCACAGTGGAATAAAAAAAAACAAAAACAATAGATTATTTTTTCTGCCAGTGTCTCAGTCATCTGAAGCAGCCACTTTGGCCTAATTTTGCAAAAAGCACAGCAAATCACTCTTCCACACACCCACACAGAATAAGAAGAAAATCCCTAACTATATCCCAAACAACTTACTTTAAAAATAAATTTCATTTTTTGAAGATCAGCTAAAAATAAGAGTGCTTGACCCTTACTTTGTAACATGTTTTCAACTTTTTTTTTTTTTAATCTACTTTCTTCTTGTTTAGTACAAGGAAGTCCTTGCTTTCTAGCATCCAAATAAACCTCATGTGAGGAACACCCAGATACAAAGAAGTGCTTTTATAAAAAAATAAAAGTCACATGAAAGCAGTTAAGTTTGGACACATTTTTCCCTGAAAAGTCTAGTTGTGTCCTCGTCCTAATGTCCAAGTCATTCGTGTTGTCCTGATAAGATATTTGGTACTCCTGTTTTTTGTTTGTTCATTCATAAAATACTCTGGAACTTGGATGTAAACTGTATCTTCTTCTCAACAGCCTCCAGTCAATATGTCCCTCCAAGTGACTAAGTTGACTAGTTTAACAATCACCACACTGTTCATCCCATAAAGATTGTTATTTCTTTTCCTTTAGATACTTACAATCTGTTTCTTGTAAAGTTGAAAGGAGGTTGTTTTCTCATGTTGAAAGAACTGACAGCTGTAATTACTCCTACCATTGCAGCAAGACTTGGTTCCCAACATTCGACTACATACTGTAGAAAGCATGAATCTGTTCAATGTTTTCAAAGATGAGAAAGGGTAATCTCAGAAAAGAAAAATCACTAATGCCATATTTTCACCATTTCAAGAAAATGCAAGCCTCAATAGGTAGATAAGATTTTTTTTAATTAAACTTGTTGAAACATAGTTGTAAAACTGTGCATATTTTGTTATACTTTTTTCTTTTACAAATTATTTCTATGAAGTGTAGCATTATGAAAAAGTACTAATCCTTTTCCTTTACAGAATTTCTAGCAACAGTGCAAAAGCCACTGTCAAAATCAAAATGGACTGTTATCATAGGTGATCCAATCTGAAATCTTATTTAAAACTTTTTACCCTCTCATCTGTTGTAGCATCTTCTAGTTAGTATCATGATCAAAATTGGGAGCATTGTTGGGAAGATTAAATGAAGTAATATATATAACATATGTTGTTAGTGTCCCGCACAATGTCAGCACTCACTAAATGTGATTTGATAATCTTACTACCATAACTAGGAAAACTAATTTATATGTTTCCTGAACTTCGAGAAATTTGTTTTAAATGACAGATTAGGTAAAACCACAGTTACAATTTAATAAAGAATTTCTAAACTATTATTTTTTTTAAAGATTTTTATTTATTTGACAGACAGAGATCACAAGTAGACAGAGAGGCAGGCAGAGAGAGACAGAGATGCAGGCTCCCTGCTGAGCAGAGAGACCAATGCGGGGCTCGATCCCAGGATCCTGGGATCATGACCTGAGCTGAAGGCAGAGGCTTTAACCCACTGAGCCACCCAGGCGTCCCAAGAATTTCTAAACAATTAAAGTTGAAGAATATAAATGTAATTATTGATATTTTAGAATACTGCCTATTATTTACCAATTCTACATATATTTCTGTACCTATTTGCTTCAAACCTCCTCTAACCTGAGAATCATACCATATATTCATCTTTTTATATGTAATGTACCATACCATCAGACACAATTACAGGAAGTGCTTAATAGATGCTGCTTTGAATAAACTATGATTCAAGAATTAGATTAAAGAATTCTTTAATGAAGTTTTATCTTTAGAAAACAAAAATCTCCCAAGCCTTTTAACACAATTATCTCTCTATTCATTAATTCCCTTTTCTACATTCAATGGATGAAAGAACCAAAATGTAATGATTAAAATTATATGAAGCTTTTTGGGTAGGACTATTACTAAAATGCAGATAAGACTGTTATTTATGAAGGATTTTAGGTAAAGCCTGGTCTTTTTAGATCAGTAAAGAGAAGCTGAAAATATAATAAAATTACTCTGTAGTTATCTAGGATTTAAAGCTTGTATATCAACTCTTGTCAATGGATTGTAGATAAACAAATTTATCACATTTTACAATTATGATTGCTCTACCTGAACATTTTATAAATGCTCTTAGACACTTCAGCGTGACTTGAAGAAGTTGGCCTACTGAGTGTATCATTTATCTTTGGATGAAATATATAGAACTGCCTAATGTCTCAAATTAAATATTGATTTTTTTAAAAGCTCCATCCTTTTTAAATCATCATCTTTTTGATCCTGAAAACTTTGTATTATATTCTTCAGTTGTTTGACCAATCAACAAATTACAGACAGTTGTTTACTAAATGGCCATCGAATGATTGACTTTTTTCTTTTTTACAGGATTTAAAAAATTAACCCTAGCTTGATCAAAGGATTGAAAATACTTTTCATTATAGCTATCCATTATGCAAAGCAATTGCAGAAACCAGGGCGCAAACCAGTATTTTCAGAATTAATAAAAGATGACAAATCTCTGTACTCCATTAACACAGCTTTGTTAGCATCATTTAAGCACACATAGGCCACTGATACTAATAACATTTTCTGAATAATTCATAGGGAGGAGATACTATTTCTTACATTTATTAATTTATTGAAGTATTCAACAAATATTTGTTTCAGGTCTTGTCTGGGTTCTGGGAATAAAATGAAAAACAAAGGGCCCCCAAATGCCTGTCCTACCTTTCTAAAGGGAAGGAGGTATAACAATGATAGTAGTAATAATAATAATATAATAAAAATAATAATAATACAGATAATGTTAGAAAATGATAAATGTTACAAGAGTTGATAAAAGTAGAAAGTGCCCCATGGAATTTTGGGGGAAGGAAGAAATGAAATTTATAATAGAGTGATCAAGGCAACCTTACTGAGAGGTTGGCATTTGAAGGGTGAAGAAATAAAGGAGAAGAGGGGGAACCTCGGGGGATGGGCTACATTTGCAGGTATTGAGAAGAGTAAATACGGACACTCAGAGATGAAAGCAGATCTGACTTGTTCAAGGTCACTTCAGAAGCCCACCAGGATGGAGGAGCATGAAGAAAGGGAGAAGATAAGACCATTAATAACACTGGGGGGAAATCATTGGGACCTCGTAGATAATTCTGATGGCTTTGGCTTTCTGAGTGGGTTGGAAAACCACTGCAGGGTTGGGGGTAGCCAGGGACATTTTAACAGGATCACTCCATGTCAAAAATTGATCATAAACTGTAATGGGAAAAAGGCAGAATTAGAAAGCCCAACTTTTACAATAATCCAAGAAAAAAAAAAATCGTGTTATCCTTGCTATGGTGGTAGCAGCAAAGGTGGTAAGAAATGATGATATTTTTGATATAGTTTAAAGGGAGAACCAACAAAATTTACTTACCACCACTGCAAATGAATTGAAAAAGAAAAAGAAAGTCAGAATTGACTCCAAAGTATTTGACCTGATCACCTGGAAGGAGAAAGTGGCCACTGACTGACATGAGGAAGACCATAGACATAAGTTTTGTGGATCAGATAGAAAGAGAAAGAGAAAATCAGTTTTTAATAAGCTTGGTTTGAGATGAAAATGTTAAGGAGAAAGTTGAATACATGAATCTGGATTCTGGAGAAGTCTGGAAACAAAAAGGTAACAGCAAAGTCAAAAAAGCCACGGATGGGGGGTGGGCAGAAGGCAAGAACAGGTATTTCATGAGCCCCGTGAAATGAATATGCAACATTTCTGTCTGCTCTCAGACTTATACACACTCTTGAGGGAAAAGCTGAACTTGGAGTTCTGAATGCCTCTTTCCCTAATCACTCCAGCTCGTTACAGAGCTCTTGAGTTTCTAAACATCTATGGCTTTTATTACAGACATAGGTCAGTTAGTTATCAGCAGACAGCTCAGTGCTTATGAAGGCTGTGCTTATTTAAATATACTTTATTGTAGGGTGCCTGCCTGGCTCATTTGTTAAGTGTTTGTCTTCGGCTCAGGTCATGATCCTGGGGTCCTGGGTTCTAGCCCTACATCGGGGTCCTTGCTCAATGGGAAGCCTTCTTCTTCCTCTCCCACTCCCCCTACTTGTGCTCCCTCTCTCACTTTGTTTCTCTGTGTAAAATAAATAAATAATAAATAAGTCTTTGAAAAAACATATATATGTATATATATTACATATGCTTTATTCTAATCTATTCTTAGTTTTCTCTACTGAGCTATTGTAATTTATAAATATACACAAAATAGTTATAAGAAATAGAAAATAAGATAATTGGATAATTTAACAGATAAATACTCAAAATTTAACTTTGAGAGACTTGTTCTAAACAAACCCAGGAAACTGGTATCAAAAATGTTGGAATTTAGTTCCTAGCTCATAATGAATCTTTTCAAACTGCTCTCAACATATATAGGCTTTTGTTCTCTCTTTCATTTGAAATACATGAACAATTGTTTTGTGATTTTTCACATCCACTTTTGTATTCAATATATTCCTATATTTGTAGGACTAGTATTATTCTCTACTACATTGCATTTTGATTCTGCAAAAAGTTTCAGCTGGATGGATAGGAAATGTAAACATGCTCTTTAGAAAATTAAAATTAAGTTTCAGAAAGTTGAAATGATAAATGAAAAAATAATGCTGCAAATTCCAGTACTTTTTTATATGTAACAGTATGTATTCCGTTAGTCCTCCCTAAAATGTTTAACAGTATGAACACTTTAGGTCCTGAGAATTATTCATAAAAACAGATGAGTAAAATCACCTAGACATCTTGAATGGTCTTAACCCTAAGTTAAAACTTCCATATGTGAAAGGAGGTTGGGGGTGGAGAAGAAGGATCTGTGCAGTCTCTGAGAGCCTTTAATCATAATAAGAAACAGCATGAGGAGGTTGTTTCAGGTTTACTAGAAGTAGACAACTATAGTATTCTGCTAATTCTAAGGTAGAGGTGACTTATGCATGTTGTGTTGCCTCTGATTATTCTCTGATCTAGAGAGAGGATTTGGGATTATAATCAGATAAACAAAGAACACAAATTAATATGGACATCATAATGGTGATGACTACTTTTGTGATCCAGAGAAAGATGAATTAAAATACCCAAGATTATATGTGAAATGACGTAAACAAATCCACTTTATAATCTCAAGGTGGGACAAAAGTCTTTATCCAATGAAAAATTCCTTTCAAACAACATTTTGTTTTTAGTATTTGTAACAGTAGATAGCTATGATTTTAAGAACAAAAACAGAACTTTCAGCCTCTTACCATTTTTATTTAGATTTTTTTTTTTTTACTTTTTTATTAACATACAATGTAGTGTTTCAGGCATATAGGTCTGTGATTCATCAGTCTTACATAATTCACAGCACTCACCATAGCTCATACCCTCCCCAATGTCCATCATCCAGCCCCACTCTTACTAGTTTTACAAGTAAATGTGGATAGACCACTGCAAACAGTATTTGTAAGAATATTGGTCCCCCCCTGACTTGGGCTTCAGGTTTACTAGAAGTAGACAACTATAGTATTCTGCTAATTCTAAGATAGAGGTGACTTATGCATGTTGTGTTGCCTCTGATTATTCTCTGATCTAGAGAGAGGAATTGGGATTATAATCAGATAAACAAAGAACACAAATTAATATGGACATCATAATGGTGATGACTACTTTTGTGATCCAGAGAAAGATGAATTAAAATACCCAAGATTATATGTGAAATGTATCTGACAATAAAATGGATTTGCAAATTTCATGAATATTTAATTTCTATATTTTCTTTAGCTTCTATTATTTATAATGTCATGCTTATGTACAAAATGCAAACTGTGTATTCATATACATCCTCATACCAGATTTAGGCTTTACTAAAATAAAATACAATTTTCATATCAGTTGGAGATTATATTCTACTGATAGAGACAGAAACAGGAAAATCTTCACTAAATGCAAGGTCTAATTTTTTAATAAGAAGAGTTTTTCATGTGAAAAGTTGCAATGGCAGCTTTCTGAAATCATCAGCACACTAACTCCTCCTACCTCCTCACCACACTGCCCCCAGGATGTAGCTGTCATCCCAATCTGTCAAGATGCATGTTTAGTGCTACTCATTACCCAAATGCTTACATCACATGGGGACCCATGTCCTTGTCATATGGACATACTTTGATTCTACAGAAGCTGAGAAATGGATTCTTTCAGCAGGACACAGTGTCACTCTAAGTAAAATAGGGATTCTTATCATTAGCAGAAAGGACTGAATAGATTTCGGGATAGACAATTAGACACAGACGAATTTCAGGGGCACACAATCCAGGCAAGATGACCAGATCTACCCCTCTGCTGTTTCTATGAACCATCAATTGCCCCATTCCTCTTATGATATTTAATCTGTTCATAATATCTCCTTCATTAACAAAGTTACAGCATTGAGCATGTCTTCTGCTGCAGGGTTTGCTCTTTAGCAGAATACAGCAAAAGGTGGTAGAACTAGTAGCAATTTATGAACTCCCAGTTCAAACTAGTACAAATTTAGCAACTCTCAGACTAAAACTGTCAAACTAATGAGTGTCCAACAGATATGTACATATTAATCTGTCACTTTGATTGCTTTCTATGAGGTAAGTAATCATATAGAAACTTAATGCATATTAACTTTAAGTTGATATCTAGCAAACACTTCAGTCACATAAACTGTCAATCTGTTATCAATATTTTGAGGCTTTCTCAAAGGGGTGTATTTGCATTTGGGGAAGTTACATGAATTCTTAAAATGTGGAAATGACCATTAGTCATAAAATAAATGAAGCCATCTATTACCTGTACTATGAGGCTTCCAAAATGAGGTACAAAGGCCCCTGCGATTAATATTTGTTTTAGCCTTTTTAAAATTCTCCTAATTTTTAGAATTTAATGAATATTATTATCTATCTATACATACAAACCATAAACCAGTTACATATACACTAGAAATGTGTGTCAAATTTTGCTCTCAAAATTTTTTGAAGACCACTGATGATTTCACATCTTGATCAAAATTCAAGGCATTTGTTCAACTGATCAATATACCCCATGGAAGTTTAGTTGTTTGTTACTATTTTGCCTTTCCTGTCCGCAGCATATATTGCATAATTAAGACATAATTTGGCAGAGCATGTACTTAATTGGTCATGAGGACGTTGGTGTGCCACCAATACTCCCTAAGAATCATATCCTTTTCTATCCCAACTGTGTTACCGAGCAGACGCCTGAGACACATGGAAGTGGGTATATAGCAACAGAACCTGTGAAATATCTACCCCTGTGATGGGCTGTAGTCAAACCTGAGAACAAGCTGGTACTTGTCCACTGGAGTATATTTTGGTGCCTTGCAAATTCTATTACAAATTTTATGGCTTTTTCCTAGGGGCAGAGAGGAGGACAGAGAAATCCACCTAAAATTTCCTATTAATTCATAACAATCACCCTTCCTTTTTCCATCACATATTCACATACAAGTAAATATGTTTGCATTTAAAGAATATTAAGTTACTTCTTTTTATTTTATTTTTATTTTATTTTATAACTGTCATGCTGAATGGCAAAATGCTGAATTAATGAATGGTTTGTTAAAGGTTTAGTGATGGTTTTTAGAAAGTATTTCTTAATTTTTAGATCAGTTTGAGGTTTACTTAGCAGATAATACAGATTTCCCATATAACTTTCCTTGCCATACCCCTCTTATTGTTTAATGTATTACATTAGTATGATACATTTGTTAAAACTGATTAAAGTGTATTAACTTGCTTCTTATAACTTCTATAGTTTTATAAAGATAAAGACCTACAACTTTTATATTTTTGCAGCATTTCTATGGTACCTTTTTTATTCTTCCTATGCATTTAATGTTACAGAAGTACACAATAACCAACCAGAGTTCATGACCAGTATCTGATGGATGATGTAGCATATCTGTATGACGAGTTTCAATGGTTTTCTGTTTCGGAAAAATAAATCCAGAAGATGACTGGTATGTTAAAATAGTGATTGTTCCATCTTCAAGTTAATACTATTAAAAAAATGTGTGGTACTTCCTCAGTAAATAGAGTATTTTCAATAAATATTTATAGAATAAGTGAATAATTTTCAAAGGCAAAACTTCATACAAGTTTTAAATCTGTATCCATAAAATCATGTCAGACACACCTGGTTTTAGGAAGAAGTCAATACTCCACAAAGTCCACCTAATTATAGAAGATTTTACAATTACTTTGACATGGTATTCTCTATTTCAATAGAGTCCTGAGGTTTTAGGACCTAGCTGCAATTTTACTGTTGCTTTTAAAGGACTATGATCCCTACATCATTTTGTGCTGGCTTCAAAGTCTGCGTTATGCTATCCCAGTTTCTAGTGGTTCAGTACTTTTAGGTCCCAGTATTGATGTATGTCTTCACAATTGTTTCATTATATATTGTGACTTTAATTAAATTCTGTTCTCTATTTGCAAATGCCTAATTTAAGTAGATTCTGTGAAAAATTAATTTAATTTTTTCTGACCATTTTTCAACCTTTAAAAATAAGAAACCTAGAGAAAACTAAATTTAAATTCATTTTGGGGCTCTATTCCGTGAAAGATGGAAACATTTTGTGTAACTTCTTCTATTGACATACCATCTTAATTTACTCATAAGTTCTTTTCCTTTGCTCTTAAATAAAACTTACTTAGCACTTCCTGTCTTCTCTGCTCATCAATAAAATTCTTTTAAATCCAATAAATAAAAGAGAAAGAGAAATGGTGGGATAGAGAGTCTTTCCTGTAAAATAGTAAAATCACAGATACTAATCCTCACTATCATTTTTAGACACTGTAAAAACAAATATAGTTGAATATGCTCTTATTCTTTATTGTGATCTTTTAATTGACTGTATTATATGGCCATGTTTTCATTTTAAAATACTTTAGCTTTCCAATAATTAATAAACACACACATGCATGCATGTATATATGTGGTATTAGTTGATATTTGCATAATACCTTCAAAACGCAAGGCCATTTATTCTTTCTCCAAATTATTAGCGCACTTTGGATACATAGCTTATCATTTCTCCCAAATGACTTTTTCATTGAACTCTATTACCTCATGCTCCAACCCTTGTTTTTATTTAATTTTTCTAAGATAAAACATAAGGACTTTTCTATTTTGGTTACCTTTTTTTTTTTTTTTAAATACCAACTACAGCATGGTATTGTCAGATAAGCTGTTTGAGTTTTACTAAGCTTATTCTTTGCTAATATGTGGGTCATTCACTATTTCAAATTAGTCAGTAGTCATTATCTCTATCTTAATGCCAGCATCCTTTTCTGCCCCATGCTATACTTCTTGGCAAAGAACCTCATGAGTGAGACTCAGTCATAAGATCAGGTTCCGTAGAAATAATTATTAATTTTCAAAATTACCCTCTGTTTCATTTTTAACACTGTATTTGTTTATTATTTTAATGTTAATTTTTCTTCTTTCATTCAATGATTTATTTAATTGTATTTTTTTATTATTTAAGCCAAAATTCTTTTTACATACAAGTCCCTTCTTCAGTTATAGTGGCTGGACTGAAATCTAAGAACAGTTAAGATGGAGGAAAAGATACTGATTCTATACATATTTAAGAAAGAATCCTCGGGAAATAGTGAACAATTGAATATGAAAAACAGAAACAACAAATCAGAATTGATTCAAAGGTCTTTAGATCAAGGACTAAGTAGCTATTTAATGTATTATCTGAGATATGTACTTTAGAAAGAAGAGTAGACTTTTAAAATTTGAGGTATTTAAATCGATTTATTCAGTGAATAGGATGCAAGGAATTGAATATTATACATTTAGACAAATCAATGAGGAAAATGTCATAAGATCGTCTAAGTATATAATAAATATCATTCTACATTATTTTAAGTCATTGGATAAGAATTGGTTAAGATCACAGAACATATCCACCTGAAAGTTGGCTGTGTCTACATAATAGAATGGTTTTAAGAATGTTTATATAATGGATATTATTATTATTAAAAAAAACAAAGCTTTTTACGCAATTACCTGAAGAATATCTCTACGTAAGAAAAAGACTCTTTACATCTCTGTGTGTGTCTGTATCCACCTATATGTGCGTATACACATAATCAACTAAAATAAAATATTTCTAACACATTTGATTTAAAGAAAGTGAAGCAAATTCATTTGGAGCAAAAATTTGAGAACAGTGATTTTAGGCAAAAAAAAATCAATTACCAAATCCTCTCCCTATCCTTCCCTCTCTCTCTTTCTCAAATAAACCATCAGAAAAAATGTTCTTTATAAGAATTTTTTTCCTTTAGTGAAGGAAAAGAAGGAAAACAAACTTGTCTATATAAAGGTAGATTTAATTTTGTTATCTTGTGAGATACTGTATCAAATCCTGTAGCATCATCAAGTATTTGCTATTGATAATATACAAATTATATGATTGCTAGTCCCTAACTTGTTTTAAATTTTACAACCAAAATCAGTCAACCAACTATTGTATTTCAATTAGACTATGCTTATTCTGACTTTTTTTTTAATCTCACTTTTAATCAAACGCTCGTTGCCTAATAACTAGCTTTGGAAATTGAGAAGTATAAATAATTACAATTCATCATTACTATAGACACAAAGTGTTTGGAAGATGAAAAACTAATAATATTTGAAACTCTAAGTAAAAATAAATAGTTGAATGACATTGTAAAATTAACAAAAAATGTAGAATTTATCATGTCTTACAAGGAATAATATGCAAAGAAACTGGCGTCTTCATATGTTTATATACTTCCTGAGTAAACTGCATTCAAAGCTTTGTTGTAACTTCAGACCAAGGATTATGAAAGAAAAGCAGAATCAAAAATGGAGCAGTCCTCAGGAAGTTCAGAATAGAAATAGAACATGGACAAGACTTGTTTGGTAAATTCAGAATGCAAAAGGCTATGTATAAAACTAGAAGTGTATGTAGACAGGCAAAGCAAATACAAAACAGCATCACACATGGAGGAATCTTAGATGCATATTGCTAAGTGAATGAAACTAGTCTGAAAATCATAGATACAATATGATTCCAGCTATATGACTTTCTGGAAAGGGCAGAAGTATAGAGACAGTAAAAAAATGAGTGTTGCCCCAAGAATGGGAAAGGGATGAACAGGTGGAGTACAGGCGATTTTTAGGGCAGTGAAATTGTTCTGTATGATGCTGAAATGGTAGATACATATGTTATGCATTTGGCAAAACCCAGAGAAAGGTACAATACAAAGAGAGCATTCTAATGTAAACTATGGTCTTTAGTTAAAATCGTGTTTCAATACTGGTTCGTCATTTTTAACCAACACACCTCAACAATTCAAAATGTTTGTTACAGAGGAAATCGGAGAGGGGGAGAGTATATGTAAACTCTGTATAGAACAGATGTATATACTCTGTACTCTTGGTTCAACTGTTCTATGAACCTAAAACAGCTTTAAGAAGAAGTCTGTTAATTTTAAGTTAAACTGATGACAGTTAAACTCGTATGTTGTAAAATGTATTATTAAGTATAAATTGATGGGGAAAAATATCCTTCTTCCTGCAACGGAAGTATATTAGTGGAAAAACGAGTGAAATCTAAATAAAGACTATAGTTTAGTTACTAGTAACATATCAATGTGAATATCTTAGTTTTGACAAATATACCATGGTTATATAAGATTAGGAGAAACTAGGTAGAGTAAATGGGAACTCTTTGAATACTCTTTGCCACTTTTCTATAATTCTAAAATCATTCCCCCAAAACAAACTTTTTAAAACCAGCATCATACATGATGCTTATGAAATAAATAAACAACAGCCAGAACTATATGTCCAACTACTACAAACCACATTCACCTTTGGCTCTGAAAGCTGGATGTACACGAATGAGACAAACACAATTATATCAGAAACTTCTTTGGAGCAGGGATTGTTTCTGATTTTCTTTTAACTCTAAAATGTCTATAGGAAGAGCTGCTTATGCATATTCAATGGCTGACTCTTAAATACCTAGAACCAAATGAAAACAGATTTTCTGAAGGCACTTAATAGTGCAGCTTGTGTTGTATTAATTAAAATGACAGCTTTTCATTTAGCTTTGGTCTCCCTCATAGAAAGACTACATTACGTATTCCAAAAAAAAGACAAAAAGTATTACTAGAAAAAGCAAAGAGAATCTGGTCTCATGACAGACAATGATATCTTTCTCTTCTAAATTATATAGATATCATATGGGAATTCAGTATTTAAATATTTTGCTAAATATAAAGTTATGGCTCTTTTTGTAAGCAATCTTTTAATTTTTCAAATTAGTTATATTTTATGAAATATTCCCTAAATAACATTTAGAAATTCTTTCATATTCAGATATCTGCTAATTCACTAAAAGGTCAAATGGATTTCCCCACCCTACTGTTAAACATATTACAGATAATTAACTGTTCAATTATATCTTTGAATATGATCTTTACTTAGTACTGTGTTAGGTCTATGCTCTTTTTTGAAAGGTATGAAGTGAACCTCATCGGGGTGAAGTTATTCAAAGATTTGATGAATCAGCGATTTAAATCATTATACTAAATACTAATTGGTTATAAGAATAAAAATGCAGTTATGTAAGATTCAAAGAAACCACTGTCCTTTATATATATATATATATATATATATATATATATATATATATATATTTTTTAAAACCCCCCTTTTTTTTAAGATTTTATTTATTTATTTGACAGAGAGAAAGAGATCACAAGTAGACAGAGAGGCAGGAAGAGGTGGAGGGAGAAGCAGACTCCCTGCTGAGCAGATGAGGAGCTCCAATCCCAGGACCCTGAGATCACGACCTGAGCCCAAGGCAGAGGTTTACTCAGCCACCCAGGTGGCTCTATTCTTTATATTTTAAAAAAATCCTTCTTTGGTACATATTAGTCGTGGTATTTCATGAGAGACGTACATCCTAATCTTCCAAACTGACAATTCGGACCTATGCATGTTTACTGAGCATGTCCCACAAGGAACACATAAAATTAATTTCATTATAATTTTGAATTAAAATTTTATAATTAAAAATATTAAAACATCCATTTATTTTATTTGACATATTTTTGGATAAAAGGAATGAAAATACTCATGAGAATCATAAAAAAGAAAAAAAAAAGAGGACCAAGGCCACAAGAATTATTTCATTTGTTTATAAGTGCCTTGAGATAGTTCATGTTCTTTTTGTTTATATTCATTTCCTATGGAATGATTCCCTGATCTATACCCAGTTAAGCATTATTCCTCTTCTGTTTAAATATTGCTTTAAATACCAACCTATGTCTCTGTTGAGAATCATAAATTCTACAAACGCTACATCTAATCAAATGTTAAAGGAAATATTCTTCAAAGGGAAAGTGCATACTAAAAGAAAAGCTATCTGGTGAATATTTCCTAAGGCTGTTAATTGTTTAAAATTCTATTCAAAATTTCATCTTTTATTTTCCCTTTATCTATGCTTTGTCTATCACATATCATGAGTCTATTTTACAACATTTCTTCAGAAATTACCTGTTTTGTATTATAAATACTATATTATATATAATTAATATTGGGTAAAATCTTTATTTTTTGCTTCTAAATACCTTCTACTGCCAAAATACCAATATTGGACCTCCCAAAACTTTAGAAGTACATTACATGACCTTCTATGGCTGACTATGGTCATCTATTTGAAAATTTAGTCTTCATGGCTTCTATATTTCTCTGTAATTCAGGAAATATTGGGGTAATGATATGGACTTTCAAATACTAGAAGCACGTTAGATACCACTGGGTATGTTATGATATGTGTTATAAATACAAATATCCATAAGTGTGCAGATATATACATGAATATTATATGTTAATATTATAGGTTTATATCAACAAATACATATGCCAATACAAAGTATTAAAAATTTATTCTCAATCTTAATTGACCATCTACACATGAGAATAGATCACATCTCTCCTTTTAAATTCAGTTAATTTCTACCCTTTAAATTTCACAAAATGAAACTATTCAAATTTATTTTCAGGTAAATCCCTTATATTGATCTAGGACACTGATTTGCAAAGTATGGTGCTGAGACCAGCACCATTAGCAATGCAATCTCTAACCATGAAGTGGTGTCCTACAGTTGATCCAGAGGCATTTGCGCATCTAAGAAGATTTTATCTAGGAGATACTAATATACATGTGAGTCATCATTAATCACCCATCGTATCAGAAATTATCTTTGAATCCTTCATCTCCTTTCCACCCATATCCAGTTGGCATCATTTCTTATAGAGCAGATATCATAAATGACACCACATTCATGACCTCTCTTCTATGCCTTGCCAGGTATCTTTCTCAGATGACCTTAGAAACCAACTCTTTTTTGCACCTCCGGTCTAAGTGCACAGAGTAAACTTCCAAATTCCTAACCAATTTAAGAATGTCCTGTAAGAAAATCCAAACCCCTGACCATGGTGCATGAGGCTCCTCACAATCCAGATGAAAATTTTCACTTCTTTTTTTTTTTTTTCCTTCACAAATTATCACTTTATTCCTTCTATCCCTTACTTTCAGATGGTATGGACTGTGTTTTTTGCTCAGCATAAAAGGCTGTTTTACAGTCTGTGCTTTGTGTATGGGATGCCCAGTCACATATACCTCATAAATTCCAACTCATCCTTAAAAGTTTAACAACCTCTTGCAATCATTTTCCCTGATGCAGGTCAAACAGAGCTGATCCCACATTCAGTGCGATATTTTACCCACTATTTATCTCAATTGATGATTTTCATAATATTGTAGTTGCTGGTTCATGGTGTCTTCTACCAAACTTTATGCTTCACCCAGAAATACATTCCTCACTTCTCTTAAGAGAACCATTTTAGAGTAGGGGTGATGTATGCAGCATAAGGAATCTGACTAACTGATTTTCATTCCTGACACAATTATTGGGTGTAAGATCTTGTTTGAGTTATTTAAACACTTTGGTTGTACTTTTTTTCTACTATGAAATGAGAGTAAATTTTGTACAATTGTTGTAAGATTTAAGTGAAATGATATACAGAAAGCAGGGGAATACAACATAGCACATGGTAAAAATATTACCTATGGGTTATGTTTGTATCCCTACTCCATATGATAGGGCCTACCACATATTAGGAGCTCAAACAATTATTAAATAACATGATGGGGGTGCCTGGGTGGCTCAGTGGGTTAAAGCCTCTGCCTTCGGCTTAGGTCATGATCCCAGGGTCCTGGGATCGAGCCCCGCATCAGGCTCTCTGCTCGGCAGGGAGCCTGCTTCCTCCTCTCTCTCTGCCTTCTCTCTGCCTACTTGTGATCTCTGCCTGTCAAACGAATAAAAAAAAAAAAAAAGAAGAAGAAGAAGAATCTCCTCCCTTAAACAACATGATGAATGAGTATCAATATACTAATGATTTTACATACCCCTTTTATACTGCATAAGCTATTAAGAATACAATTGGCTCTGGAAATTAATAATACCCATATACTTTCCTTTCTAAAATAATGCTTGGGACACCTGGGTAGCTCAGTCACCTGGTCAGCAGGGAGTCTTCTTGAAGATTCTCTTCCTCTGCCTCTTTCCCCATACACACACATGCACATGCATACACACTGTCTCTCTCTTTCTCACTCTCTAAAATAAACAAATCCCTAAAAATAAAATAAAATAATAAACTAAAACAATGCTATCACCCTTAGTCTTCCCCCAAAATGTTTATCACTACTGGGATTTTCTTTGAACTAGGATCATTTATTTTAGAAAAGAAAAAGTAGTGATTTTAAAAGAGATGATCACTATGGTAAATTTCACCACAAATTATTTCTTGGATTATGTAACTCCTGTGTTTTTATATTTTAGTGTCCAAAATGTGTTGTTGAACTAACTTGTTAATCTAATTTTTACTCATCAACTTATCTGGAAAACTACATGAGAGCACCATTTATTTCTGTCAAAATGATTCAACAAAAAAAATCTATATTAGCAGTGCAGAATGCAAAAAGATATAGCTAGCAATTTAGAAACATTTTAAATCTGAAAGGGGATTATTGGCTTGAAGATACCACATTTACCCTTGTTTTTAAACTAGTACATTAAAATGATGTATTAATTTTTAAAAAGGTCTCAAAATATCCAATAGTTCTTATGAAAACTGAAATTAAATGGGATTTGCTTTGGTTATAAGCTAACATTTAAAAATGTCATTTCAGTTCAAGTAAATTTAAATTTATATTTGAATCTAAGCTAAAAATCAACTTGATTTTAGAGTTGTCAAGAGAATGAGTTAAGAATGTTTAGTCATCAGTGACAGTTCATTCCCTAGATCATAAATCCAGCTGTTTGTGGATTGTGTTTGTCGGGGTGGGGGAAGATATATATACACAAGAATAGAGAGCTAATAATAATCCTATACAACCCAGTTTCTTCTTGGGCTTATGAAAGATCGGCATTTTTCAGCTGCTGAGAAAAATAGCTTATATTGACTGATGTATCGCAAGATGTGGTCACTATTGAGGGTGCTGTAAGACAGCACACTCAGACAAAATAGTTCTAAAACTTGATGGTGTATAATCTGCTAAGTATTAAACCACACAATTTCAAAATCTACTTTGGTATTGTCCAGACCAAGACAGAAGGGAATAATGAAAAAAGCATGGACTCAGACCCAGGAAGCAATAATATGACCTTGGTCAAGCCAAGGTTTAGCTGTTTGTCAACATGAGTTTGGGAATTACACCAGATGACTTCTAAAGTCACTGCTATCTTTAAAATTGATTATCCCTTTGAATATATTCTACTGCTCCAAATAAAATAAAATTTTGCTACTCTTAATAAAAAGTGAAGCAACTTGGGGTGTCTGAGTGGCATAGTTGGTTAAGCATCTGATGCTTGGTTTCAGCTCAGGTTGTGATCTCCAGGTCCTGGGATCAAGCCCCTCATGGGGCTCTGCATTCAGTGTGGAGTCTGCTTGAGATTCTCTCTCCCTCTTCCTCTGTCCCTCCCATTCAAGTTCTCTCTCTCTAAAATAAATGAATAAACCTTAAAAAAAAGTGAAGCAACTCTGTCAATAAATATTTTCACAAAATTCTACTATTTTGTGAAAACCTAGAAATTCACAAAATTTCTTGTAGTTTATGATTACATTGTTGTTTATTGCCTTTTGAACACTCATGAGAAGAGAGAAATTGAAGTCAAAATTATATCACTAATTCTACATTAAAAAATGGCCACCCATCACTTATATTCAACATTATGGATACAGATGACAAATGGATCTAGGGAATTGCTGAGCAAGCACAGTTTGCAAGATGGATTCATATCACTCAGAAGCTTTAATCCTCTTTGGAAACCTTTGACTAAATTCATAAAGTTTATGACCACCAACTCTCTTTGGATTCCATGGCATGGAATAAATATCCAAGTGTAGACTGGGAATTAAAGTTCTTTGGGGAGCCTGGGTGGCTCGGTGGGATAAGCCTCTGCTTTTGGCTTAGGTCATGATCTTAGGGTCCTAGGATCAAGCCCGGCATAGGGCTCTCTGCTCAGCAGGGAGCCTGCTTCCTTCTCTCTCTCTCTCTCTCTGTCTGCCTCTCTGCCTACTACTATGATCTCTGTCAAATAAATAAATAAAATCTTAAGAAAAAAAATGTTTAAAAAATAAAAGTTCTTTGAAACCATCACATGGCATCCTTCCTCTCTTTCTGTACTGGCTCTCTTCCATAGTAACTAGATCCATAGTTCTATTACTTCATATTGAGAAGAGAGGTCACCATTTTACATTTTTCTGAATTTTAGCTTATCCTTAACCTCAGGCCCAAAAAATTCATTGACTGATACTGTCACAGGGAAGGGAGACTTAATTACTCTTACCATTCAAGCATTTTATGCTCCCCTTTCTTTCTTTTCCTTTGTCTTTCTTAGTTTACAAGATAATTTTCATTTCTACTGAATCCTCCAATGGTCTTCAACTTACTCAGTTCTCCAAATTCAGCTTCTCTGTTTCATGCCTTTATTTAAAAAAAAAAAAAATTCACTAATAAAAAAAGATTTAATTTTTTTAGAATATCCCTTCTTTGAATATTAGCAAAATAGTTAAAATTCAACCTTACGCCAAATCACTAAGCTATATAATCAAAGGGATACAAGCAGATCCTAGGTTCCCATACAAACTACCCATGGGAACTTTCACAATGCTTTTCTGTTTTTTTTTCTGACTCTCGTCTGTTCTTCAATTAAAACATCCCCCATAATTACCTAGATTAAAATGTTGCCTTTAATTGTTATACAGTATCTTTAGTGTGGCACATAAAATCCATCAAAAGATGATGCCTGTCATTTTCTAGGAACATCCCATAGCCGTTCCCTAGACAAACTTATTATAGTAACACTTTGATGGAAGATTTTCATATTTTTTTTTTAAGATTTTATTTATTTATTTGACAGAGAGAGATCACAAGTAGGCAGAGAGGCAGGCAGAGAGAGAGAGAGAGAAAGAGAGGAAGAAACAGGCTCCCTGCTGAGCAAAGAGCCCAATGCAGGGCTTGATCCCAGGACCCTGGGTGGAGGCTTTAACCCACTGAGCCACAATTTTCATATTCTTTATTGCGATTTTTTAATCACTTAATTCATGACTATTTTATCTCTTTTATGGTGAGCAATGGATGCCAGATGTATAAACAGCGTATATATGCAGTTCAAACTAAATTCCCAGATTACATGAGAGAAAGGTAATGATTCTAAAATGAATCATTATAGCAAACTGCAAAGAATAAATTCCCCAAGCTACTGGTCAAGTACTTACATTCACGTGTTGCATGTTTATAAAATCTTAAATGAAAAACATCCAGAGCTATATTAATCATGAATTGTGCTGTATAAAGAGGTTGGAATGAACTACAATACAGCATCAGGCAGCAAATGAGTATCTTCCTAAGTAATGGTGGCCTCATTACAGCAAATAACAATATTCTAGTACAGTGATTCCCAAACTTGAGCAGCATCACAATCACAGAGGGTCTATGAAAAAGCAGATTTCTGGGTCCCACCCCTCTGGATTTCTAATGAAATAAGTCTTGGTCTGGATTTCGCCTTGTTGTTTACATATTTTAAACTAAGGATTTCAATCTATATATTTATAATTATTATTTTATATATTTATTTGCATATAAATATATATCAGAATGAATAAAAATAACTCGTAGAAGTGGACTACTCAGAAAACCCCTTTGATGTTTCTTTTCATATGTCTCATGGAAAGGGGATGAATGATTTTAGCAACCCCCAAGAAACTGGCATCGTTTTTCATTAAACTGAACAGCATTAGCAGAAAACAAATAACTGTAATCAATGGGCTATTAAGGTTGCAGAAGTACTTAAGTGGTCTGTATTGTAAATAGAATAACTTTTAAATGATTTCAGATGCAATGATTATCATTTGGAATGTGGAACTTCTTTAAAAAGTGTTTCACACTATATTTTTGCAGGGCATATTTAATTTTTTAATCTTCTAAAAAAATGGCCCACCAGACAATACCAAACCTAAGGATCAAAATCATTAAGTCATGAAATTTAAAAAAAAAAAAAAAAAGGAAAGGAAAGAAACTTTGGGCAAATTATTATTTTTATAAATTTCTATCAAAATTCTTGGCTTAATATAATAACAGAATTGAAACATTTTCCCACTGAGTGTCTATGTTGTTTTTATATCTTATTTCAAAGGAAAATTTGGAAGCTTGAAAACATGGTGTTTTAGTATATTTTTTTAAATATTAAAGGAACTGATGGTGTCTGGGTGGCTCAGTTGGTTAAATGATGGCCTTTGGCTCAGGCCATGATCCCAGAGTCCCATACCAAGTCTCACATCAGGCTCCCTGCTCAGCGGGAGTCTGCTTCTCCCTCTGACCTTCTCCCTCTCATATGCTCTCTCAATAATTCTCACTCTAAAAAATACATAAATAAAAATTAAATGAATTAATTAAATTAAATATTAAATGAACTGAATGTTTCTCAGCAATAAAAAAGTTGATATTCAGGCTGCTATATACTATTTTGCACATTTCAACAAATTTAATGTATAATGAACTGAGTGAACGTAGGAACACAGTTTGCATGAACACAGAAATATACAACATTAGCAATGGAAAAATGATTTTTATTTTCTTAAGGCACTGACAAAAATTATGTTAAAATAAATAAAAGGTAACATTTTTATAAATTAAATGTTGCTAGAATAAATTCTACCTTTGCTTATTTTTACCACTTATCCTCATTTCCCCTTAGATTTTGGTACATTTTGTTTCAAAGAAAGGTGAGAAAGAAAAAACTGAAAAACTTTGCCATGTTTTTCTAATTTGATCAGACAGCCTTCCTTGAAAGGTCAGCACAATAGGTGAAAGTGACATATTGAAAATATATAGCATTGTTCATTCTAGGCATAAAAATTTCAAATGACCCAGAATCACATATCACATGTGTCAAAAATTTGATTTTTCTAGATCAACTATTCAGCATATGAAGCAGAATTTAGACTATGATTCATAAAGGCAGAATCCCAAGTGGTTATTGTTGACACCCAGTTGTCAAAATATTCTTCCTGCCTTTCAGAAACCATTCACAATGTGAGAGCTAGAGATCTAGTAGCTAAGACTTAAAATCCAGACTTCAAAAACAGCAGGAATTCCAACACTGAAGGCAAATTACAGTAAACTGGAGAACAGCAAAGCAATGAATCATTTTAGCTATTATTTTTATTATTCCCACTCCTCTCTACGATTCATTCAATTCTAAACATTTCTACTTTTAGTTAAATGAAATTTATTTGCAGGATTCTGGCTTTTTAACCTTCAAACAACAGTCAAGATGAACTTCAATATAGAACTGTTTTTAGCTAGTTTTCTTTCTTGTTTAAGATAGATTTATTTATTTATTTGTTGATTTATTTATTTATTTCAATGAGAGCACAAGCGGGAGGGAGAGGGACAAGTAGGTTCCACCTGACTGGTGAGCCCCATGCAGAGCTCGATCTCAGTATTCTGAGATTATGACCTGAGCAGAAATGAAGAGTCAGATGCTTAAAGGACTGAGTCACTGAGCCACCCAAGTGCCCCTAGCTAATTTTCTTTTCAGTTAACCTCTAATTCATGGGCTGTTTGTAATTAACTAAATAGCCCTGCTAGTACAAACAACAGCATAATATCATATGCAATATAAACATGGATATCTATATGTTATATGCTTATAGTACATATAGTATGTGTTTATATTATAATTTCACTTAGCATTTATACCACGAAAAAAGAGAGTGGAAGCATTAATAGACACCATTTGAAATAACAGATAGGAAATCAAACTTTTTCAACAAATACATAACGTCAACTTAGTTATACTTCCTTATTTTGGAAAGCGTTTATATTTCATTCATTCAGGCAATTTTAATTTATGGACAGCTATCCCAGGGACTGAAACGGTGGAGAATAAAAGAGGAAGTTTCATGATGGAGACTGGCTTCATAGGGTTTTCAGCTTCCTGGCTGAAATAAGTGTCAATGAAATAATTGCAGAATGTTAATGTAGAATTACAAGCTGTGGAGGTACAAGAGAGAACAAGGAAAATGAGCTTAAGAGTATTACGTGCTCACCTGGGGGGTGTGGGTGGGTGGAGGGGAGGGGTGGCAGGAGAGTGGCATGTGAAAGAGTCAGAAGGTCTCCCTGAAGGAGAGAGATTAAAATTTTGAGGAAATTCTCATCACTTAAAAAGTTTGAAATAAATTAAAGAGGACATGCAACTTTTGACTCATTCATCCATAGTTGACCCTTTCCATTCAAAATATAATGCCAAGACTTTATGGACACTTTTGTCTGCACAGATTCAATAGCGTAACAACCCTGTGATGTCAAAGGCCATGTTTGGGGCTCTTAACTGAGAAGAAAACGTCCGGTAGTAATATCAATTTTCCTTCTCCTAAATCCAAATCCAAGATGCCACATAGAGTCTGAGAGCTAAGATTCGAAGGGGAAATCCTCAAATTTATTTAAGAATAAGAAATTATACGTGTATAGCTCTTTCACATGCACTATCTCGTATATTTTGTCAGAGATAACATAAATATCTTATTTGTTCAAATATTCACTACAAAGTGCTGTGACATGGAAACTATTATTATTCCTCTTTTAAAAGTAAAGAGAAATGTTAATGAAGGTTAATTAGCCTATGTCGGATCAAATAGTAATAAATAGCAAAGCCAGGGGCGCCTGGGTGGCTCAGTGGGTTAAAGTCTCTGCCTTCAGCTCAGGTCATGATCCCAGGGTCCTGGAATCAAGCCCCGCATCGGGCTCTCTGCTCAGCGGGGAGCCTGCTTCCTCCTCTCTCTGCCTGCTTCTCTGCCTACTTGTGATCACTGTCTGTCAAATAAATAACACCTTAAATAAATAAATAAATAGCAAAGCCAGATTTCAAATGCAGTTTTCCAACCCTAAACTGTATTTTACTACTCTGCATATGATCTCTAACATCATACTAAAGCACTGGGAAAATACAAATAACATAATACAATTCACAAAATAATATAAATATAATTATCCATTGCTGTATCCCTCATTTGGAATTTAAGATATTTGATCAGGAAATTAAACATTGTATCCTATCAGAATCCCTTTCATTTGAAAGTATGGGAAATACTAAGAGTGATTTAAACAAGGAAAATTCTTTTACATAACTCAGTGGTTCTGCCAGGTCAGGTCTCTAAGCTAATTTCTCCAGGCTAACCCAAGTGGGTTAGCGCTTTTCTGGTCATGAAGGGACCAGATGCTCCAGACAAGGACACTGGGCCCTCACAGGGCAAGCCTGGAGACACAAAGTTCTTAGGCTCTCCCCATGTCTTTTTATTAGCAGGAAAATTTTCCAGAATTCACTGGAATTCTGCTCTAGATTCACTGACTTTATTTATTTTTGCCTAAACCAGTCACTGGCAAGTGATCATGATTAGCTCTCAGATGAGTCAACTTTGGCCGCACAGAGTCACAGAGGGGCTATTTTCCAGGGACACAACAGAAGTTGAAAACATAAACAATATAGGTGCGCCATTCTCAAGAAAAAGCCAGGAAATAGATGTTGGGGACAACCAACAGGGCCTCTTTGCCAAAAGAGCATTTTGGTTTTGTTTTGTTTGTTTTAACTTGTTTGTGTACATTATCAAAAGCGAGGCACCAATAAATTTCTAAGGAAATCTTTAAGGAAAAAAAATTCTAAAGAAGTTGAAAAAAGAGGAAGTTAGAAAATTAAAAAAAAAAAGCTCTGCAATTACTAATTTTGAGAATTCTTTCTATCATCAGCTAATATACATGAATCACTCATTTCAGGCTATGCTTTTTCTAGATTTCCTAAACTCTCTCCTTTTTTTAAAAAAAAAATTTATTACATTCAGTTAACCACTGTATACTACATCATTAGTTTTTGATGTAGTGTTCAGTGATTCATTACTTGTGTATAACATCCAGTGCCCATCACAGCACGTTCCCCAACCCTCTCCTCATGCCCTTCTGGCTATCTGAGCTTCTGTAATTAAGTGAATTGGGGCTCATAATTCCTTTGTACTATTTGGTTAGCATATCAATACTATTCTAATTATACAGCTCCACCTCCCTCTGATCCTTCTTCTACGTTGACACATATACTAAGAAAACTTATGTGGTAGATTGGCATTATCAATCAATCAACCAATCAATAAATTTAAATACTAGACATATTTAAACAAAAGACTCTTTCAAAGTTGTAATAAAATATGTAAATGGGTTTTTACGTGTGTTGATTGTCCCCTAAATCAAAGAATATTTAACCTACTGATTACTAAAGTTTCTGAAGATAATTATACCCAAAATTTGAACATTATAATTCACAGTTCATAAAGACAGCAAATGTCATTGCTATGTCTGCTTTATTAGTGGCAAAACTTGTCCATAACAAAAAAAAAAAAAACAACTTTTATCAAAAAATAAATTGTGTTCATAACCCCCTGATAATTTCAGTTTACAAACTTTGAGTATTATTTATAAGAATTTAATTTAGAGGGGTGCCTGGGTGACTCAATTTGTCAAGCATCTGACTCTTGGTTTCAGTTCAGGTCATAGCCTCATGGGTCATGAGATCAAGCCTTGCTGGGGCTCCACACAGAGCCAGGAGTCTGCTTGCAAATGATTCTGGCCCTCTGCCCCCCTCCCCCACTCTCATTTGCCCTTTCTCTCTCTCTCTCTAAAATAAATACATATCATTTATTATGATTATAAATTATCATAAGTAAGGCACCAATAAATGTCTAAGGAAATCTTTAAGGAAAATTTTCTAAATAAATAAATAAATCTTTAAAAAAAATCATTTAAAGAAAACCAAAGTCTCATTAAATTTCCTCCCAGATACTCATTTGGAGAAGTTTTTCCAGGCCTAATGGTATAGTACCATAATTTTCACCAGATTTCCTCTAAGATTTGAAGCATCATTTTAAAATAGAGATAGAAATACTCCTCCCAAGAAAATTACATAGGTTAATTGTAAGTTTTTATGCATGAATACATCTCTGGGGGAAAAAGGGAACAAAAATAGGAAAGAACATACATGAAGGAATGACTCATCGTTGGGCCTTTTCGCCCAAATATATTAATTTTATATAGCTTTGGTATACAATCATTTTTTAAAATTCATATTGCAAAAGATTTGGAATTTGGATGGGAGTAAGGCTGAGACTTAGAGAACTTGCCAGCAGTCTCCCAGTTTCTTTTTAGTGACCACAGCTCCTGACAAAGCACCGTTATTCATCCCCTAAGCAAGGATTTCTCAACCTGGGCAGTGTTATTTTGGGCCTGATTATTCTTTGTTGTGGGAGTTTGCCCTGTTTCTTGCAAGATGTTTAGCAGCACCCAGACCTTCCACACTAAATGCCAGCAGTGTCCTGCCTTACCAGTTATGACAACCATATTTTCAAATATCTCCATGGAGCCCATTCAAAACTGCCTCCCTACCTACCTACCTCCCCCATGGGAGGGCCTAAATCAAAAGAGTAGGATTTTCCTTGCTGTTTCCAACAACATGCGTGGACCTTTAGGACATTATGCTATGAAATAAGCCAGACAGAGAAAGATAAATATTACATAATATCACTATTTCACAGATTTTAGGGGGGAAAAAAAGTCAAACCCATAGAAACAGAAGAAAAGTGGGTGTCAGGGACTGAGAAGTAGGAGAAACAGGCAGAAGTAGGTAAAAGAGTACAAACTTTAACCTTAAGATGAATAAGCTCTGTAGATAGAATGTAAAATACCGTGAGTGAAGCTGGTAACACTGTATCGAATAGTTAAAATATGCTAAGAGAATAGAATTTAAATGTTGTCTCTCACACACACATACACACAAAGCAGGGTTTTCAGTTACTTAGTATGCTATAACATTGTTATTACAATTTTTTCCTCCAAACTTTATAATCATATTTTAGTTAACCTACAAACAGATGCACTGCTTTTATTGGAGTTAATCAATTAAGACAGTAACAAGTTCAAAATTGTTTCCAGCACTACATTTCACTTCTTATGGAAAAGCTGTAACAAAAATATCATGATATTTTTAACTATTTCCTTTAAAAACAAAAGATCACAAAATTAACCTATTTTTGTTATATTGAAAATGGCACTGGTTAGGCAATAAAAATAATTAAAAATAAAAGCATAAACAACTATAAAAGCAAGGATGTTAAATTCCAACTGGTAATTAACTATGCAGTGCTTTTACTCGAGAATGTCACCAGTTCTGGGGGCGCCTGGGTGACTCAGTGGATTAAAGCCTCTGCCTTCCACTCAGGACATGATCTCAGGGTCCTGGGATGGAGCCCCGCATGGGGCTCTCTGCTCAGCGGGGAGCCTGTTTCCCCTCTCTCTCTTTGCTCTGCCTCCCTGCCTACTTGTGATCTGTCAAATAAATAAATAAAATCTTTTTAAAAATTTCATCAGTTTCTCAAAAAGAAATGAATATTAATCAAACATATTCCAAATTATGTTACTTATTTCATTGTGGACATTTTGGTTAACACAATATACGATTTAGAGGAAAAACACACTATACAGCACCACAGGATAATAATTCACATCTCTCTCTCTATATATATTTTTTCTCTTTTTGCTTTGGGGTCTTGGGATATTATAAATATCATGACCTGTTGGGGAGATTTTTGTTTTCCCTGATAGTTTTAAAGATAACTCCGAAAACTTGGCCAGTTGTCTTAGGCTTTTTTTATTTAACTTTACTTTTTCAGAATTCCAAGATTCATTGTTTATGCATCACACCCAGTGCTCCATGTAATACTTGCCCTCCTTAATACCCACTACTAGGCTCACTCAACTCCCCATTCCCCCCTTCCCTCCAAAAGGAAAGACACAGCTGCAGGGAGATGCACCAGGAAAACAATGAAGAGGAAGCCCAAGCTCATGAGGTTGGCTCTCTAAGGCAACCAAAAGCCAAAGGAAAACTGAAAACTGTTTGCTGATAAAGCCACAGAATTTGTGGACAAAAATGAGGTAGGAAATTGGGCAAGAGATGGGAAAAGCCAAGAGGTGAGTTATCCTAAGGAGTGCTTCTTAAATCTAATGTGCTCAGCAATTCCCTGGGGACCATGTTAAGATGCAGATTCTGATTCAGAAATTCTGGGGCAGGTCCTGAGAGTCTATCAAAAAATCTCCGGGGGATTTATATTGCTGGTTAGTGCACATACCTACCACACCTTGAGTAGTAGAGAACATTTCTCTAGAACATTTCTCCCCACCCCCAACATATCTCTGGAAGCAGAAGTGCCAGTTTTGTTTCATTACAATACACCTAATATTAACATGGTTAAATGTATTCACTTACACAGTATTCTCCCCAAAAGTCTTAATATATAGAAATATTTTTTCTTTATGCCTTCTTCAAAGGAAATCATGAAATAGACTGTTGCTTTGAAATACATGTTAATTTCTTGTTGTTTTTTTATAAGCCTGTATAACTATCTGTTAGTAAAATGTCACTGTGATTTTTGCTTTTCATACATCCTTAGGCAGCAAGTTTCTATAGTGGATAACCTGACGGAGTAATGAAAAACGCAAATTTCTAAAATCAGAATTAAAATTAGACTTGACTTTAGGGTGACTAGTTTTAAATGAGTTTTCCAGCTCAATCTGGAGTTTTGATTCACTCTTTCTGACTACCCAGGATGTGCTTTTATCCTAATAATTTGATTCCTTTTACACCTATGGGAAGACCAAATCCTGGCTTACTTCATATTCTCTCCTCCAAAACAACCAACCAAGTCCTGATTATGTGATAGGTTTTGGCATTGTGTCAATGTCAAGGTGTACCAGGAAGAGAAGCAGATTCAAAGATGACAGATAGATGAAGTATCTCTGATGTAAAACATCCGTTGGTGAAGAAGAAGCTGGCAGTACCGTAAAAATCAGTATGTTTAGGCACAAAAATCTAAAGACTGAATATCAGCACTAAGTGGAAGTAATTATAACCTCTTTAAAAAGAGGATGAGTAGAAGGAAAAGAAATACACAAATTTGTTCCTACCACAGGTATTTCAAAATAACATTTTACATTTTCCACAAGCTATACTTGGAAGCAAAGTATGTTTAGGCACTTATTACACAATTTCATAAGAACAAGAATTTTCCAAATGTATATGATGATTCTCCCCCAAGCACCACCAAAAAAAAAAAAAAAAAAAAAAAGAAAAGAAAAGAAAACAAAAAACTTTCTCACAGAATCTTATCAGAAACGGTTGGGTCACAAAAATTCTATACACTTTAGTAAACTATGTCTGGCTTGGTAATGTATTAAAGGTATATAAAGAGTTTAAATTTAAAGGTAGTCAATTTTTTTTTTCTAAATGAAATTTCCCAGGCTTACGCTGACCTTGATATGCTGCAGACATTTTAAGTGAAGAAGTTAAAGCAATGTGAAGAAATTAAGAAATAAAGATCAATGAACAAAGAATTTAAGGTTTTACAGAATTGACAAATATATCCTTCTTGGATGGTCTCCAAGGCTGCTTTTAATGCTATGACTCTGCAGGTCTCTAAATACACACTTTCTACATTACTTGAAATTTGAAATGTGTTCTCAATTCACCTCTTCTGATCACATCACAAAAAGAATGTTAGATGATCACACTCAGACCATCTACATGATGCCAGTAAAAGGTTTAATTAGTGTCATCAAGCAACTGATGGCAATCGATTCAGAAGGAAAAAATTAGACTTCAAAAATTTTAATAGTTCCATTGGACACAAATATCTGGCTCTCTTGGTGCATGTATTGAAGATACTGATAAATATATATGTCACTGAAGTAGAGGAGTTCATTTTAGAGAACATACCAGTAATTCCCTCTGTTCTCTATGAGACAATGGACAGAATCATGTTTCCTTTCAACAGTTTACCATACTCACCCCATGTGATGGGTAAGAGATCCATCCCAGCTCCCCTTGAATTGTTTTTGAATCCAGTAGATTGACTAAAAGAAAACACAAACACACAAATGCGGTTAAAATAAATAAATTTCTATTTGCCTCTGTGAAGTTAACGTTGCCTGTTGTCGTTGATATAAGAATAAGACCATGTTTAAAACACAAGACTCTTTATTTTTGTGATAGGAATATGAAAGAAAAAGAAGGAAATGGCAAAGGGGAAGTAATCATGGAAATAGTTAAGGAATTAAATTTCTCTGGCTTTTTTGACTGTGCTTATTTATAACGATAGATCAATATTCAAAATATTGATAACAGGTTTTGACCAATTAATTATAGGTTTAAGGAAGAAATGGTAAAAATGAAAAACAGGAAACATTAATGCTAACATGTTATCAAAATAACTTAGAAGACCATTAAATTTAACAAATTTACATATGATTTCACTATGAATGAACTTCTTTAATATGCTTCCATAATGAACCAATATTTCTGTTTGTGTCTGTTAGGACATCTTTTTTATTGTCTGTGTCCAATAGAAGAATTTTTAAGACCACATAAATTATCTTCTTATGTGTAATAAAAAAACATGCTTCACTAATAATTCCAGGAGAAATCAAAACAAAACTATATTTTATAAAATTCCCTGGAAGCTTTAGTTATTTAAAGAAAACATTGTTACTCAAAGGCTTTAATGATTTTACTTAGAACTTTGCACTAGCTATTAAAAAGTCTGATGAATAATAAGACACAACATGAATGTGTTTTCATTTTGAACATATTATTAAAGAAAGACAAATCATTTCTTTTTAATTTTTAAAGGTTTTATTTATTTATTTGTCAGAGAGCGAGAGACAGAGAGCAAGTGCACAAGCAGGCAGAGTGGCAGGCAGAGGCAGAGAGAGAAACAGGCTCTCTACCAAGCAAGGAGCCCGATGCCGGACTCAATCCCAGGACCCTGGGATCATGACCTGACCCAAAGGCAGAGGTTTAACTGACTGAGCCACCAGGCGTTCCAAATCATTTCTTTTTAACGCAGAGGGTAATAATTGGTAATGAATTAAAAATTAAAATATAAAAAGATACTTCAAGTTGAATTAATAACGAAAGGCTCACTTTGTTGATCTATTAAACAATGTAAACTATGGTTTTACCTCATCCTTCATCTAAATCAGAAAGCAATCCCACAATTGACTAATGGAAGACGTAGAGGAAGTTTACACAAAATAGCTATGTATTATTAACACAAACCAGAGCAGGTGAATCAATAAATACAATGAGAAATCATTTTCAGTTTCCATATATACATAAATCAAAATACAATGTTAATACATGCACTGTGTAAACAGGTCCTTGTGTTGTCAATAAAATATTTCCTGATCCGTAAAAAACACCATACTTCAATCACCCCAAATAGGAAACATTAATCTTATAAAATGTTAAGTAAAAGAAAAAACATATTTTATAGGTGTGAGATTCTAAATTTTCAAGAACTGCTTTTTAGGGGAGCCTGGGTGGCTCAGAGGGTTAAGCCTCTGCCTTCTGCTCAGGTAATGATCTCAGGGTCCTGGAATCGAGCCCCGCATTGGGCTCTCTGCTCAGCAGGAAGCCTGCTTCCCCCTCCCCCTCTGCCTGCCTCTCTGCTTACTTGTGATCTCTCTCTCTCTCTCTGTCAAATAAATAAAATAAAATAAAACTTAAAAAAAAAAGAACTGCTTTTTAAAAGAAGGTATTTGGCTATCTAGGTGAGTTTCAAAAAATCCTCCTGACTATTAAGTTAGAAGACATATAATTCTCAAAGTTAGAATCTCTAAGTTTTGCTAGTGAAATTACATAAACGTAATTACACTGGAATTCCTTAATGATTAAAGATTTTTTTTTTCTCACAATGAATTAATCCCACTGAGAAGTAATTATATTTAGATAAGAGAAGAAACCAGTTGCTGCATGGATTACATAGTGCAATTTCCATAATGGTATTATTTCCCAGGATATCAGTTTAGAAATGAATAGTCTTAATTGTCTTGAAATTATCTGTCAAAAATGATTTTTAAAAACCCTCAACCAATTAATCAATGTTACAGATAATATTTCAGATTAATCAATGTTAGAGAACTTTTGAAAATATGAAAATTCACCTTCAGAGTAAAGCATCTTACCAACATTCATTCTAATAGATATGTTCTATTGATGAATCCTACTTTGACAGTTCTATCAGTCATCAGATGATTTCTCTGAGTTTTACATATGATTTGCATAGAATTTACAATGCCAATATTCATCATTAGATCATATTTGCAATCCCTTTAGGAGTCTAAATGGTTCAATGTATTTGTGGGTGGTGTGTAATAACTGAATATGTACTAAATGAATATGTGTCACTCAACTCGCTAAGTTAAACGGCTGATTTAATTTCAATATTACTAACCAGAGGAGGAAAGTGTTTGAGGCAAAAGAAGACATGAATATAGTCTCCATTTAGTCAATGACTTATTGGAATGTAGGCTGTTAACTAAGAACTAAATACCCTTTAGTTTTCTCTGATGATAATGAGGGAGAAGGGACCGGACTAATCATATCTGCATTTGGTGTCTACTCAAAAGAGAATAACTAAGCCAAAAAGAATTATATCACGCTGTTGATTAAATAAGTATAATAAATTGATTGAATTTATTTCATTTACTTGGAAATGGAAATTTAGTGTACTCTATTTTACGTGAATGAGGAAAACACAGCAGCATCATTACCCATGATTCTGATTCTGTTGTCTATCAAACATAATTATATCTGTCCTGGTTATCTCACACTGTTGCATCATGTGATGATCAAATAATAGAAATGTATTTAAAGCCTCCATGAGTTTATAACATGCTATACAGATTTGGTGTTCTTGTAAAATTAATACCTGAACTCACAACCATACTATGTTGGTTTATGAATTGTATTTATAATCAACCATGGAGATATAACCTAATAGAAAAGAAGAGTGACATCAAAACACTTTTTAAAAGCTTATGTTTTGAGTTCATATGGTGCCTTTTGTTTATAGCCAAATAAGAAAAGCAGAATCTAAGAATACTAGCCACTTTAAAGTGAATGATTGCTAACCTGGGACTTCCCAGGATATAACCTCAAATCTCCTGTGATCTGTTGTGCAGCAGTCTGAGTGTAGCATAATTGAAATAAGAAAAAGAGAAAGTTAATGGAATTTGAAAGTCAGCATGTTGCAAGTGAGTTCTCTGGATACATTGACTAAATCCAACATTGCAATATAACATACTGAATCCGACACTGAATCACGCAAGAACTTGGGTTTCTAATGCTTTCTCTCCTAAAATAGAGGTACAACCTGATCATAGCCTTTTGGCGGTACCAACATACAAATGTTGGGACACATGGAAGAAACAGAATTGTGACATACAATTATATTCAGTTTTTTGAGTTTTAGTGATGATTTGCAATGTAGAAGGTTTATTTCAACTTCTGAAAATATTCTGAGTCCGTGATTATAACTTTTAACCAAGAAGAGTTAGGAATATTCTTAAGGTCAGATGGAGGATGGCTTTAATCCTTTAATAACTGCCTTTTGCCAGATTACTTTTCAAAGATATAAATTGTTCCTTGCCACTGTTCATATTCTAAAGGTATGATTTCTAAATATTTTTGTTTTGTAACAGGAAACATTTCATTTCATTAATTTCAGCTTATTTTCTCTTTAAAATAATATTTTCAATTTAAAGAGCTCTATGGCATATATTAACTTCTTAAAGTGATTTAAGCCGGACACATTTTAAAATGTCCTGACTCTGAACAGAGCAATAAATAAGTGCTCTTTGGCAAAACTGTATTTGGAAATCACTGCCCAAAGTCTGGATGTATATAGTTCTGGGTTTCTTTAACATGTTTTACCCGGCCTAAACTTTATTTCTTTTAAATAAAAGATGTATGAATGGGTAAAGGGGTTCACATTCATGAAAACTGATTTCATGAATCATGAAAGGATTCATATTCAGGAATCCTTTTTCAAACTCACTGAGTTGGCTTTCAAGTGGGCACTAATGTGAATTTGCTGAGCAAAAGGAATTATGTTCTCTGATGGGAATTAGAAGGGGTAGAATGGAGAACAGGAATAAGAACGAAGTAAGAATAGGTAAGTTGGCTCAAACTGGAGCAAGTACTTTTAGAAAGGAGAAAATCTTCCTGTCATTCCTGCCACTGATCTTTACTGTCACTTTTCCCACTCAGCTGGATTGAGGGTTTAAGATGTCCAGGAGTCTTGGGGCACCTAAGTGGGTCAGTCGGTTAAACGCCTGCCTTCAACTCAGGTCATGATCCAAGGGTCCTGGGATTGAAGGCCCACACTGCATCTTGATCCCCGCTCAGTGGGGAGCCTGCTTCTCCCTCTTCCTCTGCCTGCTGCTCTGCCTACTTGTGCTCTCTCTCTGTCTCCCTCTCTCTCTGTCAAATAAATAAATAAAATCTTAAAAAAAAAAAAAAAAAAGATGTCCAGGAGTCTTGCCCTCTCTTCTTTCCTATTTTCCATCATAATGAAGAGACAACCAAATAAATGTCCACTCCTTGGTTCATTTGTATGAACAGTGTTATGAAGAATCTATACCAAGAATTTATAACTGTTCCCTTCTTAATAATAATGCAATAAAATTTTTAAAGGACTCGATTACTAAAATAAGTGTTTTCAACACATATTGCTAGCTAGTGAGGACAGATTAAAAATTTAAGGTATACATTTCTGGAGTTTTCACTTGGGGAATCATTAACATGCCAAGATTTTTTTTGAGGGCATTTCAAAGTTCTGATTCATGTGACTATGTATCCAGTTAGAAAGACTGAGAACTAAACTAATATTCTGTCTTGCAAATTAAGGGCTGCAAATACGCAGATATTGCTAAAATAATTTTTAAAATTAAATGACACAATTTCTTACTGAAGTGGAAGATATTTTCAATTATCTAATAACATATCACTATGCTTTACAGTAATGCGATTTGTATTTTATGAAATGTTAGTTGCATTTTTTGAAAATATCGAGTTATAAAAATTATCAAATAATTAATTCTAGGTGATCAGAGGAGTTTAATGGCTAAAGAATTTAGACTCTTATAATAACAATCATGTTCTCATATGAAACGATAAAACATTCAGCTAAGGTGCCTTTAAAGCCAATTGCAAATAACTGTAGAACCACTACAACAGAATAGGAATCCATCCCTTTATTATGTCTTGCATTTACTAAAGAAAAATGAAATTTCCTTTCCTATTCACACTATCACTGTCATTGTCCCAGCCACATTTCTTGTACACTACTTATCTTTATCATTTTCATCACTTTCCGTTACGATAAAAAGAGTAGATTTGCTCTAGGTTACAGATAGCAGAAGGATCCTTTAATCTGTTTCTAGGTTGCACTTAAATGTCACAAATAGAAGAAAATGATACAGGAAGTGATAAATTTTACTGTGGGTGTTGTAGTTCTCTGTGTAGTACTCCGGTCAACTGTAACATGGAATCAAGAAACCAAGATGTATTTTCTGACAGAAGTACACCGAAGCTCAGCTGTTCATTTTATTGTACATACTAGGATATTCCATTGAGAAGAAATTTAGAGAAGTCAAAGTTTGACTTATGTACTTATATATGTCAACATAACTTTTACCTACTGTGATTACATATTCTTAATTTATAACTCCTGCAGCCTTCCTGTTTATATTTATTTCTACCTAAATATAACTAGAACCATTTCAATACATTGAGTTAATATTGTATTTCATAGACTAAAACTTACATAATGTTTGAGGTTATAAATGAAGTCAACAATAACTTATTGTGTGCAGATAAGTCTTCCTATAAACTTTCTTAAATTTTACAAGCATTTCGTGTCACAGAAAAGTATTAATTCGTGATAATTTCTCCATCCAGCTGCCAGCTAAAGTCATTATGTAAAAATTCAAATAAAAATTCTGTAGTGCTAGCAGTTCTGTGAAAAAAAGAAAAAAAAACCTTTTGTCACATGGTATTTTAAGGGCTTATTTATGTGATTTAGGCAGATTTCTGGATAAGGTGGTATACTATTAACTTACTCTTCCTTTTAAGCTTTTCCTCCTGAGCAATAATGGATTTACTTCTATATAGGTCCTAATTACAGAAGTAACTGTAATTAGTTGCCTCATCTCAATCTTTGCGAAGAGCAAGGAGATCTCTTTGGACTCAAAACATAGTCTCACAATAAGATGTTCGTGTTTTAATGACTAGAGTTGTTCAAGGAAATAACAGAAACACAGACCAAAATTCTGCTTGAAACCTGGACACTTCACAAATGGAAACCCTGTGCTGTTTCTAATGTGTTAAAGTTTTCTCTTTTTTTTTTCCTTCTTAATCTGAGAAATATAAAGTTCATTCTAATATCGTACTATTACATAGAAAAACAGCTATAAAACTATCACTAGGGAATGTGTTCTTACAACAAATTAGTCCTTTCACATAAATGAGTGGGGATGGCCTACTGTCAGTGAAATTTTAGTGAGTTAACTATCCCAGCTTTAATAACAGTGGCTGGAATGGCAGGTCTCTGTCTCTGTGCATTGTCAACTGATATTACGAATCATTTAGATAAATAAAATGTATTTCCCAAAATGTGAAACTTACTAAAATTAGATTAATGATTTTATTAACACTGTATTTTTCCAACATATTTTGCCTTTTAAAGTGTTCTAGAAATAATAGAACTTGTTTATTTCTAATTCAGAAAGGCTTTTCTGACAGATTAAAAAGTAAAAAATGAAAATATGCAATTCTAAAATTATAAAAATAATTGCTAAGGCAATTACATATTCAAACCTTAGCATATATATTTTGCCTTCACACCATAAATGGAGGCTGCCTTGGAATACGTTTTTTTAATCATAAAATCTTGATTATCAAACATCAACTACTAAATGAAAGCTGTCTGTTCAGTCAGAGTTTGACTGATGGCTAAGAAAATGAAACAGAATAAGCACATTTGCTTTAGTAGAACAATTCTACTACAGCATTTCTTTTAGAAATAAAATACTCCTGGATGCCCTTGGATATAAGGATTCAAAAGTTTAGCAGAGAGAACAAAAAGTGCAGTGATAACATTTAATTTCAGTTTAAAAGCACTCTCTGGACATAATTATGCCACAAAACATGTTCTTTTTTTTTCTCTTTTCTTTTTTTTTTTAATTTCAAAAAATACCCCTTGCAGAATAAATTGATTTAAATTTCTTGAAAAGTAAAATCAGGGTCTGGCTTTGGCTTCATCATATTCGGGGATACAACTACATCTGGACTTTACGTCACACATTGGGACTGGCAGCTACACACAAAGACATGCACACATATAAACAAACTCTTCAGGTATAAATATGGGTCTCTACAGAGGTCCACAAAGGATCCAATGTGGAGTCACATGCTTATCCGTTTAATTCAAAACTTTCCATCTTAGAAGTATGGTATCAAGGGAAAAAAATCAAAGCATTTGCACTGGTGATAGAAGTTTGTTTTTTGTTTTTTGTTTTTAAGATTTTATTTATTTTACAGAGAGAGAGAGAGATCACAAGCAGGCAGAGAGGCAGGCAGAGGCGGAAGGGGAAGCAGGCCCCCTGCTGAGCAGAGAGCCTGATGCAGGGCTGGATCCCGTGACCCTGAGTTCATGACCTGAGCCGAAGGCAGAGGCTTACCCCACTAAGCCACCCAGGCGCCCCAGAAAACTTTTAATGTGTCCCTCAAAGAGAAGGTAGAATTCGGAAAACCTCAATGTGATTTCTCTTGGTAGTAGAGTTGGTATGAACAGCCTATAAAGGCTTCTATTTGGGGATCGTTCCTTTCTGACATGCAATCATGTTTGTTTCCCATATACCCTCATGCACACGTGAGTATGAATCTATTCAGCCAGAACTGACATTGAACTTAGCTATATGTTTACTAAGAATAGCTATTTCTGAGTGTTCAGTACTTTAAAAGGTGCTTTTTACTTGTATATATACTTAAAATGCACCCATTCCGATTATTTCTAAAGTTTTCTAGACATACGAGGTAAAATAATTGGAATTAAAATTATGCTACCACATATTAGACAAATCATTTAATCTTCTCTGCCTTGTTTTTAACTTATTAACTTTTATATTAAAAATTTTTTTTCTATATCCCAAGTGTTCTTTTCTGGGAAGCTAACTGTACCCTACTCTAAAGATTCATATTGTATTTTTGTAATTTTTACATCTATGCTAAAACACTAAATTTTTATATAAATATTTATTTTGTGGTCATCTCTTCCACCTAAGTTATCTTCAAGGGAAGAAGATATACTCTTCCCAATAATTTTTTTTTCCAAAGTCCAGTACATAACTAATAGTCATGTGTGTACTGTTTGATAAATAAATAAATACAAACAACAAATTGTAATATGGAACATGAGTTATTTTTTCTTAACATATTTCTTGATTCATTTTTAATGGTTTTTAGATTTGTGGCTCTGAAATTAAGTTTGAATTCCTAAGCAGTCACTATTAGCTTAGAGTAGTAAACCTACTGCAAACCCAGGCAAACATAAAATAAAATATTCTTAATTAGTTTCCAAAGGGCCACCTTTAGTTCTTTTCTTCTCTAATTCTACATATATTTTTAAAAGATATAAACATTTGGAATAATTTTGGACATTGCTTGTAAGGAAAGAGAAAAAAAAAGTCCTTATTCAACACACAAATGTTTAAGAAAACCTGTTCATTCAGATAAAATACAAATAATAATGACTGAAAAACATTTTTCAAAAAAAAAAAAAAAGACTATTAAAGCATTAAAATTTCAGATCCGAAATGTTAAGAATGCCATAATAAAAATCTGAGTTTGCCTTTTTTGAGTTATCTAATGTAAATGAGAATTAACTTATCTAGGGTAAACCAGATCATAAAAATAAACCAAGAGAAAAATACTATTCCCTTTTTTTCTGCTTCTTTAAAAACATTTTCAGAATTTAGAGATAGCTATATTTGGTGAAATATATATTGGATGAAGTTTATACACCTAATGAAAGAATAACAACCCAATTTAATTTCCATTTATAATTTCTATGATTATGCCAGTTCTTTACATTCAGTTAAAATGCAAAACCAACCATAAATAGCTTTGGCATATGAAAGGGGAAAAAAAATCACAATTTAGACATAACTCTAGCTTTATACTATCTTTGAATACTGTGGGTAGATTAAGGGGTCCAGTTGGGAAAAACTTATAAAATTAGATAATGGCAAATAGCTTACACATGGTTATTTTTATCTTTCCTCATCACAAATTTATAATTCAGAGAAACAGAATTTCATACCATCTAGATTCTAAAAGGTATATACTCATTCATAAAATTTTGCCCACAGTGTGGGGATAGTTCCATTTTGTACAGGGAGAATACTATTGGTGACCTAGACACACAGACACCCTCACACATATATACACACAGTTCTTGACATTGACAGACACACAGACACCCACACACATATATACACACACAGTGCTTGAAAGGGGCTTCCCAACCTAACTTCTCCTTAGTGTGAGAACTACCATTGTATGCAATAAATAAATACATCTTTCCAAAACCTACAGATTTATATTAATTGCTAAACTATATTTGAAAATCAGGAAATAAATACATGTTAACTACTAACAAGCTATTCTCTGTTGCCCTTAGTCACCCCAAGGTAGATAAAGAACATCTGAATTTCATACTCTTTGGAAGTCAACCAATTTTATCATAGACAAAAAGTTAATTTTAAAGCCTTATATTTTTATCAAGGGAGGGTAGGGATAGGGGTTAAAGGAGAGGTATTACTCTTTACTGGGCCAGTAGAATTTAGTCATCTATCTTTCTTTTTTATTTGAAAGAAGATAAATGAACCTCACCTTAAGGAACATATAGGAAATTCAAGACAAAACCATTTTGATATTGATTAATCAGCAACAAAATTAACTCTGGCTTATCCCTTTGCTCCTGTACCTTTTGAGACCTTGCCATGTAATTAGTCAAGATTTTTGTCTTAAAACAAGAGACAATTCAGTTTGGAGACTTTAAAGTCAAGTTTATATTTTCTTGAATAAGAATCCCACAAACTCAAATATAAATTAAAAGTTTTAAAAATAGGAAAAGTAGTTGTTGACTCTAATTACCCAGAAGCAAGAAAAAAAAAAAAAAAAGTTTGTTGCCAAGCCCTCATTTTTGCTTACGGCAAAATGTGCCAATAGCTTGAGTGGTTGAATCATTCGTTGGAAAAATAAAAGATAACATATTAGATTTTTTTTGGGGGGGGGTACATTACAGTGAAAAAAGCAAGATACTAAAAGCAGCTTTCTGATTTGAAAGACTAATGTCATCAATATGCTGTTTTTGCTCTTTGCCAGGTTAACAGAATTTATTGCAGCAATTAATGCAAAACATATGTGCTGAAGTACCCACATCAAATATATAATTGCCCCCAACTTAATTTGCTACCTTTCAAAACCCTGTTTTAGCTACCTTTTCTCAATGCCTCCACTTAAATAGAGTACAAGTGTTTTTATGAAAGAGAAGATAAATCATTATAAGTTATTTTCTCATCTTCAGTAATTTCTACATGATCTTTTAAATAGGGAAAGGTTTCTACAGGGAATCAAGTCTACTTTTTAGACTATGTTCTATTTTCTCCATTACTGACTTCTATAACAATTCCTACGGTTAATTCACACTCGATTTTTATTATATAAAACTCATAATAATAATAATATTTGTATTATAGTGACCGTTGCCTCACAATCTGTGTACGGAATTCCTGACAAAATCTTTTCTCCAGCATGAGGAAAGGAGTGTTGGAGTGTCAGGAAGGAAAGACAGAGGTAAGAACGTGTGAAGAAAAGGCAACACAGAGATTTTCTTCAATTCCTCTGCCTACATCAAATTTTCTTTACATTATTTTCTTGGTGTGTCCCCCACCCACGCATATAAATCATAATTTATGAGTGTAAAAAAACTATGCCATTTCTAAGCACTCTTGGAAGCACTTTTTGAAAAGTACTTCGAAGCACAATTTTTCATTCCATGACTCTTGGTATTTCTAAGTTACTCTTGCAAAGTCACAGGACACAACAGCGAGTCACTAGGATTCAGGTTCAAAAGCAAGTGCATTTCCTGAAGAGAAGGATGCCTCCCTCATTCACAGGCATTGGCGTACAAGAGAAAACATACGAAGTTAAAACCAAAAGACAAAGACAAGAGAGGGCCTGGCTCAGTTACTACTTTATTATGATTTGTTTCCCAGTTTCCTTAACTGTAACAATGGAAGGTGTTTCGGGGCTGTTTGAATGATTAAATGTGGTCCAGTAAATAGTGAATGATAATGTAGGGTAAAAATCTTTCTAGCCAGCTGAATTCTGTACAATTATTACGACAGCGTTGGGCATGGCACCGAGGCCATATTTAGTCTCGGAATCCCTTGGATTCAAGAATTCTATCTTTCATGAAAAATACTAACGTTCCAACACAACCACGGAAACATCAGCATCATCCTACTACTAACCTACCTCGATGGCAGGGCTCCCAGAAAAATTCTGGCCCATTCCAAGTTTACTCGCAAAATCGGAGCAAGGAAAATCCCGTCTTAATAAAACGGTGCCAATCAACTACGGGGCTGCAGGAGAAAAGAGCTTTCGATGTTGCACTGGGGTGGAGGTGGGGGACTGGGGGGAGCTTATGCAACATGCCCCTTATGGCTCTCACGAGGGGCCCAACAGGTGGCATTAGTAGGTGGCTTTAAAGAAAACGGGGTGGGGGTGGGGGTCCTTATTTTAGTTTAGCGAGTGAAGAACTTAAGGGAAGATCGTCTGGAAGATCGTCTGTAAGACCAGAAAACAGCCCAGAGGTCGGTCAGACAGCAGCAGGCCCGACAACTGGGCGTCTCAGGCGCTCCTGTGTGTTCCAAAAGAGCACCAGGTGGGTTCCAGACGCTTTCCCTACACTGCAGGGAGTTTGTTCTAGAAGCCTGCAGAACGGAGTCCCTCTCTTCCCCTAGTCAAGCGGTGGCTCCATGAACACGTATGTGTGGAAAGGAGACCGCGCCACTTCCTGACGCCAAGCTGAAAAGGGTGGCTGAGAGTAACGGCGGGGGCCGGGGGCGTGCGCCAAGGATGTCCGGTCACAGTCTCCTGGCAAAGTCAGGACGTACCTGGCCCGTCGTAGGCGCTCGCGCTCTCTGGGCGGGCCCGAGCCCCAGGTGAGGAGGGTCCAGGTGGTGAGGCGGTCGCCGCCTCTGCCAGCGCCAGCAGCTCCGCGGCCGCAGGCAGAGGGCGCACGATTACCTCTCGCCCGCCGGGTCTCCAGCCCGCGCTCGGTTTGGGTAACTTGGCGCGGCCGCGCCGCTCACACCCACCCTCCGCCCGGCAGAGAGCCGCGGGCCCCGCCGCCCGGAGGAAGCCCACAGCAGCGGGGGTTCCGCCTTAGCCCGCCGCCCGCCCGGCATACGGGAGGCCGGGGCAATGCGGGGGGCGGGGCGGGGGTGTTTGCGGCCGCCTGGTGCGGAGACGCTCGCGCACAAAGAACCACCCGCCTCCCGGAGGGCTGGGGCAGGGGCTGGGGGCTGCAGCCCCGGAATTGAGTTTTTATCATCTGATCTTTAAGCACATGCAGAGAGTAAGACTAATGAATGGTTGAGAGACCCCGCCTCCCCCCACCCCCGCACTACTGAGCCTGGTTCTGCCGGCGAATTAGTTTGCAGTAGAGATGCCCTGGTGGTGGGTGTGGTGGCAGCGAGGAGCGCTTGCTCATCTCTCAGCTGCCACACTGAAGTCACTACCCGCGAAGCCCGGCTTCCCCCTAAAATTTCTCAGAGCCCACGTCTGAAGGGTAATCGATATTGTATCATCAAATGCGGGAGGCGTAACGCGAGGAAAAAGAAACGCCGTCATGCCCTTCTGTGACCACCCCAGTCCCCAGGGCTAAGATTGTTCACAACAGTTTGTTTGTACAGTGCTGCCACTTGTTTTCCCCCTCCTTCCTCGCCTATTATTCTGACTTCACCATGTTGGTTTGGATTATGTGGATTTTCACCCTTTGCTTTGACTGGAACAGCAGGACATGGTTTAGAAAATGAAGGGAAGGAGGGGGCTGCACACTCTGGGCTTCCAGTTTAATAACATCACTCCAAGGTGGAGGCTTTATTTGCTGAACTGGTTTTGATTCCATCCACCCTCCACATGCATTTGCCCAGGCACCCAAAGGAGGAAGCATTCTTTGGCGTACACTCTTAAAACTTTCCTGGATAAATATTTTCTTCTGGGGAAAATCAAAAGTTGTATAAACTTTAGAGAAGAAACAAACAACGCAACGCGCCCCCCCCCCCCCGCTTTTTTAAAGTGTGCAGGTTTTTAGGGTTTTAATAAAAATTGATTAGCCAGATGTTTCAAGTGATAAATATTTTATTTTAAGCAAAATATTTATATATTAACATTGGATTTAGAACCTTTGCACGTCTCTACTTCCCCATCTTTCCAATCAACTTTTTATTTTCTTTTCACTTGCAAAGACTTTTTTTCTTTGTAATCGACCACCTTTTTTTTTTATTTCAGAGAAAGCTGGTAGGAAGCAAACTAAAACTTGCTGACTTTCAGACTTTTCCAAGAGAAAACCCCCTGCCAGTTTTCAAGAACTACCTGATACTAGGCAGTTTGTAAAGGACCCAGAGATTGAATTTAAGGGGAGCAGTGCTCCCACACCCCGATTCCCACCAGGAGTGTCCTCCTAGTTTGATTTGTGGCTTGGAATTCTTTGCATTTTATAAAAGTCACAACATTACTTTTATTTCTAAAGACATTAGGAAAGAATTGTCTAAGGCTTTCAAATTTCTGAGAAGCAAATTTCAAGTCCTACTTTTTGGTGTACCTGGATGAATAACATAATGAATGTTTCACACCACCAGTCATCCCTTTATTTGAACAATCTGTGGAAAGCTACTTGTCCACTTTGTAAGAGCCCTGCACTGACCCTCTCTGGTGATAAAATCCAGATCTCTGAAAACAGAACCCAAAACGAGACACCTGCATCTGTTTTTCTAAATCTTTTAATGAACAGGAATTGCAAGAACAAGGTTTATTAAATGCTTTAAAGGAAAAGTGTGTATCTTAAAAAATTAAGTTGAGGATCTTGACAGAAAATGATTTGTAAATTTAGCGTTCTTCCAATATATACATATTTCCCCTTACATCTAGTATCTGTGCCAAACAAAATCACTGGGAATGACTAAAATCAAAGGTAACCCAAATCACAGATTTCTTAGTAAGTAAATGTCTGTAAAAACTTATCGGGTTTTGATGATTTGTGGAAAGTTTTATTAATATTTACTTGAAGATTTTATGACTTGGAAAATGTAACTCTCAAGAACAGTCCTTGCTCTTTCCATTTGCGTTGAAGTTAGTAAATCAAATATACTGTGAAAATATGTTTTGCCTTTAAAAATCCTTTGCATATGTAACCAATTATTTGATATTTAAAAATTGCATAGATTTTATTTCAGACAAATTCCAAAGCTTCAGAAACAATCTTAACATTTAAGGTACTGTATAAAGAAAGTTACTATGAGAGGCTAATAGAAGTGAGGGTGTTAAAAAAAACACACCAAAATTTGAATATTGACATGTGGATAATATATTAATACAATAAAGAATTTTACTAAATCTTTTATTTAAAGATAATAAGTTTCTCAAGAGTCAAGGTGAAATTACTAATTGTTTACATGAGCAAGGCACAAACCATCATTATATTCAATTAATTAAGAAACTTCACATGAAACTTCCTAAGCCCATTAAACAATGTTCTAAAAAAGCCTTCAAGTTTTGATTGTTTACAATATTTTGTTTAAAATTGTTTACATTAATTTTAAGTGCTTTTCATTTTTGCTCCCAATTTCTAGCATTTCATGGAAAATACAACTTTATATAAAATGTAACCATGATCTAACACGTGGCAATGGCGTTTTATCATATGTAGTTTCCCTTTTATAGTTTCAGTTGTTTCTGAATTATAAATATATCCAATTGACCTTAAATCTTAAAATAGGCAGAAAAGTGGTACCAACTACAGTACCAACAATAAAGTATAATTTTGTAAACTTGATAGCTGGTTTGTATTTCTAAATCTATTGTTAATGCCAGAGCATTTTTGGTTTAAAAGAATTCTTAATTGCTCACTTATGACAAGGACTAGAATGGTGTAACGGATGAAATGGAAGAGTGAGGAGAATGGACATTTTTCCCACTTGAATTGTTATCATCAATATTAGTTGTTGGGAAGATACAGATTCAAAATGAATTAATTTCGTGATAGATTTTGAGAGGTTACAAGAAGTTTCTTTCCGGCACAATCAAAATATTATCGTAGCAATTCAGGTTGTCAGTAAAAGCTTAAACAAATTTGCTGATAATCCTGTTAATGACCTAGGTCAAGTGTTAACTGTTGTGGGTTATAAAATAGTGAAATTAAGGTTTCTCCTACCTCCAGGCAAATAGCATAGTTATAACTATTGGGGGGTGGGGGTAGCTATTAGGGAAGCTATTAAATTACGAAAATGTATAATGCATTCAATTATTTAGTCTAGCATGATGAAATGCTATTAAAAGCAAATGTAAACCCTCTTCAAAAAAAACACCTATAAAGATATGACAGCTTAGTCTCCATAAATATTTCAATCACAAGGTATTATTATTTGATAATAATAAGTGTTTATATATGAAAAGTGATGCCAATTTATAGTGATTGTTAAAAATGGAATAATCCATTGTTTAATTGTTTGTCTCTAACATTTGCTTAGTAGTCAAAGGGAAGCATACAGTGTTCATTTGCAAATTTTACTTTTAAGCTTTGAACAATCACATAGTCCCCTCTAGTACTTAGAAGATTTATGTTCAGCAAAATACATTTCAAAGATAGTGTCCTAGCCACTCCAATAAAAGTCTCCCAAAATAAGTAGTATATAAATATGCAGATTTAATTTTATTTACTTTTATTTTGAAAACTTTGATTTCCAATGTAAAGAGCTCTATGGGTAAATGTTAATCGAATTTACAAATGCTTCTGGATAGAAAAATGATTCAATGCTTATGTACTGATGAATTTGCAGTACATTCTCCTCAGACTCCTTCAAATGTAGGAAATTATTTAAAGAGAATACTTTATCCATTGCTAAAGAGATTGAAACTTCCATTTTATAGCAAGTTTTTACCTCTTTGCAAAGTTATTTTTATTTACTATTATGATCATACATTTGGGGTCAGAACTGGGACCAAATATATGAAGTTCTTAAATAACATGAAGTCTAGCAATGCTATTTTACCATGAGTAGTGATTTCCCATTGTAAGTCTTTTATTGGTGTGTCATGTAAACAGAGACCTGATAAGATTTTAGCAATATTCTATGCAGCTTTACTAAAGTTTTTATTTAAGTAGATAGGCCAATTGTTAGTTTAAGCAATCATTGAAATTACAAATAATCTATTAACGTTGAGGAGGCCAGTGATAGTATCACCTGGCATCATTTTCTTGAAAGTATATTAGAAAGTTATTGGTAACTGGATTAATAAAAAGAAAGTTCAGATGAAACTTTTTCTAAGTTTTTTTTAACTTTTTAATCATAGGCCCATGGCATTTTAATATTGATATTTGACTACCAGACCTCAAATTAAAAGAATATCACACAAGGGAAAGCAATTAACTCAATTGCTTGGTTTTGTTACCTTTTAATTATATCATGTCTAACTTCATAATAGATTGTGAAATAAATTCTAATAAATTTTACTAGTAGATTTCTAGTAAATTTTCTTTGGTGTTGAAATAAAATTTTTAGCATAGTATTTTAAATACAACTTAGTATTTTATATCTCAGTTCTCAAAATGTATACCAAAATCTATATTAAACAGATTCATCTTATTATTACTTCCACTCGATATATGAATTTTCAGAAGCATTTTACTTTCTATTGAAATGATATTGTTAGAATTTCATGGAAATTTTGGCACATACTTGGATTTTTCACTTTTCATGTTCCTCAACTCAACTATGAAGACCTAAGCTATTGCATTAATATTTAAAATTTCACTCAAATATTACTCAAGTTAAATCATTCATTTTAAATTTTATTTCAAAGTTTCCCTTCATGACCTCAGGAGGGAAAGGAGACACTACCCATAGGACATGATCTGGAAAGAATAATGCCAGGAACAATGGATAAACTTTTATCCAAACAAATTAAATGTAATTGTGTCAGTTTTCTGCATATAGTTCCCTTTCTACATACATTCCTGCCTACATAATCATATATACATTAGATACTGAAACATATACAATGTGTGGCTTAAAAGAAATTTACATTTGATTATTCCTGTTTCATTAAATTAATTTGCAGTAGTTTTATATGAGCATGAATAAGTTTCAAGGGTCTTTTTTTTCTCCTTGCAGTTTACTGAAATGTTATGTTTTCCACAAAAATACTTACTTTCTCAGCTCTATCCCTGTGCATTATTAATTCAGTAAAATCCATTATCTAAATAGTTTATAAATATTCCATCTGGAGAAATACAATTTATCATAGCAGTATAGGAATAATATTGTTAGACTTCTAGTTATTGTCAACTCTTGAATATCTTCAAAAAATAGGATTAAACAACACTAATTTTAGCTTACTGATATATTACTCATTATACTAATGATACTCTTGCCTTTCATTCAATAAAAAAATGATTGGCCATTACTTTCAAATAAAGATTTCAATTTTATTTGTAAAAAAAAATGTCATTTATAGGTGATCCAATGATTTTCTTAATTCTTATATTTTAGAATTTTCACTTTCCCAGTTAAAAAAAAAGACAGAAAAATTTAATGAAATCCATCAAATTGATAATGGCAGTCACTAAGGAAAGAACAAAATTAAACTGCTCTATTAGCAGTGAAAGTAGGTCACCAAATATGAAAGGCAGTTTTTAGATCTAATTAAAAAGTTTCTACATATTTTGAGTATTTACTAGTCTTTTTTAGATAATGCATACAATATACAACAGGGTTGGCTTGCCAATATATTTTTAGTGACAAAATATATAAAGAAGCATTTTCACATCTTGCTCAGTATTGCTAAATTGCAAAACATTGCTAAGTGTTATTGTCATAAATTCAAAATGATTAAAAGGAAATCAAAGTTGCAAGTGTTGCTTTAAAGCACTCAATTATTTAGAGAACTTTGTCTTAAGAGTCAGTGATTGTATTCACAAATCATTAGGAATAGATCACAAAAGGTATATATGAGAAAAGCAATGTATCCATCAAATACACAATCTTATATAGGAAACATTCGTGTCCTCAATATTACATTTGCACTTTAATCCATTGAAAAGGAATGAACACCCATTAGAAGGAAAATAAATAACCCAACATCAGGAAATGCCATTTGCTGCATATGGATATTCTTTCTTAATTTGTTATTCAGTTATTTACTATACCTACCCAGAACTTTTCACTTTTCAACAAATACGTTCCCTTATTTGTATATAAACTCTTAAACAAAGAGAATCCAACCTAAGCTTATTGTAATTCCTGCAAATATTACTTATGTTAATGTGGCATATGCTGCTCATTAAAACCTGTACCATAGAGCAAACCATCGCCTGGCGGGATACACATCATTTCAATACAGCATTGCAATATAAACACCCACACACCACAATACACACACACACACACACACACACACACACAGGCACACACACACCATCAGTTTCAACAAACTCTGATTTCCCTTTAGTCCATTCATAAATGCCATGATCCTAAGTAGGAACAACCTGTCATTACCTTTAAACATACTAAAGAATCTAGCGAGGAGGGTTTAATTTTCTTTTAAACTTCTCAGAGTACTACATGGTCATAATTAGAAATAAAATACTGCCATGGCTATTTGGCAATTAACATCGTGGGTTGTAAAACTGGAGGATCTTTCTTTCTTTCTTTCCTTTCTTTCTGCTTTAAATTGACAAACAAGGTAATTGTTTGAACTGGTATTAGAGTAAAAACACATTTTAGGTTTAGGCAATCCAAAATTCTCTCTTAAAGTCTTTTAGAAGACAGCAGAAAATAAAAGCACATCTTTAGTTTACTCTCAGAGGAAACTGCTTTATGCTGAGGCACCTTAAGGACCTGAAAAGGTTTCAGTGAGAACGTGCTTTGAAGAGCGTTAGCCCTGCGGGGCAGGGCTGTTTGCTGTACCTAGCTTACCTTCATTGGAAGGTTGGAGAATCAGTTCCCCGAAGCAGTTGAGAATGGAGCAGCTGAGAAGGAGGAGGATGGAGAGGTGACAATCCATGTTGCTGGTGCAGAGGGCAGTGAGAGGAGCATATCTCCATGAAGCATGCCACTGATGTGAGGGGGAGCGCTCTGATTGCTGGAGAAGTTACCATGCTCCGCTCGCAGGCTGATGTCAAGTTTGACACTGGAGATAAGGAGGAGTCTGGCTGCCTTTCCTCGAACCTCGCTCAGGGACTTCCCTGGGTCCTAGTGCCGTCGGAAGCGAGCGCTGTAGAGGAACGCGCTGCACGCGGAGGAGCCTCGGAGACTCGCAGACTGCTCTGTGAGCAAGGGGTGGGGCTGGGGGGGAAGGGTGCGCCGCCCATAGGCAGGAAATCCAGAAGTTGTGATGGGGCAGTGGTAGAGAGCAGTGGAAGGTATGGAAAAACACCCGCTCTTTATTTCCAGTGAAAAGCAACTGTTTTATTGTTTGCTATACATGCTCTGTAGGTTAATTCCCTGAAGAAACCAGAAACCCTGATAGGAGTGTCATATGGCAGTGTGAGTGGAAGAGAAAGTGAAATGCCAGAAGATGTTTGTATTATAAGAACAGGAGCCTTTCATTTTAAAAAGAAAAAAAAAAAAAAATCAAAGATGATTGTATAATTCAAAGGAAAATTAGGATTATTCCTTCACTACGTTCAATATAATCCTAACTCTTATGAGTCCTTTGTGGTGCAGGAGGACACTAACACACACCCCAGATCAGGAAGTCTTTCAGTTCTGTACCAAGTGGTCTCAGGGCTTTCAAATAGACTTGGCACAGGGATTTCGATGTACATTGGGTATACTTTAATTTTCCAAACTGAGGAGTAACCTTCACCATGCTAAAGAAGTGAACAAACCTAGCCCCAGGAATAGCTGCTGGGCAGCATTTACTTTTTTCTGTGCTGTGGGTATAATACAAATCAAACCTGAAGTTCTTGACAGCACATCGCTACCCCTCTCCCTCACCATCCCTGTTAAGATCTCTGGGTTCTGTGAGATAAACATGGCATAATTCACAACTCCACTTTCGGCTTTTCAGCCACTTCCAATCTGATAATAGTTGGACACTGTTCTTCTTTAACATTCCAAATCCAATGCCTAAATAAAGTGTCCTAGCACTTTCTCACTTTACACCATGGCCAGAAATGATTTCTCTTATTTCCAGTTCCCTTGCTGGATAATATAAGTGCAATCTATTTCAGCTGAATAATTTTGTGATTTATATTTTGAGAACTATCCTCACTTATCCTTAAAACATCCCCCAGAAAATGATTACTCAAATATCCTCCTTCTCATCTCTTTTCCTATTCTGAACAGAAAACAAGACTTAGATTCCTTGCACAACTCCAGAAAGTAAGGATAGGTTGACAACTTTAAGATCAGTGATCAATTTTAGAGCACTAAGTTGTAGAATCTAAATAAGGGTTTGAAAAGGCCTTGCTAATAACATATTCATTTCACAAACACGATGTTTTTAATGAGAGAACACAATTTTCACATGAATTGAAGTTAAGAGCTTCTGAGAATAGCTTGTTGGCTGGGGTGGGGGGTTGGGAGGTGGGTTGAGGAAGTGAGAGGAAGAGTGGCCCTGCTCACTTTCTATGTATGCCTTGTTACTTTGTATCTCTAACTTCTTCCCACATTATGTCACCGGAGGCTGTATAACCCTCTTCAAGTGCCAAGTCTGTCAGAATTGAAAATAATGACAGATACTGAACAGAGGACTCAGATAATGGTGACTCTGGGATTTTTTTAAAGTTGCAACACAACTTTAGTCTTTCCATAAGGCACAGTTCCATTGTTCTAGGGTTAGATAAGATTTTTCTGAAACTTGAAAGAAAATAAAGTCTTATTTGGAATGGCAGTTTATAAACATTTTGGAAAAATATGCCAATGTGCTGATATCCACATGCATTGGCTTCCCCTTACACTATTCTCTCTTCACAATTAACTGCTGTCACTGGGGAAAGAGGCATTCATGTTTGAAGGAAACTACAATAGTGTGAAAATGGGTAAGAAGCAATTCTTGGCCTGGGAATATAATATAAACAATACAAGATCTCTCCATTGTAGACTCTCTAAATCAAGAGACATCAAACAATAAGTAAAGTATTTCCACAATCTGAAATACTTATTAAAAATCCCTCTGCCCACCACAGATTTACTGAATTAAACCTCTGAGGCTGGGACCCAGGAACCTGAAATGTGACAAGCTCCTCAGGAGATCCTTGTGGTGATCCCAAAATTTGAGAACCATTGCTGAGTGTGAAGAGGGAAAATCAGAAACAGAATGATGAGATCTGAAGCAATTTTAAAAGTAAAACTAAAGTACTATGAGCTGAACTACAATCTAGTAAAAAAGAAAGAAAACACAAGATGAAATTAAAATATATGCGTGAGGTGAAACAAACCCGAAGAAAATCTGGATTTGGGCTTTGAGGAAGAGGGCGATGACCAACCTCTGCAATGTTTAGTTTACCTAATATTTCAGTTTAACAGGATGTGAATGTCTAACATGTGCCTTATCTTGTGCTAGACGCTGAGGGTAAAATCATGAAGAAGACCTTGTCCCTGTCCTTTAAAACAATTTAGAATCCAATATGGCAGGTGTTAGATAGAGGTAGAATTTTTTTATAGTGTGGGGTGACGGTTGGGGACAATTCAAGTTGGGGTTAAAGGATATTCTTCTAAAGGAATAGATGGCGATTGAGTGGCATAGAAAAGATTTATTTTGAAGAGGAGAGAGACTATATTTGAAAAGCATGCCTTCTGGAAGAAATAACAAATGCCTCTATTACTGGAGCATAGATTTTTGAGGTGAGGTGAGAGGGTATGAAAAAGAGGAGGCAGGAGGGATAGGAAAGAGGAAGGTTAAAAAGAATTTTGCGAAGTCTTCTAAGGAGTTGGGCTTGAAAGTGATATGGGACAGAAGAGAGACCTACTCAATTTGCATTTTAAAAAGATCATTTTGCTGGGCAATTGGGAGGTTCAGTTGGTTAAGCAGTTAAACTTCTGACTCTTGATTTCAGCTCAGGTCATGATCTCAGGACTCTGAGATCAAGTCCCACATCAGCCTATTCTCTCAGCGGCAATTCAGCTTGTGATTCACTCTCTTCCTTTCCCTTTCCTTGCCTCTCCACCCCCCCAACCGCCCCCCCCCCACCGTGCTCATCCTCACTCTTACTCTGTCTCTCTAAAATAAATAAATCTTAACAAAATAAAATAAAAAGAAAAAGATCATATTGGTATATTTAAGTGGGGGAGAGTAAAAAGGAAGCACAAACACCAGTTAGGAGCCAAGAGACCAATTGGAATCCCTTTGCAACAGAATAGCCAATATCATGTGGTGATAGAAGTGGGGCTCTTTTTTTTTTTTTAAGATTTTATTTATTTATTTGACAGACAGAGATCACAAGTAGGCAGAGAGGCAGGCAGAGAGAGAGGAAGGGAAGCAGGCTCCCTGCTGAGCAGAGAGCCTGATGCGGGGCTTGATCCCAGGACCCTGGAATCATGACCTGAGTTGAAGGCAGAGGCTTTAACTCACTGAGCCACCCAGGCACCCCAGAAGTGGGGCTCTTGAATCATACTAAATTGGTGACTGCTCTTACTCTATTACTCTTAGTAAAATTCTAGTAATAATAGATCCTTGTGATAAGGATGTTGTAGGATTAGATAAGATTCGGGATGGTACAGATAAAGTCTAAGCCTAGTGCTTGACACGTTAAAAACATCATATATATATATACATATATATATGTATATATATTTTTAAATCTTGATCTAGAAGAGAGATCTAGAAGGTATGATGCTGAACACTTCATCATAGACTGATTACAAGAAATGAGGTGGATGGAAGTTTCTAGGAGGCCTTTCAATCTCTGGCTTGAGGGAGAGGGTAGTCAGGAATGTGAAAGCAAAGATGGGCATGAGATACAACAATTTCTGTTTTAGGTGTATCTACATAAAATGGCCCAAGGAAAAGTCAAGGGTAGATGAACTACTAGGAGACAAAGATCCTAACTGGAGTTCTTCTTTTGGGAATAATTTCTTGCAAATAATTATTATTTTTTTAAAAAAGGAGGCTCATCCACATAAATCAAGTGTTGGCAGAAAGATGAGTTGGCCACGGATGAAAGAAACCCTAGCATATACCAATACTTAGAGGACAGGAAGAAATAGAGATTAGAGAGCTAGAAGAGATGAACATATCATTAAAACTTTTTAAGGGTTTCACAAAGAATTCATGGCCAGAAGTGCATGCAAGAAAAATATTCAATAAAATATCGACTGAATAGTGACAGCTGGATTTGACAGCCAAAGATTTTGATGACTTGGGTGGTTGCAGTTCTGGAGGAGTAATTGGGCATCACGTAAACATTGAGCTGAGGGAGTAAATGGAGTGAGGAAGTAGAAAGATAAATGTACTATTTTTTTCAAGAAGGTGAACTTAAAGGAGAAGTCATGCCTAGGAAAGGAAAAAGCAAGAGGTGATAAGAGTACTAAAAAATGGGAGAGGGTTGCAAGATTCTTCTCTCATGTGCTTGACTGACCAGTGATACAAATAACTGAGAAGAACTTTGGTGGATCAAATTTGGGGTATGGAGAAAAGGTGGGGAAGTAATGGCTTTTGTGAGGGACATGGCAAGATACAAGTGTAGATATTCAAGCCAATAGTTAGAAGATAAGCCCAGAAGGGAAGGCAGGTTAGACACTGCAAGTTAAACACTCATTAGTGAACTGGTAATAGCTTAACCCACTGGAATAGATGAAATTGTCCAGCAGGGGGCGCCTGGGTGGCTCAGTGGGTTAAGCCGCTGCCTTCGGCTCAGGTCATGATCTCAGGGTCCTGGAATCGAGTCCCGCATCAGGCTCTCTGCTTGGCAGGGAGCCTGCTTCCCTCTCTCTCTCTCTCTGCCTGCCTCTCCATCTACTTGTGATTTCTCTCTGTCAAATAAAATAAATAAAATCTTAAAAAAAAAAAATTGTCCAGCAGGGTCATAAACAGTCATAAACATAAACAGTGGGGGGGAATCAATTCTCTTAAATAAAATATTCAAAAAGCAGACAGAGGATGTATAATTATCAGAATTAATTGAGTAGGAGTAAATGTTATAAAATAAAGTTAAGAGAGAATGAGTTGGAGATGGTAAGACAGATGAAAATTTCAGAAAGGGAGAGAATCAACAACAACAACAACATCAACAAAAAAGATGTTTTCAGTGAATAGAAAGACCAAAGGACTGGGAATCCCCACCCAGAAAATCATACTTAGAGCTGCAAAATTCTTTAGAGCTTATCATTTTACAGTTAGAGAAAGACTAAAACATTAGTGACTTCATTCTGTTCACACGGTCAAAGACAACAATAGAGAAAGTATCTGAAAGCTCTTGCCAGTATGCAAAGAAAACATTAGAAAAAATACTTACGAGGAACTTTATAGGAAATCTTCCATTACCTAAGTGTTCGATGCTGATTAGAATAGAATAACCTGGGGCGCCTGGGTGGCTCAGTGGGTTAAGCTGCTGCCTTCGGCTCAGGTCATGATCCCAGAGTCCTGGGATCGAGCCCTGCATCGGGCTCTCTGCTCGGCAGGGAGCCTGCTTCCTCCCCTCTCTCTGCCTGCCTCTCTGCCTGCTTGTCATCTCTCTGTCAAATAAATAAAAAAATAAAAAATCTTTAAAAAAAAAAAAAAAGAATAGAATAACCCAAGAAAACCTCTTGAAGAGTTGTGATTTTTGGGGACAGTGACTAAATTTTGGACTTGAAAATAGTCACAGTAGGTTGCACAAATTAATTTACTGTATTGTAACTAATATTCCCTGAATTAACCTATCTCTACTTTAAACATGCAAGTTTATGCTATCAATATAAAAATGCCTGAATTATTAAAAAATGCTAATTGTAAGTTACGAAGATTTCGTTTGATTTTTATAAAGTCGTCAAAAGGAAAGTAAAAAAAAAAAAATCAGAAATGTGATTTGCTTGTCAGGATCAACCAGTGCTATCCAAAACATTCTATTACACTGACTTTTATTTTTTATTTTTTTTAAAGATTATTTATTTATTTATTTGACAGAGAGAGATCACAAGTAGGCAGAGAGGCAGGCAGAGAGAGGAGAGGAGGAAGCGGGCTCTCTGCTCAGCAGTGACTGGATCCCAGGACCCTGAGATCATGACCTGAGCCGAAGGCAGCGGCTTAACCCACTGAGCCACCCAGGCGCCCTACACTGACTTTTGTAACTACCTCTGAAACATTTCTTCATTTTAAAAAACAGACTTTACTACTACCATTACTTCCTAATCTTCCATTTCTCTTCCCAAAAGACAGTCAAAATAAGCCAAGAGTCCATCTTAAAATCTAAGGAAAACATCCCAAAGCTCTGAGCAAATTCTGAGCAAGAGCACATGGAGTTTGAGGTGGTGGGGAAATGAGGGAGCATTTGGCTGAAACAGAACCAGTTTCATAGAACTTTTGAGTCTAATTTTTGAGAAAAAATCATATGTATTTACACACATACATTCTATGTATATACTCACATACATACATGCACATGCGGAGGAAATACTGTATTGATACTCTACCCAATAATGTTTTCTAGAATGGGTTGTCTCAATTTTTAACAGGCAGAAGATTGGGAGCTTGTAAAAATGCAGACTCTGACTTTGGAAATCAAGCACAGGGCCTGAGATTCTGTATTCTCACAAGTTCTTTACACCATGTCTTTTGCAGGTCTGATAATACTTTGCATAGTAGAGTTCTAGAATATATAGATCTTGTTTGGATAAATTAGTATAAATATGTAGATATCACATAAATACAAGCATAAACATATTAAAAAGTCAGATGGTTAAAAATAGATGAAATACATGGTCCAATGGATTCAACTTTATCTTTCAGTAAATTTCCAGATAAACCTAATGCTCCCACAAACTAGTTAGATAATACTGTAATAAGCTAAATCACTCTCTTCTTGTAGGTAAGTAGTCAAGACTAATTCACCATTACTATGAATTCTTCCTCTGCTTTTATCTAAATCACTCTTGTAAGCATCTTATAATATACTGATCTGCCTTGTTATTGGAGTGTTTAAAGGGTATGAACTGTCTACCCAATATTTTAAGTTCTTTAATGACAAAATAAATATCAAACATTATCTAGAAGAGAGAGGATACTGCTCAACACAAGAATGTATAATAATCTCTTTCATTTTATTTTAGAATATGTTGAACATGTGATAATTACAGTTTGATAATAATTTCTCAAGGTATGTAATTGAGGCCAAATTTCAACTATCCAAGGGGATTTGCAAAGCTTAACCTGCATAAGAAAACCATTGTAAAAACAAACCCATGACTTAATTCAAAATGAATTTGTGTTTACAAGTACTAGGACATTTATCTAACGATGAAAAATTAATATCCCTTATTTCTAATGGATTAATTTTAATTACAAAATAGCATTTTAATTTTCTTGATATACTGATAGGTAGTTCAGTAAAACAAGTATTAGAAATATGGCTTAATGATGTCATATATATATCATACATATATGATTTTGGCTCAGGTAAAAATGTAGCTGCAACCAGAGTAATTTTCAACAAAAAGCAAAAAGTGATAAAGGATTATTAACTAGTCCATGAACGTATTTTGAGAACACATGGCTTCAATTTTGTTTCTCAAGTATCTTGTAAGCCTGAACATAAAATAGAATTACTCAATACAGAAAAATTAACTGATTATGTGCTTGTCTAACCATAGTCATCTATTCAGCTGGGAACCAGAAAAATAATCCATATTAAGTCATAGGGATCTTATATTCAACAGTGTCAAACATTTGTGATTTTTCACGGATGCTCTTGTTTCTACAAGTGCCCAAATAACCTCACCTGCTTTTCCAATTTGTCCCCTGGACTGTGCTGTGGGTCAGTGATCCCTATTATGTCATGTCAATACAGTGGTTAAATAATGATAAATAATTTAAAATGTGGCAGGTAATCCACGTCTTAATGTCAATCATCTTTACCCATACAGCATTTCCCAAATTAAAATGGAAGCTAAACTCAAGTTCTTATATATCCAAATATATTTCCTTAAATAAAAATTATGTATTTTGCATATTTGTTTGAAGCTCAAAGGAAACTGAATTTTAAAAATAAATCAAGGTCAAAGGAATTGCTCCTAAAACATTTAAATGTAATTACAAATATACTAATGACATCATTTTTCTTCTAATAAAATAAGATACCTCCCCCAGTTCCTAATCATAGCAATTAAATGATTCAAAATATGCGTGTTGTATTCTTATTATTTCAAGTGTACTCACTTAGCAATGTCTATTATTTAGTTAGTTTGGGCTCAAATAATCAACAGTTCTTTTTTTGAAACCCTTGTACAAGTAAAGCCCGAGTAAAAGAGTGGACCTCTTTAAAATCACTTTAGTGTACAATAAATTTACAAGTCACACTCACATATAAGAATCTTGTCTGTTGGAGATACATCACATCAAAACCCATGAAAGGTTGATGTCATATGCCAGTACTCACTTCACTCGATTTCATGAAAGATCTAGGAAGTTGCTGTAGGCCATGCGGTCCACTAGAGGGCTCTGCAGAAGCAGCAGCCACTGCAGGGGAAGATTCAGGTGTGTAGATCAGCTCATTGACAAAAAGCACAGAGGTCTTCCTGGGAGTTAGCACAACTTTATTTTTAGGTTTAGTTTGATTGGTCTCCTGATTGCTAGTAATTAAGAAGGGTTATGGAGGCCTATGTGTGAGTTTTATCTGCTCATACAGCCTTCTTTTACTTCCCTTATCTGGACCCAGTGTTGAATTCATCATAACACTAAAGAATCAAGAAAACAAAGAATCACATTTGATTTCTGGTCTAAAGAGATCTATTCATGTCTACATTAACAGGTGTTGAGATAAGTGGTACAGTTTCTTCTTTATGATTCTCTCTTCCACAGAGTTTCCTTGTTAAACTTCCACATTGAAATGGACGACGAGAATGTGTGAATGTAAGATTTGCAGTATATTTGAGATGCTTTTAGCAAAATACGAGTTAATAAAATTTACTGAAAAAGTTAAAGGAATATGGTGAAAGTGACAGTGACGCAGAATCTCCAAAATGGATAGTCATGTATATGGCACCTAGGGTGGACAGAAGACAGACTCACCTGTTGTATTAATGGTAAAGGTGCTACCGAGAGCAACAACTATAGCAAACACACAATAATTTGGTTTTAGCACTTTAAATTTATAAATTTACATCTTTAAGAAGGGAACCAAATAAAAATGTATAGAACAAATATTCTAATATCCTTTTTGGACAAAAGTATACCTGATGTTCCCATGGAATGTGTCTAACTCTCATTAGTAAAAGCGACACCCCATCATGATTTTCAAGAGAGACATGATGCAATCTTTGAATTTGAATAAGTACAGAAAATTATCATAGGGTTGAGCTTTTCCACTGGAGGATAACATGCCTAACTTAGAAATACAAATTTATTTTCTATATTTGCTGCAAAAACATGAATTATCTATTTTTAATAAACTTCAGATTGAAAGTTTGCATAATTTCCACAATATTGTTTCACAATCTTCTAACTTAGAACTATTTTTGATGGGTTGATGGAGATCCTAACATAACAAATAAGCCAAACATAACAAATACCACACTATGACAAGCCTGATGAAGCCCAGAATACTGCACTTTCAGAAATGTAAAGATGACTGTGAACACTAAGTCGTCTATAGACTGACCACCTGTCTCCAAAGTTTGAGACTGCCAAAAAGATGAATTCATCCAAAATGCCACATAATTAGTAAATAAAATGTGAATTGCAGGAGAGCAAAGGTTTTGGTCCGTTTTGTTCACTGCTGTTATCCTAGCATCTAGAACGGAAGCTGGCATATTGTAGGTCCACAATCAATATTTGTTGAATGAGTGAGAACATAATTCACATTCATGATAATGTACTTAAAGCTTTGCTCTATATTCTGCTTTGTCCCTTTTTCAGACTCACTTTATGCCAGACTTCAACACTCTATATAACAGCTTCATTTTTTAGTTTTCTTTTCAAATTGTTTAACATAGCCCAGAAACAAAGGCAGAAGGAGTTACTCACGTAGCAGTGAATTAAGATTTACTCCATTATATTTGGATAAATTAATACATTTGCCTTTTGGACAGTAAACTTAAACTAGCATTTTTATACCCCCATCCCTTGAAAAACATAGACAAAACTAGGTTGACTAGACAATATTAAGGGTCATTTAATTGAACTATTGACCCTAGAAAGAGGTATCTGGAAATTATTCTTCAGGCAACCATTGACCGAACAGTAAAAAACCTTTGTCTGTATATTGATTGAATTTATTTAACAATCTTTATGTTAACTTATTTATTTCCATTTGTAATAAATTGACTTTATACAGAGGAATTCAAAGAATGATAGAAACAAGACAAAACTACAACTTAACAAAACAGTGCAAATAATTCAATTTATAAAGTTCTTCTCTTTATTTTAGTTTTTAAAATTTAAAATCCTCGAATTGCAGTATTTTATTTTGAGGGTTTACCCCACAAAATAGGGAGAAGCCATGCTTATACCTTTAAAATCCCAATAAGTCAAACCATACAATCAGAGATCTCTAGGCCTCATGCTTATATAAATAATAAGAAAATAACTGTTAGGTATGAATATTTGAAATGATTACTGGAGAAATCAGTTGTTATATCTGGTCAAATTTCAATTTTAGACCTCCTCAAAAAAAGCCATTTAATGTCCATAAAGTTTAATTTATATTTTTAATTAATTATACCACATGTAAGTGATCTTCATTTTAGAGCCATCAGTATTTAGCAAAGTAACAATATGTATTTTCTTATTTGCTTAATAACTCAGTGTGGAATAGAATAAATGCAGCATCTGATTTCAAAAGAGAGCCTGGTAAGCAGCTGTGAGATTTACAGGTTTTACTTGCCCTCTGGACAAGCATATTACAGAAAAAAATAGTGCAGCTCAAGTTCTTTCATGTCATTCTATACGTCACAAGTCAGCTCATACCTAGTATAGAGTCTTTTATTTGTTTAGTTTATCTTCCTCATCAATATTCAACTACCTGAATATCCTTATGTAGCCACTTGCATTATTTTTTATCAATCTCAAGACTATAAGGAAAGAAACTAGAGAAAAATCTTAATACTTTAATCATGATATTTAAAGAAAAAAAAACATAGCTTCTTCATCTTTATTAGTATATTTAGTTACTCAAGAATATAAGAATAAGCAGGGTTAGCTTTGGGTGAAGAAAATCTTCCTAGTAGGGCTAAAAACAGAAGTCAGCCCATTTAACACTTTGCTGAGAGAGATTATTATAGAGAGGATTTCCAACTTGGAAAAAATGAGTCTTTATTCCCTTGGATGCTTCTTTGTTTTATGGAGCATTGAAGTCCTAGAATTAAGGCAGTGAATAATATTTCAGTAAGACTTCCTATACTGAGAAATTCTTCAAAGCAGTCTTAGGCCATGGAAACCTTGAAACATATTTCAGCAGGTCATATTGTAATAGAATAACTTGAAAAATTATGGAGGAAAAAGAAAATGGCAGATGTAAATTTCATGTATAGAAAATTCATAATATCCCTTACATCATCTCAACACCCTAAATATGTTCTACGACATATTTTTGCTCAATAACAAACTCTCTAGAAAGCAGTAAGTTCTTGGAGAAATAGGGTAAATACAACATTAAGTAATAGAAACAATGATTCAATCTGCTGGATCAAGACACCATTTTCTACCACTTTATGCTGTGTGCAGGAGCACTTAACAAATATTTAGAAATTCCTACTTGAGGCATCTGGGTGGCTCAGCTGCCTTTGGCTTAGGTCGTGATCTCAGGACTTGGAGATTCCCAGCCCCCATCATTGGGCTACCTGCTCAGCAGGGAGTCTGCTTGTCCCTCTCTCTCTGCTACTTGTGCTCTCTCTCTCTCAAATAAATACAATCTAGAAGAAGAAGAAGAAGAAGGAGGAGGAGGAGGAGGAGGAGAAGAAGAAGGGGAAATTCCTACATGATCTCCTTTGAGGACTTTTTGAAGAGGTCTTCTGAAGAAAAAAAAAATTTTTTTAAAGATTTTTATTTATTTATTTGACAGACAGAGACCACAAGTAGGCAGAGAGGCAGACAGAGAGAGAGGAGGAAGCAGGCTCCCAGGACCCCTGGGATCATGACCTGAGCTGAAGGCAGAGGATTTAACCCACTGAGCCACCCAGGCGCCCCTGAAGAAAAATCTTTTATCTGTACTTACCTACCTATCAACTGGCAAATCAGCTAGCATACTTGGGGAAGAAGGCTACTAATGTAGAAATTTGTCTTACCACTTGCTAATGAATGGCTTCCAGGGGAAGGACAGACTGGGTAATTAAACCATGATAGGCAGAAACTGGAACAAGAAGTGAAGATGAAAGTAAATGTTCAAGCTCAGGACATACAGAAGGCATGAACTCTAGAGCTAATTTGTAACAGGCCACAATTAAAGATCAATAGATGTAGTTTATTTGTGATTTATATGGAGCCATTTTTTCTAATGCTTAGTATTCCTGTATTTTTCTTCTATGCAAATAAAAATGGCAAGTGAAGTAAAATGAAAGTAAAAAGTAATACAATATTATGAAGTACATAATACAGTATTCTGAAGGTACAGGTACATCTCCTCCCCCACCCCTTGCTGTTTATCAGCTGTCTTAGGGGCTTTAACTGAAGCGGTTTTCCTAAAAATAGTCCTTTGATTAAGAAGCACTACCTTTTTCTTTTTTTATTTTTCTTTTTTTTTTTTTTAAAGATTTTATTTATTTATTTGACAGAGAGAAATCACAAGTAGTCGGAGAGGCAGGCAGAGAGAGAGAGAGGGAAGCAGGCTCCCTGCTGAGCAGAGAGCCCGATGCGGGACTCGATCCCAGGACCCTGAGATCATGACCTGAGCCGAAGGCAGCGGCCTAACCCACTGAGCCACCCAGGCGCCCCAAGAAGCACTACCTTTTTCTTCATGGGTTTTACAATTCCAGAAATTATGTGTTTTAAAAATAAAATTTAGAAAAGTACAAATTGAATTAGGTATTAAGAAAATATGTTGATTTGCTAAATATATTTTTTGCTATTTGACATTATACTGTTGATTTATGTTTCCTATTGAGCTTTTTAAAACAGCTAAATTGGATGAAAAATATATAATATGAAATAATATTAATTTAGAAAGTTGATAGAGAGTGTATCTGTGGTTCAGTGGAGAGAGCCAGCATGTCACTTCCACTCCTCCAAAGATATATCAACCAGAAAATAGAGAGCTATATATAGTAGCTATAACCACCAGGTAACATGATCTGTCTCTTACCAATAGCAACATTTAATTTCAGACTCTTGGCCATAATCAAAAATTAACTGCAATGACCTGAATAGAGTTCATTAGCCCTAACTTGTCTGTAGAGTTCCACTGTTTATAAAAGATACCTAAAATATTGTGAAACCACTGACACTTTATTTAGTAGGAGAAAGAGAAAATTCTTGTCGTTAATCAGAACTTACAAGTTCACTCTAACCAGGGTAAACAGGTTAATTTTGTACAGTGACATGAATTCCAAGGGGATTTAAGATCAACATGTTTGTCTAAGGGAATGATGACAACTGCTTGAATGTAGTGATTACAATCTTGACAATAAGACTCTTTTATTTAAAGCGCATGTGAACATACACAAAAAACCTCTTTGGATTAGTGAATATCAAGGAGAGATAATTATTTTTGTCATATTATGATAAAATTCTAGTTATAAAATTCTAGTTGCACCACTAGAATAAAAGATTGAGAAATCTACAGGCTAAAATTAGAAGGATTTTTTTTACTTCTATTACATTTTACAGACCCAATATACTTGAGTATATTATTGTGGTTATGGGAGCCATGTTATAATACTGTAAATAAATGATTTTACAATGATACAGTTATTTAATTTGAATGAGGACTTTGGAAATAAGATTTTTTTTAATATAAATATAAACTCCCGATAATCACATGGAAATATAATAATTTGGTTTGTTGTCTTTAATTTCAGGAATTAATAGTTGAATAATAGTCAAAAAGTTACACTGTCCCAAACTTTCTGAGCGAAGAAAAACACAAAAGTTTACTCAACATGAATACAATAAATTTCCAGAGATTAGCAAAACCTATGAGTTAACAGAAAAAGCCTCATTCTGAGAAGTTTCTGTCTCATTTCCACCCAAACTTAATATGTAATCCTAAACAAAAGTCTCTGTTGTTCTACTGTCAATCTGCAAAATGAGGTTTTGTTTTGTTTTGTTTGGCCTGTGATATATAAGATTGTCTACAACCTTAACACTAGAAAGTAAATCAAAGTAAAATTACATTTTAATTTACTACACCATTTTTTTTTTTATTTACCTCAATCAGACATTGTACTATTGGTTATAGTAACTGGTATGCTGAAACAGGTAATCTCAATAGTCATATATTTGTCTGCCTTGCCAGAGCATATTCATATCATTATGTATTTTGTCATTTTTTTCTTTAAAACTAAAGCTTCAAATACTATTAGATTTTTTTTAAGATCTTATTTATTTATTAGAGAGAGAGTGTATGCATGAGAGAGAGAGAGAACAGGGGCAGGGACAGAGGAAGGAGAAACAGGCTCCCTGCTGAACAGGGAGCCCGACGTGGGGATAGATCCAAGGACCCTGGAATTGTGACCTGAACTGAAGGTAGACATTTAACCAACAGAGCCACCAAGGAGTCCCCCAAATACTATTAGATTAACAAATGATGCCTAAGTTACTAGTTGTCTTCTACCCATCTGATTCCCAGGAAGCAAGGCAGACAGCTCATTAGATGAGTCTCTTCAGAAAAAAACATGACAAAGCTAAGTAATATTGAAAGATGTGCAAGGCATCTACATACAAATTCCCTAGGTCTTCACCCACCCTACTACCTCTCTCATATTAACATGACTTAAAAGTTGTATTTGAACAAAGGGGTATTTCTCTTATATATACAATGTTTGAAATTTACAAAATATAAGGGAAAAAAAACCTTAACAACACCTTCATTTATATTCTTCCAGTTTTGTTTGTTCCTTTGTATGTATACATTTACATAGTTCTGAGCTTTTAACAAATAAAAATCCATCAGGCTATTCATTTTCTGGCATTTTAAGCATGTTATTACCAACATTATAAAACCACTTTCGTAGTTACATCAACATTGAGTCCTGTGAACATATCATACTTTGACGACTTTTTTTCCAATTTTAAATTATAATTTTCATTATGTATGTATTTCATTATGTATAATTTTCATATATTTTCATTATGTAAATTCACTTGAATTTTAACCAGTGTATATACCTGCGAAACACCCTGAGGAACATGATGTAGAATATTTTCATTACCCACAAAAATATTCTCCCTCCTGGTCACATTCCATTGCTGCCTCTGTTTCTCCGTCCCAGACAACAATTGATCGACTTTTAGATACAATTCATTAGATTGTATTTCCCAACATTTTAATTAAATGGAGGCTTACAGTATGTATAATTTTTTGTCTAAATTGCATCATGTAGGGGAATGAGTTTCAGATCATCTATGTGGTATGCATGAGTAGTTTGTTTCTTTTGGTTGCTGAGAATTATTCCATTACATGGATATAACATTTTTTTTAACCCATTTTCCTCTGAGTAGGCATTTGGGTTTTTCCCAGTTTTTAGCTATTGTGAATAAAGTTTGTAGAGAAATTCATGTATAAATATTTTTTGAGTATTTTCATTTCTAGTGAGTAAAAACCTAGAAATGAAATGACTAGATCATAAGATGGCTGTATTTTAGCATTTTTTAAAAGATTTAATTTATTTATTTGACAGAGAGAGACAGTGAGGGAGGGAGTAGGCTCTCCCTGCACAAGCAGGGGGAGAGGGAGAGGTAGAAGCAGGCTCTCCACTGTGCAGGAAGCCACCGGATATAGAACTTGATCCCAAGACCCTGCACTCATGACCCTAGCCAAAGGCAGATGTTCAACAACTAAGCCACCCAGGCGCTGTATTTTAAGAATTTAAAGGAACTTTTTGATTTCTCAAAAACAGTGTATTAGAGAACCAGTTGTTCAAAAAACCCTTGTCCACACTTGACATATCAACTTAGTCATCCTAATGGTAAGTAGTGATTTTTTACTGTGGCTTTTGGTCACACTTTTCCTGATGATTAATGTATCTTCTTGATGTTATGCATCTTTTCATGTGATTATTGACCAGTTTTTATATCCTATTTGTGACATCCATCCAAATATTTCACCCATTTTTAATTGGTTGTCTGCATATTATTGAGTTATGAAGATTAGTTATATTTTCTGAATAGAAATTCTTTGTAAGATAAATGTATTGTGAATATTTTCTCTTATCTTTTGGTTTATCTTTCTGTTGTTTTAAAACTGTATGTTGAAATATAAAAGTTTTTAACTTTGAAAAGTCCAATATATAATCTTTTTTCCTTTATATATTGTGTTTTTTGTCCTACCTAAGCAGGTTTTGTCTGCTTCAAAGTGCCAAATGTACTCCTATGTTTTTCTTCTTGATTTTTTGTAATTCAAGCTTTTCTATTTAAGTATTTGACTGATTGAGAGCTAATTTTTGTATGTGGTATGAGGTACAGTTAAATGTTCACTTCTCCCCTACGTGAATAGCCAGTTATTCTAGCACTATTTATTCAAAATACTTTTTTAAATCATTGAATTGTTTTGACATGTTTGTCAAAAACAACATAGCTTATGTGTATAGATCTATTCCTGGATTCACTATTCTGTTTCACTAATCTATATGTCATTTCATCAATACCACACTGTCTTGATTGCTAGGGATTTAGATGAAGTCTTTAGATTGTCCTATAATTTAGGTCTCCCTTCTAAACATTGCCTTGGCTTTTCTAGGTCATGTGTGTTTACATATACAATTTTACGTGAGATTTATAATTTCTGCAAAAAACGTTCTAAGAATATGACTGAGATTGCAATTAGATTAAGAATTGCTATCTTGAAAATATTGAGCTTCCTTTATATGAATGTTATATTTACATTATTGATATCTTCTATAATTTCTCTTAGCAATGTTTCTTTTTATAATGAAGACTTTTTTTTTTTAAGATTTATTTATTTATTTATTTGACAGAGCGAGATCACAAGTAGGCAGAAAAGCAGGCAGAGAGAGAGAGGAAGGGAAGCAGGCTCCCTGCTAAACAAAGAGCCTGATGTGGGAATCGATCCCAGGACCCTGAGATCATGACCTGAGTCGAAGGCAGCAGCTTAACACACTGAGCCACCCGGGCGCCCCTTAACAATGTTTTTTAATCTTGAATGTAGATGCCTTGCACATCTTTTGTTAATTTTTTTTCTGTGTTTTATGTGTTTTGATGCTATTGTAGATTCCATTTTCTAGTCTTTTGCTGCCAGTGTATAAATATGCAGTATATTTTTAATTTATAAATTTATAAATGTACTTAAATTTATATGCACACTGCTGCCAGTGTGTAAATCTATATTTATAGTTTATAAATAAATAAAATATGTTTAAAATATATAATTAATTTATTGTGTTGACCTTTATCTTGCAACCTTGATAGATTCACTTATCAGTTCTACTGGTGCTGTATATTCCTTAAGATTTTGTATCAAACAATCTTGCCATGTCTAAACAAAGACAGCTTATTTCTTCCTTTTTAATCTTCATTGTATTTATTTTTATTATGCTATTGCAATGACTGAGATCTTCAGTTGAAAAAAAAAAAAAAAAAAAACGATGAGAGCATCTATCCCTATCTTTCTGATCTTGTAAGGAAAGCATTTAGTATATTATTCTATTGGTCAAAATCCTCCAGAGAAACAAAACAATAGGGTGTGTGTGTGTGTGTGTGTGTGTGTGTGTATGTATAAAAGAACTGTATCTATATGTATGAACTTGCTGTAGAACCAAGAAAAGCCAATGTTGAAGATAAGGTCTGAAAACAGTCTCCTGAAGAATTCACTCTTTCTCAGAGGATGCTAGAGTTTTGTTCTATTTAGGCCTTCAACTGATTGGATGAAGCACACCATGTCATGGAGGACAAACTGTTCTACTCAAAATCCACTAATTTAAATGCTATTCCCACCCAAAAACACCCTCACAAACACCCAGAATAATATCTGACCAAATGTCTGGGTATCTTGTGTCCCAGCCAAATTGACACACAAATCAGCCATCACAATTACCATTAATTATGATGTTAACTGAAGACTTTTCCGGATCTCATGAATGAATGTTGAATCTTGTCGAATTCCTTTTCCGACTCTTTTAAAAGAAGCACATGGTTTTTATCCTTAATTTGGATATGATGAATTACAGTGATTGATTTTGAATATTAAAATAAATTTATATTCCTGGGATAAATCCTACATAGTCATAGTCCATTATATTTAACATTTATTGTATTCAATTGTGAATATTCTGTTAATGATTTTTGGATATATATTCACAAGATATTAATCTGTAATTTTCTTTTTTCATAACGTCTTTTTCAGGTTTTGGCATTAAGACAATGCTGGCCTGATAACATGAGTTAGAAAGTCTTTCCTCCTTCGCTTTTTATGTACAATTCTCTGTTTACATATAATTATTTGAATGTTTAATAGATATCACCCATAAAATTATCTGGTCCTGGAGATATCATCATAGGAAGATTGGAAGAATTAATTCAATTTTTTAATTTATTTGTCTTATTTGATTTTTCAACAGTGTTTTTAAAATTTTCCCTGTAGTTATCTTACATATCTTTTGTTAATTATTTTTAGTAATTGTCAATTTCAGATTTCCTGATTTTATTGTTATATTTCTTCAAGGAATTTGTCATTTTATTCAAGTTTTTTATTGCCTTGGATTATGTTCATTTTTTATGTATATGTATGTGTGTGTGTATAATTCTACACATTACCCTTAAAACCTGTTAATTTTCCCTGAATTCTTTTTTTGTAACCTTGAATAGTTGTTGCCATTCTACTAGCATGCTTCTCTCTGATAAATGCAGGATGGCTTTTATGATATTTAGAAGTTTCAGAAAGCTTTTTCTAGCGGTACTAACACTTTGTGAATAGAATATATATCCCTACCACTCTTTTCTACCCATTTCTAAGATTCTGTATCTATCTGAAATCATAGAATCACAAAATATTTAATAGATGTCAAGAGACATAGATAATTTAATATAAACTTGCCCTTTTGTTTTTCTAAGTATGATAGAATTCCGTTCTTGCCAAACATACTGTTAGTGCTTAATTAATAAGCTGGCTCAACCAGCTCACTATGTTTGCCCATGATTGCTCAAAAGTAAATGACAGAGGTAAGGGTAGGCAGAGAAGACATTACAATTCATAGCAAAAGTACATTAATTAACTTTAATGTAAACTATGAACTAGCACATGTGGCCAAAAAGTATGTAAATTCCTTTGCATTTCTCCATTTCCAGTCCTTGTTGAAATAAAATACCAGTGAACTACAATAACTATAATGATTTTAGACTGTCACTGGTTCATTATGTTGAGGTTTAATGAAGTTTAAACAGTTTTTTTCAAAGTTGTCCAACTAAAACATTACATTTGTTTCTCAAACCTTAATTTCTAAGAGGATAATAGCAAACATGTTTGAGAGAATATTACCAATATACACTGATGGGTATATATACAAAGACATACATGAATATATAGCAAAGATTTCAAGTGAAGTTTTCACGAACATCCCCCTAATGCTAAACTTTACAAAACAAATTAATTCCTCAGGTGAATAAGCTGCCATTTTCAGAATCAAATCAACACTCATGTTACAATAATATTCAAACACATAAAGCAAGTTCCCAATTAGAGGTACTTTGATTTTCCGTTTCCTTCTCAGAACCTGTAAACCGATATGAAATCACAAATGGCTGTGTCTGAGATCTGTGAGAATCCTTCTGCTCCCCCAAGAAAAATGTCTACAGCAAGAGTGATACCTCCTGATAACCTCAAAGAACCTAATCTTAGTATATAATAAGATAGGGCTTTTTATTTGCAATTCATGAGGGTGTTTGCTCATAGTCAAATGAACCAGGGGGGACTTAACCCATCTGTGACTTGTTAGGTCTTCTGTGATCCAAAGTAGATCTTTGTGTCTCAAATCAAGAAATGTCTTACACCAGTTAGAATGACCAAAATTAACAAAACAGGAGACAACATGTGTTGGAGAGGATGTGGAGAAAGGGGAACCCTCTTACACTGTTGGTGGGAATGCAAGTTGGTACAGCCTCTTTGGAGAACAGTGTGGCGATTCCTCAAGAAATTAAAAATAGAACTTCCCTATGACCCTGCAATTGCTCTACTGGGTATTTACCCCAAAGATACAGATGTAGTGAAAAGAAGGGCTATCTGTACCCCAATGTTTATAGCAGCAATGGCCACGGTCACCAAACTATGGAAAGAACCAAGATGCCCTTCAACGGACGAGTGGATAAGGAAGATGTGGTCCATATACACTATGGAGTATTATGCCTCCATCAGAAAGGACGAATACCCAACTCTTGTAGCAACATGGATGGGACTGGAAGAGATTATGCTGAGTGAAATAAGCCAAGCAGAGAGAGTCAATTGTCATATGGTTTCACTTATTTGTGGAGCATAACAAATATCATGGAGGACAAGGGGTGTTAGAGAGGAGAAGGGAGTTGGGGTAAATTGGAAGGGGAGGTGAGCCATGAGAGACTATGGACTCTGAAAAACAATCTGAGGGGTTTGAAGTGGCGGGGGGGTGGGAGGTTGGGGTACCAGGTGGTGGGTATTATAGAGGGCACGGATTGCATGGAGCACTGGGTGTTGTGAAAAAATAATGAATACTGTTTTTCTGAAAATAAATAAATTAATTAAAAAAAAGAAAAGTAACAAGGAAAAAAATTAAAAAAAGATTAAGCATTACCAAAAAAAAAAAAAAAAAAAAAAAAAAAGAAATGTCTTAAAAGCATTGCACCAGTTTCTGCCCTGTCCTTTAATGATGAATTTTATTTGAATTTTCTCTTAAAAACTTTATTTTGAGGTTCTGACACTCATTTTTAAAAATACCTTTATTGAGACATAATTCCAGGACACAAAATTCCCCAATTTAAAGTGTGTAATTCAATTTTAGCATACTCGCAGAATTGTGCAACCATTACCACAATCTAAATTTAGGACATTTTGATCACCAGAAAAGAAACCCCATACCTATTAGCTATCAATACTTAATTAACACTAGTACTCCCTCCCCTACCTCCACCTGCCCTCACCCAGTTTTAGGTAATCACTAATTTACTTTCTACCTCTGTAGATGTGCCTATTCTGGAAGCTCCATAAAATAAAATTATATAATGGACGGTTTTTGATGAGTAGCTTATTTCACTTACCATAATAATTTCATCATTCATCTATGTTGTAGCATACATTAGTACTTCAGTCCTTTTTATTCATAAATGATATTCCGTTGTAAAAATATAGCACATTTTATTTATCCATTCTTCCACTGATGGACATTGGGGTTCTTTTCAGTTTTTGGCGATTTTGAATAATACTGCTAGAAACATACACAAGTTTTTGGTGGATATCTGTTCTTGTTTTGTTTGGACACATACCTAAAAGTGAAATTGCTGAGTCATATGATAACTCTATGCTTAACTTTCTAAGGAACTGAAAACTGTTTTCCAAAAAGGCTACACATTTTTACATTCTCATTGGCAATTAACAAGAAGTCCAATTTTTCCACATCCTCCCTAATACTTGTTATTATCTGTCTTTTTAATTATAGCCATCCCAGAGGGTGTGAAGTGGTATCTCACTGTGGTTTTAATTTACATTTACCTAATGGCTAATGATGTTGAGCATCATTTTACGTGCTCATTAGCTCTTTGTACATCTTCTTTGAAGAAATATCTATTCAAATCTCTTGCAATATTTTAATTGAGTTATTTTCCTTTTTATTGTTAAGTTGTAATTGTTCTTTATATATTTGGGTTACCACTTCCTTATCAAGTATGTTAATATTTTCTTTCATTCTTTGAACTTTTTATTTCCTTAATGTTTTAGAAATGTTGCTGCTTATGTATTTGACATGACATCTCATTTTAAGAAGTTCTCGAAACTACTGTCTAATTCAAGGAAAGAAAGATTTATACTTGTATTTTATTGTAATCCTTTGCGTTTTATTGTAATCATGTGGGTTTAACTCCTACATTTAGTTCTATGATTATTTTCTAATTAATTTAAGAAAAGGATCTAACTTCAATTTTTTGCATATAGACATTCAGTTGTCCTAGCGTTATTTGTTGAAAAGACTGTTTTCTGCAATGTATTTTCTTAGCACTCTTTAGTTATCGTCTTGCTGTTGCTTCTTCTTTTTTTAAATCATTTTATGCCAGTCAAGGGATTAGCTACCATGACATCCCCACTATTACCTTTCTTTTCCTTACCTCAAAGCCAAAAATAACTTGTTCTCTTACAGAAGAGCAGGCCTTGGAGGTCATAGAAGACACAGCATCTACCATCTTTAATTTTTTCCTATAAATAAAAAACTATTTCCTTAGTCAAAACAAACAAACAAACAAGTAAACATGCTGTAAGTCCAATCCAAGTAACTGCTTTTTTCACAAACATGAAAATGATTAACAAATTTGCAATTTTAATTTAGTTTTAAGCTGCATGCTGTACACATTCAGGTTTAAGCACTTTGAAACACTTTGTTTCTTCTTGAAACACTACTCAAGCTGCAAAAATCAAGTTAGTTATCAATGACCATGAGCTCAGCTCTGAGATGACAGCAGTGGATACATCCCTATTCTAGGAATCACCAATTTGTTCCTTATTATATCACTGAAATACTTTGTGCCTATGGGAGGTTTCAGCTGCAGAGAGCAAGTTTCCCAAAAGAAAATTATAGGATTTAGAAACCTTTGTAAATTACATGTAACTTTAGCTAGAAGGTAAGTGGTCCACGTGAAAGGATCATAGTTTTTAAAGGCTTTTTTGCCTTCACACTACAATACTCTGAGAAGAGCTTTTTAAGTTCTTGTAAGAAACACAAACAAATGAAACTAAAAGCTACCTGTATGGTAGCATTGTCCTATGATTCGGCAACAGAAGTGATGAGAACAGTGGTCAGTCTTCCTGTCTTTTCTTACTCTTAGATCTGAAACAAAATCCATTTTATTTTAAATAGATCTTCATCATAGAAATACAGTTGCCATGTTAGTTGAAATGGTCTGTCCCTAAAAGCCTCCCATTTATCACCTAAGGAATGTTAGAAGATTTACAGTAAAGTCAGCCTTTTAAGTATGAAAGATGTGTGATATCGATTGTGGTGGGAACAGCAAAAAGTCTGCATTTTAAGCAACTTTGTCTGCCTTGAACATCAGCAGATGCCATTGATGAATTCCAAATAGAAACATTTGGGATTCTATTTGAGATTTATCCTCCTTTATGCTTTTTTCTCAACTAACATTATCCGCTCACTCAGAAGCACTTACATTCCTGGAACAAGAACAACAAAAAGAAATAGCTATTGAAATGCAACAGGGTAGGATATTTCTACCCAGGGAAAAGAAATCTTTCACATAAATATATTTCATTTATAAGGAATATTCTGAAAGACTTATAATGTCTGCTTTAATACTACCAGGGAATACTTTGATGTTAAAAAAAAATCCACTTATGTTTCAATAAAACAATTTTCAAAGTAAATCCCAGTGTCCAAATATTGATCTTGATGAAAATATTATCCATGATTTGTAACAAAATTTATAATAATATAGTTTCCCATGATGCTTATAAAAAGTATGATCCAAGTACAGAATTTACTGCTATTTCTAACTTAGTGTATCCAAGAAGACATATGACACCGGATTTATTTATCTTTACTAAATTTAACAAATGCATAATACAAAACAGGACACAAATCCATGAAAATTTGTAACTATGAATACTTGGTTAAGAAATGTAACAACCTTGGGAGCCTGGAACAAGAGGTGGTTAAGTGACTGCCTTCAGGTCAGGTCATGATACTGGAGTCTCAGGATTGGGACCCTGCACTGTGCGTCCAGCTCCATGGAAAGTTTGTTTCTCCTTCTGACCTTCTCCCTTTTCTCTCACTGTCTCTCTCTCAAATAAATAAATAAATGATCTTTTAAAACAAAAAGAAATATAACAACCTCAAATGCCTTTTCTTAGACACTATCAGTATTAATATATATAAATATGAAATTGTGTATTAGTATCCCATGTGCTGCCTGATTTATTGGCTTAAAAACAAACTCTAGTACCAGTTATAGTAATTGTTCACAGAAACAATGATAATGTTTCAAAAAATTTTGAAACTCATGGCCTTAAATAATTTATGTAGAAAAAATTTATAATAATATTATAACAAAAAGAAAAGACAAAAAATGCCAAATGGAATATTGGTTAAATAAATGCCATGTGATAGAATATTACGTGACCATAAAAAATACCCTTTCCAAGAGTGTCTAATTACAAAATGTTAATGATAGAAAAGTACGAAAAATAATCAGACTGTGGAACAGCATGCATTATAATTTGGAACATGTAAAAAGTGGACATATACACAGAGCAGTTTAGAAAGAAAACACCAACAAAAAAATTAACAAACAATAACACTGGGTAGTAAAACAATTAGCAAGGCAAGTATAATGAAGAGAGAGTTCTGCCCTGGACTGACCTCTAGGAAATCTATATGTCTTCTATTTTCACTCTAAGCAGCATGGCCAAGCTGGCTCTCCTCAATCTTCCCTCTAGGCTGCTAAGAATTCTTAAATTCTTTTTCATAGGTGAAGAACCAATGATTCCAACTGTCTTACTCAGATTTTATTTTCATGACTATCCATTCTTTACTTTCCCTTAAGTTTCAGATAGGGGAATTCTTCTCTTCCTGAGATTTATGCCTGAACTGCTGCCTTGATATAATCCTTTCCCACATACCCACCTACAGAATATTGCTCCATTGCCTATTTACACTGTTTCCCTTCAAGGTGTCATCAATTTCTTCCTCCATATTGACACAAATAGTCCTCCACACAAATAGTCTGTTATCACCACTTGCTGAAAAAAAATACTTTATTTACCCAATTCCTTTTTTTACGTAGAACCCCACACTGTCATACTTTTATTCATGCATTTAACCAATATTTATTGAGCACTTAGTATGCGCCAGGCACTATTCTAGGTACTACTAAGAATATAGGATTGGACAAAACAGAGGAAATGCCCACTGTACGGTAGCTTACATTCTGGAAGGGGGAGGGGAGGGAGGATTAAAAAATACATCTTTAATATGTCTGGTTATAATAATAAGTACTCAAAAGAGAGATTAGAGTGGGATAGCAAGTCATGGAAGAAAGAGTAGCCTCTTTTAAATAAGGTGGCCATGGAAAGTTTACTTATGAAGGTGATATTTATGAGAAAGATCATGGAGAGAGTGGGGGCGATGAGTTCAGAAAATTAGCAGAAGTCCAAATGAAGCAGAGGCATTTAGGCTATGATACGAACTTTTAATTTTATTGGGAGTGAAATGAAAGTAACCAGTGGGCTTTGAACAATGGAGAAACATGTTAACTTCATTCCAGCCAAACGTCTTTGAATCATAATCCACTTTCATCATCCCTAATTTAGTCACCTCATGTTTTCACTGCACGTGACTTCGGCTAGCACTATACAACTAAGACTATGCTAAAAAATGGCCAATAATTTTCTCATTGTTGTTTGCCTAGCCTCTTCAATAAACTTAGTTTGTTTGTGACATGACTGCAGCTTTTGACCTAATTTTCATCCATTTTCTAAATATCCACAATCTCTCTTGACTTGTCTTTTCTGTTTTTTTTTTTTTTTTTTCATTCTTTGTTTTTTGTGGTCTCTTTATGCTAGGACCACTAGATAAGTTCTAAGCAGATTCACGTGAAATTCCTACAAGTAGCTCTAATTCATATTTTGCAAGGCAAACCCACTTCTTCATCATAACTTCCCTCTTCCAAGTGACCTCAATTACTTCTGTAGTAAGACTCCTGCTGCCATATCTAATTTGTTTCCTTCTTCTCAACAATTACACTCCACTGCTCACCATTCCTCTGAGTTCTACAGCTATGCCGACTTCTTAAATTATTTTAATATTTCTCCTTTCCATTTACAATGTGTCTTCTTATACTTTTGGAGGAAATCCATGTCTGTATTCCTATATCCAGAAACTTCTCACTTTCCTCCAGGAGGAAAAAAAAAATCAGTCACACATCCATCTCTCAAAAATATAAATCTGATCATCTACAACCCTGATCTAATCTCAGGTATTTCTGCATCCCCAAATGAATAAAACTGGCCTCCTTCACACGATATCCACAGTACTCAACAAGGCCCAACTCCACTTTCCAAATCTTCTGCACTCAGACATGGTCTGGACTGTGGTCATAAAGCACTTTCACACTGCTCTAGATTTGTTCTTTTTGTCTCCTTACCTGAGAGAGTGAGCCTTCTCTATTTTTTCTACCTTTTTCTAATGGAGAGTAGCCATCTGTTACAATTTACTTGAGCTGTCACTTGTATAGACATTTTTTTCCCTTTTTTTCAGCTTTTCAGTTAGAATTCCTTAGTGCATTTTCTGTAACCCAATATTATTTCATTTATTAAAGCATCCTACCAATTTGTGTTGTGCCATAAATGTGAAATTTATACATATCAGTCTCCATCATTACAATATAAGTTTCTTGAGAATCAGAACTCTGGATTTCCTTTAGGTAACCCTAGTTCTTTACATATGAGAATGATTCAAAACCTAGTTTTTAAATTCCACTGAATGGGGTATACTCTCCCAACAATGCAGTTATATAGAACCTTTTAAAATAATAGTCATTTTGGGGCACCTGTGTGGCTCAGTTGTTTAAGATCTTACTTCAGCTCAGGTCATGATGTCAGGGCCAAAGGATTAAGCCCTTGTTGGGCTCCCCGCTCAGTAGGGAGCCTGCTTGTTCTACTCCCTTGTCCTTCTCTCTCCCTCTCCTCATGCTCTTGTTCTCTTTCAAATAAATAAATCTTAAAAATAACAAATAAAATAATCATCATGTCAAAATAAAAATAGGGAACATACGTTGACTACTGTGATATATATTATGAGTTCACTATTATGTCTTATTTTAATCTTCCAAGCACACAGTAGGATTGAAATTTACCCAATCTCTCGATGATTGTCAAAGCCGTGTGATGTACTTTTACTCACATATGTAAATACCGTGATGTATTTCCAGGGACTTAAAAGCTGGTCCATAATTTGTTATTTTCTGTTTTCTTTGTGACCTGTCACATTCCAGCTTGTAAATCCTTCATCCAGCTGGCTCCTATGATGCACATTGTATCATGTGCAGGAAATAAACTTTTTTAATTAAAAAAACTGCAATCTTGGTGTTTTTAGTTAATATAGAATAACTAAGCTTATATAAAAATGCAACTATTTATTATACATCTTTTAATTATCTATTATGTGTCACTTTCTCTGCTGCAATACAGCTTCATGTAAGTTATGTCATTCAATCCACCAAAGCAATGAAGACAAAGAGGTTGCAGGGCTCATCTCACGATCCTGGCACCATGACTTGAGCCAAAATCAAGAGCTGGATGTTCAACCAACCTAGTCACCCAGGTGCCTTTATAATCAAGTGTTTTTGTTGCTGTTGTTGTTGTTTGTTTGTTTGTTTGTTTGTTTGTTTTTTGTCAGAGACAGTGAGCACAGACAGAAAGAATGGCAGGCAGAGGCAAAGGGAGAAGCAGGCTCCCTGCTGAGCAAGGAGCCCAATGTGGGACTCAATCCCAGGACTCTGGGATCATGACCTGAGCTGAGGCAGCCGTTTAACCAACTGAGCCATCCAGGCATCCCTATAATCAAGTTTTTAACCACTTCATAGCATTGGGTCCTAAAAAATTATTAATTTATTTTAAATTCTGTAAGTTCCTATTGAATGCAACATAGCATAATCTTTAATGGGCCCTGAGTCAGACTCTTTGGGTTGAATCTCAGCTTGCCTCTTACGAATTGTGTGACATTAGTCAAATCACATTTTCTCCACAACTTTGTTTTCTCATCTTTAATAAGGGGATATAAATCGCACCTATTTTATACAGTTGCTGCACAGATGAAAAACATTTGAAATGATACCTGATGACAATAAGTACTCAATAAATTTAGATATTGTTCTTATCATTATTTATTTTAGTCCAGATACTAAGATAAAAATGACAATATGTAAAGCAAGTCATTATCCTAGTCCCAATATCTCAAGAAGAGGTAAGCAAGTAAATCAGTAATTACAAACTAATATAGCACTATGTAAGGAATGTATAAGGTGTTATAGGATGATCAAGAAAAAAGAACATCATTCTCACCCACATACAGTGAACTGCCCCTCCGTTTTGACCTGGTGAGCCACTGCCGATAATGCCTTTGACACTGAGGGATACCCTAAAGTAAGAGGTGAATGGTGAAAGTGGCATGATAGAATGCTTCCTAGCATCAGTTCTAAGAGTAGACTAACTCTGGGGTGCATGGGTGACTCAGTCGCCTGAACATCTAGCTCTTAATTTCAGCTCAAGTCATGGTCTCAGGGTCATGGGATCAAGCCTTGCATTGGGCTCTTCACTCAGTGGGGAGTCTGAGAGTTTCTCTCTCTCCTCTCCCTCTGCTCCCTCGCTCTCTCTCTCTCTCTGTCTCTCTCAAATAAATGGATAAATCTAAAAATGAAAGAAAGAGAAAAAAGAAAAGAAAAGAAAGAAAAAAAGAGGAAAAGTTGGCCCAGCAAGGGAGTGTCATGACATTGTGAATCCGTTTAACACATGAAATTCCTCATAGGAATGAGCATGAGAGGGGCACCTGGGCAGGGGAAGGGGGTGGACATTTGGTTAAGCAACTGACTCTTGATTTGGGCTCAGGTTGTCATCTCAGGGTCATGAGATTGAGCTTGGAGAAGGGCTCCTGGCTTTCCATAGGGCCCCGGCTCTGCTTCAGCTCTGGACTCTGCTCTGCACTCAGTGAAGAGTCAGCTTGAGACTTAATCTCCTTCTGTCACTCCTTCTCTATCTTTCTCTTTCCCTCTAAAATAAATAAATAAATCTTAAAAAAAAAAAAAAAAAAGACTTTCCAAGAATGAGCATGAGAAATAGAGAGTCATCCCAAACAAATCAAGAAGTAATTAGATTGAATGAAGCACTACCATAAAGGCACAAACTAAGACTTTTTAATGCTGTTAGGATATCTCCATTTTTTTCTGGAATGGAACTGTATCACTTTTTGTTGTTGATGGAAAAAAAGTAATTTCAGAAGCTGTCTACAAAAATCTCAGTATTTTACAGACTCAGATGAGGACTGACCCCTTTGGGGACAGAATGTAAGCAAGAAGTTATGTTTCCTGATTTCCTACTATGTATCCATTCTTCACCAATATATATTATAAGAAACAAAATATAACCTATAAATACTTGTAAAAAAATAGTTTATAAGCTATTTCCATTGTCACTGTAGCCATGGAAGATCTGTGATATAGGCTGGTGAGAAAAGAAGGAGCATCCTCTCTGGATGGCACTGGTCTAGCTCCAGAGCAGCCTGAGGTTCCCTCAGCTTTGAGCAGAGAAAGGTGAGAATGAAGGTTGCAAACAATGGGACATATAGCTGTTTTGAAAGGCTGTTATTTGCTCCATGATGATAAATATAGAAAGATAATTAAGTGTAAAGAATTCCTCAATGAACAAATATTTGGCAAGCGTTTACTCTGTGCACTCTTCCAGATGCTGCAAAGTGATGATCAGGAGATTAGATTTCAACTGTCATGGAGCTCAAATTCTAGTGGGAAAAAAAGACATCACAAGGAAATAAATACAGTCAACTTAGTAATGTTTTATAGTGTTAGAAGTATAATGAAGACAAAAGGGTATTGTGACAGTGAGTGTCTAGTGGACTGTTTTGTTTGGGTGAATCTGCCTCAAAGAAATAAAAATAATCGGAGACCTGAAGGACCAGGAAGACATAAATACCTGGAGACCTGGGGGAAAAGTCTCCCAGGTGTAGGTATAGGTATTATGCAAATATCATAAGAAAGAACAGACTCAGACTATGAGAAACCCTGAAGAAAGCCAGGATGGTTGAAATAAAGTAGAACTGTGGGAGAACTGCAAAAGGTAAGCTCAGGATGGCAGACAAGGTTGTAACTTCACAAAGATTTATTCTTAGGGTGATAGACTTAGGATACAAATTCATAGTTTATTCTGGGTGGACATAAAATCAAATAAGTGTTTTAGTAATGGATTAAAATGATCTGTTTGAAGATTTTTTTTTAAGATTTTATTTATTTATTTATTTATTTTTAAGGATTTTTATTTATTTATTAGACAGACAGAGATCACAAGTAGGCAGAGAGGCAGGCAGAGAGAGAGAGAGAGGCTGAAGCAGGCTCCCTGTGGAACAGAAAGCCCAATGCAGGGCTCCATCCCAGGACCCTGGTATCATGACCTGAGCCAAAGGCAGAGGCTTTAACCCACTGAGCCACCCAGGTGTCCCTTTTTGTTTTGTTTTGTTTTGTTTTTTAAACAGATTTACCAAGATGTAATTTAGATGCCATATAGATCCCCCATTTAAAATGCACAATTCCAGATAGATTCCTAGGAGGAATTTATCAGACATTTAAAGAAGAGTTAATAACTATTCTTCTTAAAGTGTTCCAGAAAATAGAAATGGGAGGAAAACTTCCAAACTCATTCTATGAAGCCAGCATTACCTTGATCCCAAATTCAGACAAAGATCCCACTAGAAAGAATGACAAGCCAGTATCCCTGATGAACATGGATGGAAAATTTCTCAATAAAATACCAGCAAATTGAATCCAAGAGTACATTAAAAGAATTATTCACCACGATCAAGTGGGATTTATTCCTGGGCTGCAGGGGTGGTTGAATATTCACGAGTCAATCAACATGATACACCACATTACTAAAAGAAAGGGCAAGAATCATATGATCCTCCCGATAGATGGAGAAAAGCATTTAACAAAAAACAGCATCCTTTCTTGATAAAATCCATCAACAAAATAGGAATAGATGGAAAATATTTCAACATGATAAAGACCATATATGAAAGACCAACAGCCAATATCATCTTCTATGGGAAAAACTGAGACCCTTTCCCCTACCGTCAGGAACAAGACAAGGATGTTCTCCCTCACAATTACTATTTAACATAGGACTGGAAGTCTTAGCCTCGGCAATCAGACAACAAAAAGAAATAAAAGATATCCACAATGGCAAGGAAGGGGTCAAATTTTTGCCCTCTGCAGACATGATATTCTGTGTAGAAAACCCGAAAGACTCTACCAAAAAGTTGCTAGAATATATGAATTCAGCAAAGTTTCAGGATATCAAATTAATGTGCAGAAATTTGTTGCAATTCTAGATATCAGTAATGAAGCAGCAGAAAAAAACATCAAGGAATTAATCCAATTTGCAATTGCACCAGAAACAAGGTACCTAGGAATAAAGTTAACTAAAGGGATAAAAGATCTAAACTCTGAAAACTATAGAACAGTGATGATTGACACAAAGAAATGGAAAAGAAATTCCATGCTCACGGATTGAAGAACAAACATTGTTAAAGAATCTATATGACCCTGAACAATGTCCTATCAAAATACCACCAGTATTTTTCACAGAGTTAGAACAAATAATCCTAAAATTTGTATAGAATTACAAACAAACAAACAAACAAACAAACAAAACCAAACAGCGAAAGAACTCCTGAAAAACGGAACTGGAGACAATATGATTCTAGATTTCAAGCTATATTACAAAGCTCTAGTCTTCAAGACAATATGGTACTGACACAAAAACAAACAGATCAATGGAACAGGACAGAGAACCCAGAAATGGACCCACAATATATATGGTTAACTAATATTCTACAAAGCAGGAAATAATATATAGTGGAAAAAAGATAGTCTTTTCAACAAATGGTGCTGGGAAAACAGGACTGCAACATGAAGAAGAACAAAACTGCACAACTTTCTTACATCATACACAGAAATAAATTCAAAATGGATCAAAGACCTAAATGTGAGCCAGGATACCACCAAAATCCTAGAGTACACAGAGAGCAACCTCTTTGACCTTGGCTGTGACAATTTCTTACTAGACACATTGCCAGAGGCAGGACAAACAAAAGCAAAAATGAACTATTGGGACTTCATCAAGATAAAAAAGCTTCTGCACAGTGAAGAAAACAACAAAACTAAAAGCCAGACTATGGAATGGGAGAAGATCTATGTAAATGACACATCTGAAAAAGTGTTGGTGTCCAAAACCTATAAAGAACTTGTCAAACTCCACACCCCAAACCAAATAACCCAGTTAAGAAATGGGCAGAAAACATGAATAGATACTTTTCCAAAGAAGACATCCAGATGGCTAATAGACACATGAGAAGATACTCCACATCAGTCATCAGGGAAATACAAACGTAAGCTATAATGAGTTACCACATCACACTTGTCAGAATGGCTAAAATTAACAACACAAGAAAGAGATGTTTGTGAGGATGCAGAAAACGGGGAACACTCTTGCACTGTTGGTGGGAGTGAAAACTGATGCAGACCCTCTAGAGAACATTATGGAGGTTCCTCAGAAAGTTAAAATCCAGCAATTGCACTACTAGTTATTTACCCAAGGGAATCAAAAATACAGATTCAAAGAAGTACAAGTACCCAAATGTTCATAGCCGAATTATCAACAATAACCAAACTATGAAGAGAGCCCAAATGTCCATCAACTAATGAAAGGATAAAGAAGAGGCGGTATATATGCAATGGAATATTACTCAGCTATCAAAAAAGTGAAATCTTGCCATTTACAACACAGATGAAGCTAGAGTGTATTATGCCAAGTGAAAGTAAGTCAGAGAAAGACAGATACTGTATGATATCACTCATATGTAGAATTTAAGAAAGAAAACAGATGTACATAGCCAAAGAGGAAAAAGAAAAAAAGAGAGAGAGAGAGAGAGAGAGAAACAACCATAAAAGACACTTAATGAGGGGCACCTGGGTGGCTCAGTGGGTTAATGCTCTGCCCTCAGTTCAAGTCATGATCTCAGGGTCCTAGAATGGAGCCCTGCATCGGACTCTCTGCTCAGGGGGGAACCTGCTCCTCTCCCTCTCTCTCTGCCTGCCTCTCTGCCTACCTGTGACCTCTCCCTGTCAAATAAATAAATAAATAAATAAATAAAATCTTTAGGAAAAAAAAGACACTTAATGATAGAGAACCAACTGAGGATTGATGGAGAGAGGGGAGTGGGCGATGGGCTGGGCAAGTGATGGGTATTAAAGAGACGTTGTTGTGGTGGGCACTGGGTATTATATGTAAGTGATGAATCAGAGAATTCCACTCCAGAAACAAATACTGCACTGTATGTTAACTAAAATTTAAATGAAAACATAAAATAAAATGAAATTTACATTTAATCGTTTTCAGTATATATACTGAGTATGGAAACCATCATTCTAATCTAATTTTGAACATTTTCATCATCCCTAAAAGAAACCTTGTACTCATTAGGGCTTTTTGTCCACTCTCATTTAGCACCCACTCATCCTCCTCTACCAGCACACACACATCACAGGTTGCTCTACACAGCTATTAATCTACATTATGCCTTTATAGTTCTGCTTATTCTGGACATTCCATTGAAATGAGATGATATAATGTGTGGCCTTTCATAACGGACTTCTTTCATTTACCATAAAATGTTCAAGCTTCATCCATATTGTATCATGTATCAGTACTCAGTTCCTTTTTGTTGCTGAATAATATCCCATTGTATATGTATGGATTTACCATATTTTGTTTATCCATTCCTTAATCGCAAACATTTAAGTTGTTTCCATTTTTTGCCTACTATAAATAATGCTACTGTGAATATTCATGTACAAATTTTTGTGTGGATGTATTTTTTCATTTCTCTTGGGTAGATATCTCAAAGTAGAATTGCTGATATGCAGAGTAGCTCTATACTTAGCATTTTGAGGAAATTATTTGAGGAACTGGGGATTTAAGATAAGTTCTTCATTCATGCCTATGGTACTGGAATTATTTCTTGGCCCATTTCTCTTCATCGATGGTCTCATTCTCTACACATGGCTCTGGTATCTCAAAGCTTTGCAGCTTTGCTGTTTCTTATAGTTCCATATCTTACAGGGCTTTTGGCTTCAAGATGCAGGAAACTGAAGCCTTTGTACTGGGTCAGTGTTACACCTACTCTATTCTATTGGCCAGTCAGTCCTCCCACATCCAGGTGGGTAGAAGGATAGATTTTACCTCTTATTAGGGATGTGGCAAGGTCATGAGGCAGAAAATTAAGTGAGATCAGAGATTCTGACATGGCTATTTCTGAAAAATAAAATCTATTATAGTGGGGCAGTTAGAAGATATTGCAAAAATTCAAGGGAAATATAATAATGGCTTCTACTAGAGTGTTAGCTGTGGAAATGAAGAGAAGTACACAGACCCAGAATACTTCAGAAATAGAACTTGAATAGGGTTGGGAGGAGGTAAGAAAAGCATGACTGCTGTACCCCTAACTTAATTCTTGGGCAGCTCTGATAATGGACACTGTTTTCAGTATACCAGAGGAGAAAGAGGGGGCATGTTTTAGTGAGTTTATTTTCTTTTGTATGTGTCTGTGTATGTATGTGTACATGTGGGGGTAAAATCTGATGTGTTTTTCATATTCACTATAATGTGCCTTTTACATCTTTTACATCTCATAGTCTAAAGTTCCTGAGAAAACTAATGACAGAAGATATAAGTTTGGTTGATGTGCCATCTTTGTCCTGTTTGTTCTCAGAGGTACTTCTCATCTTTCCCTTGTTGTGCTTTGCATCATAAATGAGCCAATCACTGATGACTATATGTGACATTGGGTTTGGCTGATGCCAGGCACTGGCAAGAGACAAGGGGAATGAGTGTTGATAATCAAGGGTATTTCTCTCCCTCCGCTCTTCCCTTGAAGAAGGTCTCTAACAGTCGCTGAATATCCTTGGTAACTCCTGTTTCCACTCCACAGGCTGGTGTGATTCAGGCTTCCTTCTGGCGAGTCCCTGCCTCTAATATCTGGTGGTTCTATCTCTATTCTTTAATCTTCTAATCTATGAGTGTAGCTGTTCGTAACATGCTGGTTACCTTATTGATCCTTCCTTTTCTTTTCAGCTCTTTTATCACCAGTGTACCAACTGACTCTATTAAAGTCCTTTTTAAAAAATCCCTGCAGTGGTTTCTGTTTTCTGGATTAGTCTCTCACTGATAGTAGTTATCAGCATATAGATGGTCCTGAAAGCCATGGGAAAGAGTAAGATTAACAACCGTGCTGTTCACAGGAAAATAGCTCAAAGAGGGCAGGAGTTTTGTCTATTTTATTCAGCTGATGTATTTTCAGGGCATAGAACACTATCAAAAATATATGAAGACTCAATAAAGGCTGTTGGATCAACAAATCCATTAATTAAGGGAATCATTATTAACATTCAGATCTACTTTGATTAATTTTTAACTCAAATGTTCCTCACTTCAAAAAAAGGTTTTGAAAATATATTAAATGTATTCTTTCCCTCCTGTACTTTTATCAGTATCACTTTGTTTCTTACAAAACACAGAACAATGAACTAGGGAGAGGAAGAAAAAAAAAAAGAAGGAGGCAAATCGTAAGAGGCTATTAACTACACAGAACAAACTGAGGGTTGCCAGGTGTGGGGAGGGTGGATTAAAAGGGTGATGGGAAGGGTATTGTGCCAATCATGTTGTGTTGTATGTAAGTGATCAATCACTAAATCCTACTCCTGATATTACACTATATGTTAACTATAATTTAAATAAAAACTTGAAACAAACAAACGTAATATCACTTTGTTTCAAGGTAGTAGTAGGTTTGGTGAAAGGTGATTAAAGTTGTTGCAAAAGGGATGAGGAACAAAGATTAAATTGTATTCAGCAGATGGCATTCAAAATATAATTTTACAAATTCAGGCTTGAGAATACTCTCTTTGACTTATTAAGAAACAAATCCAGAGGAATCAGAATAAAGGGTTTCTTCTACTTTATAGAGAAAAATCCATTTCATCTGTGAAGCTTTGGTAGATGAGTCTTTGTGCCTGAGGTTAATAGTAGCATGTAATATGAAGGAAAGGTCCTGTTCAATAAGGTTGACTAAATTTCTGCAGCCACTCAAATGAAAGACCAGGAGGACCCAGAGGATTCTATATTCAAGGACCACTGCTGCCTTGTTGCCAACTATCATCTCCCTCCCCAAACACATGTACACCAGGTTGAGCTGAGGACAGAAAAAAGAGTAAAATCTGAAAGAACATTTATCTGAAGAAAGAGAGTTAGCCAAATCAACTCTACAAAAAAGAAATTTGGACTAAGTTCAATTTTTAAGCGAAAAATAGACTTAAATTAGAAAATACTGGAATACTTTCCCATTGCTAAGCATCTCTCTTGTTTAGTGGAGTTTGGCTTTATGGAAAATGAGAGCAAAGAAGCTACTTTTCTTTTTGCACCCACCTGTCTAGAGGAATAATTCTGACACCTGCTGCATTTTGAATATTGAGTATTTAATGTTATATTAATCCTATTCTGTAGTTCCTATTTACTCTTTAATGCTATATCACACCCTACATTGTCTCTGGGACAAAGTGAATGACTATTGTCTTACAAAGTTTTTTAAAAGAAAGTTCATAAACATTTGTCTGGCAACTAGCATCTTCCCCAAAATATGTATGTTTAGGAAAAGAAAATAATTAAACTCTGGGAAAAATATTGATAAGGTAACATTGACATTTTGATATGCAAAATGACTTTAGGATACGATTTCACCTATAAAGGTGTGTCTTTTGACAGTGATACTTCAGATAAACTTTTCTCATTTTTATTAGAATGAAAAATAATTGTTTTGGTGATATAACAGTCATGTCAGAGAGGATATAATATTATAAATCTTTTTATAAGAATTTAGCTAGGGCGCCTAGGTGGCTCAGTGGGTTAAAGATCTGTTTTCATCTCAGGTCATGATCTCAGGGTCCTGGGATCGAATTCCGCCTCTGGCTCTCTGCTCAGCAGGGAGCCTGCTTCCCTTCCTCTCTGCCTACTTGTGATCTCTGTCTGTCAAATGAATAAATAAAATCTTAAAAAAAAAGAATTTAGCTATATATTTCAATAAAGTTTTCATTTACTTACCAGGATATTATAAGGCAAAATTGAACTCTGTTAAGATCTAGAGACATCTTTATCATAAAAACCTGTAACATTCAAGTTAAACTATAGTTTATTGTGAGACATTATTGGAAACCTAGAAACACAGTTGTAGCTATTCAGGAGCTGAAAGAAGTGTTCACTTCATGGGTGATCTTCCACACATATAGTTGATGTGGAAGCTGCCCTGGCAATAATGCTATTCCTCTTTCATATCCAGAGAAATAATATAATCTTGACCTTTTCTTCCTTGATCAAAACACACTCTTGCCTCATGATACAGTGGAATCAGAGTTGCTGTTGCAAGAAAAACCTAAACACATTAAGTTTTCATAAGAACTTTTGCTCCAATCATAGTTTATGTATGGTTCCTATTAAAAGTTTATTCTCAGACCTCATGGTTTTGAACAGTCCATTTTCATATTTGAAACATTACTTTTTATATAACTAGAAGGGTTGCATATCTTCTAAGAACTGTTGAAAAAAAAAAGAAAATGCAATCTGGCTTAAGATACTATTTTCAGAGAAATTCCTACCTTAAAAATGCATGCTGAAAAGCATTAAAAGAGTTAAAATGGATTGTTTATTGCGGGGGCTTTAAGGTTAGTAGATTTTCCCACGGCAACTGGGTACAAAAGGCCTCTTAAGTGTTTAGGCATTGAAGAAAATAACAGTATTCCATTAACAAGTTTCTTTTGTTAGCAAGTTTTCACTTAAGAAGAGTTTTCATTGAATTGACATAAACTAGTGCATTACAGATGTATTAATTTAATACCTCTCTATACTTACTATGGTTAATCCTGTGTTTCACTGACTTTTAGTCATCTTCTTCACTTATTCTATTCAAATATTAATATAAATAGTATTACTCTACTGATACATAGTAATTTTTTTCTTATACACAACCACTCAGTTAACAACAATCATAATGAAAATAAAAAATAGTAAAATAATAAATTTATCACATACTAAGTTCAAGTAACTCCATGCACACAAAACATTTTATCCTAAATATGTTTATAGTACAGTATTGAGACTGTTTGTGTATGCAACTAAAAGTATTCCTAAAACTATTCATGCCATTGTACCTTAAAATAAAAATCAATTCCAATAGGAGTGTTTGAATAAAAAGTAAGCTTATCTAGAGTGTTCATTTGCACTACTATATTCTGAGAGATAACTATTAATGTTGAAAGGATATAAGTCACATGTCTATAGTTTAATATTTTTCTCTATTCTTAATCAAAAGAAAAAGGGAGAAAATAATAAATACTGTCATATAAATATTCTAAAAATGCAAATGATTTATAGATGAATGCAAGTCTCTTAACTGTGAATATGTCCTCAACACCAGAAAAGGCTTAATTTCAGTCATTATCAATTTATATAAGACAAGAAATGTATTATTAATGTATTTTGGCTAAGCAAAGTGGGATTCTTTTCAGAAAGTGATCTTTATGAAAATGACATGTTACTATTAGCAGAGGGAAGAGTTAATATTCTAACAAAATTGTTCTAATTTTTGGACTTGTTCTAATTTTTAGACTTTTTTTGGAAGTTTTGATCAAATTACACAGTTAAAACAAACTGAGGGTTGCTGGGGGGAGGGGGTTTGGGAGAAGGGGGTGGGATTATGGACATTGGGGAGGGTATGTGCTTTGGTGAGTGCTGTGAAGTGTGTAAACCTGGTGATTCACAGACCTGTACCCCTGGGGATAAAAATATATGTTTATAAAAAATAAAAAATTATATTAAAAAAATATTTTAAACACATTTTTAAAATTATTATCCAGATAGCAAGTGCTCACGTTAAAAAATTTTCAACTATTGAAAGGATATGCTTTTACCAAAAAGAAGAGTTTGAATCGCAGAAAATTTTTCAGAATAATATGGAAAGTAATTGGTCTTGGATTAATTCCAAATGGTACACCATAGAACAGATTGACTCTTCATTCATTATGGAAAACATCAAAACTTTTTTAGGCTAAATATAGATGGTATAGAACGTATGTACATATCATATGGTACACTTAGATTTCTGCAGAATGATATTTTATTATTTTGTGTCTGGAGACCTAAAAAAAAAAAAAAAAAAAAACCTGGGAAACCAACTGTTTCTCTTATTTTTCATGAACTTCCGCAGAGTCTGTATCTTTAATTCCTTATTCACACATTGTTGGAACAGTTGACCCCTGAGTTTGGTAGATTAATAGCATAGCACCAAGTGGATATCAAACAAATGTGGCACTTCTAAAGCTGTAGTACCAAACTGCAAATTGGAAATACACCCCTGGTTATACTATCAACAAAGGAGACCCTTGATGTGTGATTCCACTCATCATTCCTCTTAAGCCATTATCAGACAGCTGAGATCAGACAAAAATAAAAAAAAAATGTGCTTGATGGTTAGTATGTCAGAAGTACATTTGCACACACAAATGTGTGCAAATATTTATATATAGATGTGGAAATATTTGTTTTTGTTATTTATATATGGGGAATAAGAAACAAATGCAAATATTTCCACATTTTTTTAGCATTTATTGTAAAGACACACTGAAATACTTAGTACATATTATTTACTTTTTGAGTAGAGATGATTTATGTATATAGAGTTGGTTTGAGATCTTTCAGTGTGAAAACAATTTATAGTTGTTGAAAGGACATTGTTTTCAATAACAGTAACATTTTTGCCAATTGCAATAATTATATTTATTTTTCATCTAGAAACATTATATATTGAAGGATATATTTCTGAACACATCTATATGTAATAAAATACCTGCCATAAATAAATATATAACATTTGCAATTATGCAAATAAATACCTCAGAAATATAAAATTTACTTGGTAAATTTTAAAGATAAATAGGAATAAAGAATATTGTCTCACTTTTATTTTTTTAATTTATTTTTTAAGGTTTTATTTTTTTTATTTGACAGAGAGGGAGCAAAGTAGGCAGAACAGCAAGCAAAGGGAGAAAAAGAAGCAGATTCCCTGCTAAGCAGACAGCCCGATGGACTCCATCCCAGGACTCTGGTATCACGACCTGAGCCCAAGGCAGATGCTTAACCGACTGAATCACCCAGGAGCCCCATGAACATTGAAAAATAGAGAACTTTTGAAAAATAGAGAAATAAATGGCATTTGCTTTCCTGATTTAAGATTATTGGTAGCTTGATATGTAGGTCACATATCCTCTCCTTGTTACCAACAGGTACTTTGAAAACACATATGGGAATCACCACCGAGCAGTGAGTTCAGCTGCAAGTAACTGAACTCATGTGTAAAGAGGCTTAAATCATGAGGATGTTTATCATTTTCCTAACCAAAAAATCTAGAAATAGTCTAAGGTTTAGTTCAAAACCTTTATATCATCATCAAAACTCTTTCCTCATATTGTGTTTTGCAGAACTTTTTCTTTATACATTTTTGCTTCCTGGTCAAAAGATGGTTGCTTCAACTCTTGGTATTAGGTCCATGTATAAGGCAAAAAGAATGAGAAAAAGGAGAAGCTCCTGGGTGGCTCAGTCACCCTAGCCCAGGTCATGATTCCAGGGTCCTGGAATCTAGAACCCTCTGTGGGGCTTCCTGTCAGCAGGGAGCCTGCTCCTTCCTCTCTTCCCCTTTTGTGCTCTCTGTATTGCTATCTCTGTCTCTCTGTCTCTCTCTCTCTTTCTCAGATAAATAAATAAACCCTTAACAAATTATTTTAGAAAAATAAGAAAGAAGCAATGCTAACTTTTGAGAAATTTTCAGCACAATTTTCTTGTATCTCAGTGTCCAGGAATGTGTCTCATGGACACCCCTGATTTCAAGGAAGCCTGGAAAAGCAAACATTTGGCAAAAAAGAAATACACATGGTTAGGCATGTTGTGTCCCCAAACAGAAAAATGACTTAGTTTATATTAAAAAATACAAAATAAATAGAGGGAAAATACTATTGAAAACAATCATTATTTTCATTTACTTTTAAAATGTATTTTATTTGGTTAGACTGAGAAGCTAGAATGCAAGGTGTTTAGTTATATTTTAAGTGATCCTTTATCTTATCAAGAGTAATTTTCTCTATCTTCTTTACTGATAGAGAAATATGGACTATTGAGTACTTTGGGATAAAATCAAAATTAAAATTTTTAAATTAAATTGTAAGTTGCAAGATATTATATCAATGGAAAGTTAATTATCTTTTAAATACAGTATAGGTTTATTTCTAAAAGTAAAAAAGTATTTCTTTGTTTTAAGAGATTTATTTATTTATTAGAAAGAGAGATAGAGAGAGAGGAGGGGGGGGCAGGGACAGAGGGAAAAGGAGATGCCCACTGAGTTCAGATTTTGAGGGGACTTCATTTCATGACCCTGAGATCATGACCTGAGCCAAAACCAAGAGGCAGATGCTTAATCATCAAGGTGCCTGCAAAAAGTTATTTCTAATAACTACCTAACATCCAAAATGCCTTTAGGACATCTTAAGTTTTTGATGCCATTTTTTCATTGTAACTTACATTATATCATACCTCTACAGAATACAGCAAATAAAGAATAGTCTGGCAGTCCTTAAATCAATCAAGCTCAGGTTGGTTTGGTTTTTTGTTTGTTTGTTTTGTTTTGTTTTTTTGGGGAAAAAAACAATTATAATCCCTTATTATAGTTAAAGTGTATTTTAAATTACTAAACTAACTTTCAGTATTTCTCCTGCTATTGACTTTATTTCTTCAGGAAACTAATCTCAATAAGGTTTCTATTTAAGATCTCAGAAAATTGTAGCATAAACTTTTCCAAATGCTGCTTTTTTAACTCAGGCAGGAAGGATTACTTCTAAAACATTCTTTGCATGTCCCACCCTTTTTAACTTCCACTATCATGAGAAAGAAAATAATTGGGAATGAATGAGATGAAGAGTAAAAGAGAAGAGGATCATGGGGAACAAATCTATGTTTAATTCGGGGAAACTCCCTAATGACATCTCACCAGTTAGTTTAAAACTATCCGAAAAGAAAATATTCAATTGGATTTTTGATTTAAGGAACGATAAGTATAGGATGTATTCTAAGAAGCCACTTGCACAATTTTTTCTCTATTCAGGAATATACATAAGCAAACTCAGACCACAGAGTTCCACTGTAATACACCTACAAGGCTCCTTTAATTCATAAACACAAACACAGACACATTCTCAACAACAACAAAATTACAATGGTTGTTGGTCTTCAGTCTTGGGAATTTATTTCTTATTTCAAAGTAAATAATCCATCTCCATCCATTTCCTCTCGTTCTGTCCTCAATGGAGATGAAGAACACCTGGACGAGTGCTTTATGTAAAGCACTTGATATTGCTGAGAGTTGTAGTACCTCTTATTCATGTCTTCCAAAAGCAGAGTTAACTTTTTTTTTTTTCTAATACCATTCTGCATACAACCTATTTCCCAAGTCTTTACTATTTATTTTCAACTTTGGAGTTACCCCAGTTCCATCTTATTGAGTAATGACTCTCAGAACCCAAGAGAATAGCCAAGAAATTACCCAGAGGAAAATAAAGTCCCATCAAATGTTTCTGAGCCTTTTAAAATTGAGGAAGAGGAAAGGAAGTTCTTGACATATATAAGACAATTGAAAACCTTAATCAAAACCATTCTTCTCTCCTCCCTTATATTAGTAATTTTAAAAGAAAATATGATTTCACATGCTTTCTTTGAATTATCCATCCTCCAAAGTATCAACGGCATGTTTAAAACTAAACAAAACAAAATGCAAAACCTAAGCAGCTGAGTTTATTATCTTGTGGTATTAAATATGTGTGTGTTCTGCATGCACACATGCACACGCACATAGAATTTCTTTTCCTCATCCTTCTTTCTTATACACAAGTTTTCAAATGCACAGAACTCATTGGGAGCTCCCAAGTCAAGGGTATATTCTTCCAGGTTCTTGAACTTGTTTGATTCAATATATTTTTCCTTGTTCCTTCTCATAACAATATTTAGTTTGCTTTTTCCTTTCCTCTTTGTTTCTCTACTAAATTTCTATTCTGACAAACATTCTTTAGGTTGTTGTAGGAAATATGTTCTATTTTTAGGTAAAAGCCAAAAAAATTATAGGTTTTTTTTTTTTTTTTTGAGATATTGGGAAAAAAACTCAAGCAGAACAAAAAGAACAAATTGGAATAGAAAAAAAAAAAAAAACATATTTAAAATGGCAGCTGAGCAGGGTCTATGTGTGTTCATCTTATTTCCTGCCACAACTAGCTATTTATAATATATTTTACAGAAATAACTAAATCATGATTTTACATAGAAAATTATTTGGAAGCCTTAATGGGATTTCCAGTATTGTCCATTACACTTAGAGTAATTTTTTTTTTTCCTCAAAGTATATTATAAGGTCAAATGAATTAAAATGGTGAGGTAGGTAGGTACTATTTAATATACAGATTCTGGGACACATGCCAAATTCACTCAGTCAGAATATTTGTGCCAAGGCCCAGAGACACCAGTGTTCCAAGATCAACAGTTGACTTGAAACTTATGTTAATATGAAAACCACTGATGTAGAAGCCATAGAACCCAAGAAAAAATATTCCCTGTAGTTTTCATTCTAACTCCAGACCCAATGACAGAATTTTCAAAGTAGATGCAGTCAGTTTAAAATGAACATCAAGAGCTAATTGAAACTAAAAAATAAAAATTAATATAAATCATAGAAGGTTATCTTTCCCTCTCCTTTTGCTTGTTGGGAACTCATCAGTGATTTTTTTAAGCACAGGTACGGAATGGGATCTCTTTATCCCTGGGACAGTTCTTCAAATCCATATTGCAATTCCACTTGTCATGTAGCGAAGCGGTGCCCTTAAAATATTGAACTAACTGACCAAGGGGAAGGCCCTAGTGTATTACACCCTCAGGGTGGACCTGATGGGATAAAATTTATTATGTACAAATCCTAAATTAGCACAGTCTTTATCATGCAACTCATACAAAGTTATATCAATGTGCTGACCAATGTGTAGGACTTGCTAGGATCCAGGAATGTTCCATGGATTTTTTAATTTAATTTAATTTTTTTTGCCATGTTGCAGTTTACTTGCCCTCTCACACCAGAGTACCCAAATAATGACACTGTTTTATGTATCAGGCTTGATACCATTTTCCAAAATACTATAATGTTCTTGATCACTTCTGAGATTCAGAGAAATATTATGAGGAAGACTGGATACATTTTCACTTTCACAATTAACCAAGGGACAAATTGAAACTCAAAACGGTAAATAACCCATGAAAGTATCTTGTGTATTTCAGACTCCAGATTAATGCTCAGGGGTTTTTATTCTAACTGGGATGCATTCTATATTACTCTATATAAATAACATACTATAAAGTAACATGATATTTGCTTATAGTTTATACATTTTTTAAACAAAATAGACATGATTTTATTCCTTTACCTCACCTTCACTAAAATATGAGCTCCAAAATAGCAAGCTTTGCCTCTGTTTTATTTTTCTACAGTTGCTAACTAGACTAGTGAATGGCAAATAGTGGGTATTAAATAAACAAAGTCTGCATATAAATGGGCCCCCCAAATAATTGTCATCTTTAATTTGTCTGATTTAAAGGAACTTTGATTTTTTTTCCCTAAAACATACCTGAATTTATTTGAGACAGCTGGAATATCTTTTTTTTTTCTTTTTTTAGTATATGTGCTGCTGAAGCGAGCATTGGAATATCTTCTTAATGGAAGTTCATAAAATACTATTTATTCATAGGTTTCTGTTCAATTGTTCTGTTGTTTTTCTCATCAGGTTCAACATCAGTTGTCTATGGAAAACGAACTGGATGATCTTCTAGGTATGTTGCAAGCTCTAACAATAAAATCTTTGTGGTTTAAAGATTAACTGGTGTCACAAAATTAAGATCAAGAAGTTTAATTGCAATAATTTCCAACAGAATTTCCAGACCCCACAGTTAGAGAATCTGGAGAAATGTGTGAGGGCAAAACATCTGATGAGGTCTGTAAGGCTGATATGCAAGAGAAATGTTTTAGTTTATTGGTAGATGTTTTATTTTCCTCATGCCAAAGTAAAGCCCAGTGATGTCTAATGACTCCCCATGTTTTGCTGTTATTGTTGTTGTTTTTGGTCTCTTGCATTTCATACTATGTTTGCAAACAATTACATCAGCCCATGGGGAAATAGTTCAGAAACCTAACAGCCTTCTCTGAGCCAAAACCATTTGTGCACTGAACAAATAAACAGCAATCAAATGAATATCAACATGTAGGAACATAGCATAGATGGCAGATAAATCTAAAACCACCAGTGCAAACTGCCACTCTAGTCAATACATATAGCGAACGTATATGTCAGACATACTATCTATCATGGGCATGCATTGTTCTGGCAGTTTCTATTTCCCCTTTTATTATGGAAAGTGTATATTATTGTGACTAAACACTCCTGCTTGGGGAATACGATAGTTTCCAGGTCAATGAAAATGTGAATTTGAATTATTAATCCACCAGGTAAGGGTGGAGTAATTTAACCCTGTTTGACCTTTATCACTTCAGGTAAATTGATGTATTAAAACTGTATATATGTGTGTGTGTGGGAAAACATAGTAGCACAAAAAGTACATCTTTATAACACTGTCATCAATCTAACAACAGCTTTTTTAATATGTTAATTTGAAATAGTGTGGAAGAGTATATGTACAATGTGTTTATGTATACTTGGTGTGATCTTTCAAGAAATAGCTTGCTTTTTCTACCAAAGCATCAGGCTTCCTTACATAACAAGAGCAAATAAACTTTAAGCTTACATACATTGAGTAATGGTGTCATTAAAGCCAGAAAGAAGTTTCTAAAAATTCACTTATAGATTTCCATTTGTAAATTCTAATACAATGCCTTTCTTAATAGGATTTTCAGAAAATGACAAAGGCTCAATCCACTGCTAAGAATTTCCTATGCTTTCTTGACTCCATGCTTCAGTAGAACTGAATGTGTGTATGTGAAAAAAGTCTTCAGTTACCCCAAGAATGTAAAGACCTTTAGCTATGAAATAAGATCTTTCAACCACTATGAATTTCTTTGGATAAAGGATGGGAACTCATACACTTATAGGAACCAGGCATTTTTCATGTATGTATGAGTTAAGATAGGATAGCGTAGTGAATTTGGCTTTGAGCTAGTCTGTCTATATCTTTGTGTCTACGCATCACTATACTGAGTCTATATCTATGTCTAGATCCACATCTGTACCTCCAGATGTACATACTTCATATGTACATCTATACAAACATCCCTAGCTCTACATATATTTGTTTATCTATCATCTATCTATCTCTATCTATCTATCTATCTATCCATCATCTAAAATCAGGACTCTTCAGCCTGTGGATCAGACACAAGCCACTCAGGCTTAGAGTCACAAAGCTATTTTGTTGCAGAGTTTGCAGGAAAAGAAAAAATACTTTTTCCAATGTGTCACAAGTGTACGAGGAAAGTAAATTAAGCTTTTAAAACACTTGAAGTAGCCTCAGTTTCTTCGTATTTAAGAACACTGAAACAAAACTTACACTGATTTTTATTGTTGCTAACTCTTGGATTACCAAATAATTGCTATGCAATTTATTTAATATGAGTAACAGTGTGATAATCTACATTGCACGATATCCTGAATTAAATAATTTTGCTGATAACACAGAGGGCAAACAGTACTATAAGCAATACTTGATTGAACAACGTCAAGATAATCAACCATTTTGACTAAGTTTTCTGTTAAATGGTTGTTTCTTTTCAACAGTATGGCACTGTTAAATGAGGAATTGGAGGACATGTGCTACAGAGCGGAGGTGGTTTTAGGGAAATATGGATCTTTCCTAAGGAAGTGCCAAGTCATATTAAGTCACTAGCCCCAGCCAGTGCTTTATGGAGGTAAAGTAGCCCATATATTTTAGGTAGTAAAATTTGACATTTTAAAGAGGGAAAGATGCTTTTACAGAAATCCTTAAAATAACATGAAAGAAATAGTATTGAGGGACAGAGTGTGGATGGAGAATTTTGACTGAAGTTCTTTCAAAGTGTAAGAGGAAGTTGTAATATTGTAGATAAAGAAGAGACAATTACAGTGTGTCTGACTAGGACAGAATAGTAAATTTGGATGGAAAGGTCTTCATTGTTTAAAATGGATGTGTGCCACTGAAGCAGTTAATGAATTATCTTGATTTCCCTCAATGGGATCTAAAGTCTAAGTTTTCAAATGAACACCAGGAAATTGGCTTGAGGAAAAAGTGAGACACAATATTATTATTTTTCAAAAATTTTTCACTCAACGGTGAATATTAAATGCCATTTTTCCCATAGACTTTGAAATGCCTTGACAGTTGTAAATAAGTCAATTATTCACCCCAAGTTTTATTTATACACTTTATTTATTTATACACTATTTATTTATAAAGTTTTACACACTTTATTTAGCCAACAAAATACTTAACATTCAAAGTGAGTTTGTTCTGATAATCTATCTAACCTAATTCAGAAGACAAATATAGCCACTGGAAACTTGCAACAATATTATGGAGGCAGAGAAGAATCCCATTAGAGGGGTTTAATCCCTATAATGCTCAAGGACTTACTTTTGGCACACCCAGACAACGACGTACTGAGACAGTACCTACCTTGAATATTTTCATCATATATAAGTATTTTAAAATTCTTGGCCTTTTAGGAAGATAAAATTATGGAATTTGGGGATCTCAAGTATATAAACATTGCATTCCAGTGTCCCCAGTATTTTCACAATTTCTTTCTTTCTTTCAATAGTCTAATCCACACAGCTAGAAATGACCCATGGTTTATTCATGTATATGATCAAGTCATATATTTTCCCACCCCAAATTATTCATTGTTATTGGTAGAATATAGGGTAATATACTTTAAACACTATAAAGTACTATATAAATAAAGATGTGGTAAATTTCAGGGGAAATAAATTCCAGAGTGAATTCATAAAGATGATATATGATTTGAATTAATACCTTTTATAAAGAATTGAAATACAATTTTTTAAATCCTGTGCATCTATATTCAAATAATACATTCTCTCTTCTGAGACACTGATTTTTCAATAAAAAGGCATTTCCCCGCAGAGGACAATATAGAAATTTTATCCTCTGAATAAAACTATTAGGGATTAATATAATACAGAGGGAAAGACCAGTTACTTGTGGAAACTTCCAGAAATTAGCACATTTGGGGCGATTGATAAATATTTCTGCAAAAACCTCATTTGAAAAATTCTGATATAAAAGTAACTAAAGTGAGATCATTTCATCATCTATAAAGTGAGGAGGATGGATTAGAGGGTGATCCCCAAGAATTATATCACAATTATGCCAAACGCAAAGAGAAAGGTAGGCACGGAACAAGGTTCAGAAATTATTTGGAGGAGGCAGAGTCACATAGAGATGAATGCTAAAAGGCCATCTGTTGTAATGTGCCCAGTTTTAAGCCCAATTTGTATAGCGTGAGCCATGTGGTGATGAATGTATGTACCAGGGCTTAAGGGAACTAGGTAAAATGAACAGACCAGCATGAAACAAGACAAATGAGCAATGACTGAGTGGGCCCCAAAGAGGAAGGAGCATGATTACTATGGCTACAAAGCAAGTTATGTAATTGTTGGCACGTGCATTGTTTGTGACTTGTGTAAGAGTGCATGGAAGTGGGGAAGCCCTGGGTTTATTCAACAGGGCATATTTTGTGGCTTCTGGGTTGGGGTTTGGCTGAGAGAAGTGTTACAGGCGCCTGTGGTACAGGGTTACACATACTTATCCTTTTTCATTTCCAATTATAACAAAGTATACTAGAATAACATGAGGTATTGAACCATGTGTTCTATGTTTGATATTTCTTAGCTATTAAATTCTGTAAGTATTTTTCCTCCTATTTAAACTTTTGCAAGCTACTTAATAGTGTTTTGCAACCATATTAACTCTTTCAACCCACCACGGTGTGTGGAAATAATTTCTATGAAGATAATGCATTATTTATTGTTAATAAAATGTATAAGGATTTTCTTAAAATGAACCACAGATCCATCTCTGAAAACTTCTTCGAAAATTTGTTGACACTCTTTAGGAAGCTACAGTCAGATTTTGATGTGGTGAGCAGATTTCAGTTTTGATAAGAATTTTACAACTTATAAACATTATGACTAGCTCCCATTTGCAAAATTTTGGTAAATACTTTAATAGTATCCAAATAAGCTCAGTGGATTGATTTTATATGTGCTGTTCTACTAAATACTGCCACCTTCCAGCCAGCTATGATAATATTATAAACCTGAGATTTATAACTATTTGTATTAGGTAATAACATGTGCCAGGATCCCGCCATGTACTTAACCTTAATTATTTCATTCAATCATGAGAATATTTTGCATGGAGGCTGTAACATTATTATTCCATTTCCTCAGAAATGGAAACTGAGTTTTTAAGATATTATGTAGCTTATCCAAGGCCACATACCTTAGGAGTTTCACCTGTGGGATTGATGACTTAAGAGTTTGAATTCAGGGCCTGGTATTTTAGCTTTTGCACATGTTATTCCCCTAGACTCTCATGTTCGTTGAGCTCACTATGAAATACAGTAGTAGAGCAGTACTTTCTTTTTTGACAGTAATGATGGATACAGGTATCTCAACAGCGGCCTTTACCTGATACCTACAGTAGAATCCTCTGGATAACAGAGGAGAATGGGCTGCTCATTTCAGTGAAGCCAATCTGAGCTGTGCCCTTTCTACCTTAGATGGGTATTTGAGGAGGGGAGTGGAGTGAAAAGAATAATAAATAGAGACCCCGAAAGAGTAGTTCATATTATTAGAGCAGAATATAGTAGAAGAACAACTAACATTTGTTAAATACACATTAAAAGACTTTGAGACCCTTCATAATCTAGTGACCTGTTTTGCTAACCTCACTTTAATTACTTCTTACCTTCCCTCATGCTTCATACCACTCTACTGACCATCACTGAAGATCTCATGATGCTTCCATGTCTTAATGCCCTTCATCTGTACTGCCCCTTCTCTTTTTGATCCATTTTCTCTTCCACTCTAAAGCTCATCATTTGTTATGGTAGCTCTTACCCATTCACCAATAAACTGAAGTGAGGTTCAAAATGTCATTTTCACTTCTAACACAGAGCATGCCATTATATTCCAGCCTAGTTCACATCAGAACACGAAGTGTTAGATGTTAAGAAGCTTTCCCTAACTTGAGGGCACTAGTGGTCAGCTGGAAAGAATGCAATGTAGTGAGCCCAAGCAGAGAAGTATTAAAAAAAAAATGGAATCATGATTCAGGGAGTTTTCTCAGTTCTTATAAGAAAATGACATTTGAGCTACCATAACAAATGATGAGCTTTAGAGTGGAAGAGAAAATGGATCACAAAGAGAAGGGGCAGTACAGATGAAGGGCATTAAGACATGGAAGCATCATGACACAGATTTACTGTGCATCCTTCATATGAGTCCCTGTGCATCCTCTTTCTGGTGCTTGGAGGAAGGGATCACAAGAAGAGCTGACACATGAAGCTCACATGGCCTGCTGTGCCATGTGAAGTCCTTTGCCTATGACCTAGGAGTCTCATGTCTTGTGTCAATAACCATGAAATAGAAATAGGCTAATTTATTAGATCACAAGCAAAAAATTGGAGTAAAGTCAAAGAATTCTCACAGCTCTTGATAGGTACAAGTGATTGCACATAACTTGATTTTTTCCTAATTCTTCAACAAAATAAATCTAAATTATCTTAATTTGGCTTCCCTCCACAAACAGATCCTGAGTCAGGAATATGAATCCCAGTAGCTTATTTGTGACTAACAGAAAACACGGTGAGATTAATAAAGAAGTGAGACAAAGAAGAGAACAGTCAACAAAGGGTTGGTCATATATATATGAAAAAATATATATATATATGGATATAAAGCCAGTAGTCACTGTAGATGATGGTCCTTAAACCCACCGAAAAACTCTAGAAGTCAATGTAAAGCACATGCTTCAGTGTTTTCCCATCTAAGAGAGAGGGTGATAGGATATTTATATACCAATTCCTATCAGTCACCAGTTGGGCAGTACTCTTAAGGGGCATTAAATACTTGGCATTTCCAGGATATCAGGCATGTGGGTAGAGCCGTCTCTAGATTTAGAGAAAGGCATCAGGCTTAGAAAAATACAGATACTAGAGTTGGAATCAACTTGTGTCCTCTGAAATTGTAAGGCTAAAGAGATGTTGTTGGGCAGCAAAATATCAAATAAGTGCTAAAACTGGCCCTCATGGGAGTAAGAAACCACAAGTTAGAGGAGCTCATAGTCATGAGTTTTTAGCTATTGATGCCATCAGATATCAGGGCATGGGAGCACATGTTTTGTCTACTAACAGCGTATTCTGCTTTGTTTCATATAGGTATTCTGAGTTCTTTCTATTTTTCTTTTTTTTTTCTTTAAAGATTTTATTTATTTATTTGACAGAGAGAAATCACAAGTAGATGGAGAGGCAGGCAGAGAGAGAGAGAGGGAAGCAGGCTCCCTGCTGAGCAGAGAGCCCGATGTGGGACTCGATCCCAGGACCCTGAGATCATGC